>NC_139024.1:128034470-128457056 GCF_964662115.1 Mustela nivalis
TCCAATTTGAGCAACAGTGTGAGAGAGGAAATGGTGTCCAGGAGGAAAAAAAAAAAGATAAAACTACTTTTGTTTACTAGTGAATGCATAGTTCTTCCACAGAAGAAGCTCTAAATGGTCATGGCTCCAGCTTTATATGTCTTCAGTCATATGTTCAGAAGTAGGTAACACTATCAAAAAATATAAAGCATCTGAGATTATTTTCCCTTATTTGAAAGCTGGTGTAAGAGTCTGCCGTGGTTTCTTGGGTGTTGATAGAAGACGCAGACTCATGGCTCAGAAATAATATAGTTTATTATTCACAGCAATAGAGGTAGCCAGAATATTAACAGTATTTGTGTGTGTGTTTGTGTGTTTGTGTGTGTGCGTGTGTGTGTGTGTGTGTAGGGGTGGGAGTTATATATCAGTTCTGAGCATCAGTTCCCACAAGAATAATCAAAACAGAGGCAGATAATATTTGCAAACACAACAGGTTAAGTTAAAAAAAAAAAGATACTATTTCTGTCTTCCAAGTCTATTCAATACAACCATCTTCAAAGGATGGTCTTGGGCGCCTGGGTGGCTCATTTGGTTAAGCAACTGCTTTCGGCTCAGGTCACGGTCCTGGAGTCCCAGGATCGGTCCCGCATCGGGCTCCCAGCTCCATGGGGAGTCTGCTTCTCCCTCTGACCTTCTTGCCTCTCATGCTCTCTCTCACTGTCTCTCTCTCAAATAAATAAATAAAATCTTTAAAAAAAAAAGGATGGTCTAGAACAAATAATAAATGCAGAAATGTAAGCAACCAATTGAAAAGTGTCTCCCAAGAAACACACTTTGAGAGTCTTCATTTGACAAAAATACTATAGGATATTACATGGATCAGGTGCATTGAATACTGGAAGGTTAAAATTACAAGGGACCAAATATTTTTAAGCAGTTCTGGCATCCAGTAGAGTTCAAATAGGTTTTATAAGATTGAGGAAAGAAGCCATCAAAACCTGGGCCCAGGGACGCCTGGGTAGCTCAGTGGGTTAAGCCTCTGCCTTCGGCTCAGGCCATGATCTCAGGGTCCTGCGATTGAGCTCTGCATCAAGCTCTCTGTTCAGTAGGGAGCCTGCTTCCCCCTCTCTCTCTGCCTCTCTGCCTACTTGTGGTCTCTGTCTGTCAAATAAATAAATAAAATCTTAAAACAAAACAAAGCAAAACAAAAAACCTAGGCCCAATTTTCCCAAAAGCATGATTCTGATTCTAGTCTCTATGATGTTATCCCTTGAAGACAATGTCTCTAATTGAGTTGAATTAGTTTACTAAAGAGCATACCCCCATTTGTTGTAGGAGATGAACAATATGCAAGAGGCAAAATGCCACATGGAAGCCACCTGGTCTTCAGTGGAATATAGAATCTGTTCCTTTGGGATGAATTTGTTCCACATTTGAATTCCCACTTAAGGGAAAATAAGAGTGCCTTCTAATAGATTTTAAATAGGAAATGACAACGGAAGCTTATACAAGATTATAAAATGGGAAATTTCATTTAGATAAGCAATAATTTCAAAGTCATCTTCTTAATATTACAGACTCGTCACATAATCATAATTTTATTTTGGTATTATATGGTAATTTCAAATATAGTAAATATAAAGAATTTACCTCTGTAATTATAAAGAGTCTGGTCGTAGTTTAATGGCAACAAAGCTTCAAGTTAGAAGTATGGTCTACCAATTATGAATACATTTGGAAATGGTGTGTCATCTTCACTTCACTTGTCTCACTAAAACAGTGAGCCAAAAATGTAGGTCCAAGCTGTTTACTATGGTCAAAATGGGTTGCTTTTGCACTTGATAAAGAAGCAGTCATATTTTGGAAGAAGAAACTGAGGCTATTAATATTTTCAACTTATTTTCAGAAAAGGAAAGAAAGGATAATCTAAGCTAAAGCCAAAATCTTACACAAGGTGGCAGGAGAATGATCTTTTCCCAGATAAAGGGTTTTTCAACTTAGCCATGTTATGAGGAAGAAGAGATGAGACATTGTGGACTTGACTAACGTTTGTACACTGTTCAAAATGTTTTCAAAATAATGTGTATTATTTTTCTTCTTTTAGTTGAGACAAAAAAACAAACAAACAAACAAAAAACCACTAATGAGCTTACTTTTAAAAGGAGGTAAACAAGAAACTAGCAAAGATTGAGTGTTAGGTATTGTTCCCCTCCTTTATTTTTTTTAATTATGTTATGTTAGTTACTATACAATACATCATTAGTTTTTGAAGTAGTGTTCCATGATTCATTGTTTGTGTAAAACACCCAGTGCCCCATGCAATATGTGCCCTCCTTAATACCCATCACCAGGCTCACCCATCCCCACATCCTTCTCATCTTTAAAACCCTCAGTTTGTTTCTTGGAGTCCATAGTTTTTCATGTTTCATTTCCCCCTCCAATACCCTCACTTCATTTTTCCTTTCCTTCTCCTAATGTCCTCCATGCTATTCCTTAGCTTCCACAAATAAGTGAAACCATATGATGATTGACTTTCTCTGCTTGACTTATTTCACTTAACATAATCTCCTCCAGTCCCATCCATGTTGATGCAAAAGTTGGGTATTCATCCTTTCTGATGGCTGAGTGATATTCCATTGTATCCATAGATCACATCTTCTTTATCCGTTTGTCTGTTGAAGGGGATCTTGGCTCTTTCAACAGAATGGCTATTGTGGACATTGATGCTATGAACACTGGGGTGCATATGGCCCTTCTTTCCAGTAAAATAGAGCTAGCCTATGACCCAGCGATTGCACTACTGAGTATTGACCTCAAAGATACAGATGTAGTGAAAAGAATTAGGTATTGTTAAAGCACAAATGCAGGGGATAGAAGTTATGGTACAGAAGAGGGAAGGGCAACCATATGGCAGAGTAGAATAAAGTAGCTCAGGAAGAAATTAGTCATATCCAGATATTGTAAGGCATGTGGGGTTGGCAGGGAGAGCATGAGAAATCATGAGAGAAGAGAGAGAAAATGGACCAGGCAGGAGAGGTTTATAACATTTTAACATCTAAGGTAAGCATATGCAAAGCAGAATAGGGAAAGAAATAAAAGTTTTTATAAGACTCAATACATAAGGAATAACGTGGAGGACACTGGGAGATGGAGAGAAGTGTGCTGGGGGAAATCGGAGGGAGAGACAAACCATGAGAGACTGTGGACTCTGAGAAACAAACTGAGGGTTTTGAAGAGGACGGTGGCAGGTGGTTGGGTGAGCCCAGTGGTGGGTATTCAGGAGGGAATTTATTACATGAAGCACTGGGTGTGGTGCATAAACAATGAATTTTAGATCACTGAAAATAAATTAAAAGAAAAAAAAAGACTGACTACAGACATGGACCTCAGTGTAACACAGATATGGCACTCACTGGAATACCAGCCACATCCCACCGACACACACAGACTATGATAATAATAAATAATAATAAATAATAATGCAATTAAGAAAATTGCCTGCCGGGCGCCTGGGTGGCTCAGTGGGATAAGCCGCTGCCTTCGGCTCAGGTCATGATCTCAGAGTTCTGGGATCGAGTCCCGCTGAGCAGAGAGCCTGCTTCCCTCTCTGTCTCTCTCTGGCTGCCTCTCCATCTACTTGTGATTTCTCTCTGTTAAATTAATAAATTAAATCTTTAAAAAAAAAAGAATATTGCCTGCCAAATAATTTTTCCTCTTTTTTATTTTTATGATTATTATTTTTATTTTATTTTTAAAGTTTTTATTTAAATTCCAGTTAGTTAAAATAAGGATAATATTAGTTTCAGGTGTACAATATAGTGATCAACACTGCCATACAATGGCTTACATAAAAAAATGAAAAAAAATTTTAAAAGATTTTATTTTTAAAAACCTCTACACCCAAGGTGGTTTTCATACGTACAACCCCAAGATCAAGAGTTACATATTTTACTGACTGATCCAGCCAGGCACCCCAACAAATAAAAATTTTATAAAATTGTTGAGTTTGTGGGAGTCTCATTTGCTCAGTCAGTTAAGTGTCTGCCTTTGGCTCAGATCATGATCTCAAGAGTCCTGGGATCGAGCCCCATATTGCTCATGCTCTCGCTCTCTCTCTCTCCCTCTCTCTCTCTCTGGCTTTTCCTCTTAAATAAATAAATAAAATATTTTTTAAAAAATTGTCGAGTTTGTTTAACTAGTTTTAAACTAGTAGACAGAGATGAAGATAAAGTATGATGTCATGGCAGGGAAAAATACAACTTACACGTTTTAAAAATAAAATGCGCAATGCAAGTTACATCACTTCTTTGATCACCACACTGGGACTTTCCCTACTGAGTTGTTGTAATGTAAGGACCTATTTTATATTTTTATATTTTAGCAAGAGGCTTTCATTGAGGTTAACCCTGAAACTGTCCTTGCTCCCCTTCCCCCAGGGAATTCACTTAAAAACAAGACCTGGGAATCAGCTCCAGGTAACAAAGCCCATATACAAGGGTGGGTCAGGCCAGGTGGAGACATCAATCAGCGGGAGGGGGGGTTGTGTTTGCATATTGTCTCCCTAGATACTAAGGAGTATGCCCCACTCCTCTGCCCTTTGGGAACCATTTTGGCACCAATCCTAATCAAGGTGTAATAGGCTGGGTCAAATGTCTATACTAGGGTAAATTGAACCTCAATTGGTCACCTAGCCTCACTGTGGAGTTTCCTGTGTGTGTTAAAATCTCATTGGTCACCTGTGCGTGGCCAGGCCTGACTTCATGGCCTTTGCCATTAAAAGCTAGACTGTGAAACAGTGAAGGGTTGCCTTCTCTCATAAGAGGTGTGGCTCTGAACGTTCGGTTAGATTCTTGATGCTTGGCATGAAATAAGGCTTTGCTTGACCTTCGCTTTACATCAGTCTCGCTCCTTTAATCATAGACCCATTATTGGGGCATAACAGTATTAATCTTATAGTTATAAGTCCACAATGCACCCATCATCCATTCTACCCCCTAACATTCCCCTTTGGACAGACCCATGATCTAGAACAAGCCTTATTTTATAGTGCCTTGTAGGAGATTTTTGCTGCTGCCTAAATTGCCTACTTTCCTCTCACCATTACCACGGAAATTGGGTCCACTGAAACAAAGGGGTAGTGTAAGAAATTAACAACTTACATAAATCTCTTTAAATCATAAAGTATAAGATAGTGATACCTTTTTTTCTGCCACATAACCAATTTTTGCAAGAATAAGGTCATATAAGAGAATTTACAACACATGCTAGCATTATCCTACTGGACCCAGATCATTTGTATGTTTCGCTGTCTCTGAGAAATGTAGTTATTTACATGACTGAAACCTACAAACTGTTTGATATGACTACTAATATCACCTACATTATTTTAAAGCCTGTTTAAGGCTTCTGAAATACATAGGTTTTGTAAACACTTATTAAGCATCTTGTATATATCAAACACTTTAAAAATCTCTGCTTTAAAAACAGAACAAAAAAACTCTACCTCAATGGAACTTTGAGTCTGAAAAAGATACAGGCAATATACAAGGCAACAGATAGAATAATTACATATTTGATTATATACTCCGAGGATGTCACATTAAATTGATATGAAAATGATGAGAAGGATCTGGATTTCTTGTCAAAATTTTTTGCCTTAAAAAGAAATTGATATTTAGGGAATTTGTTACTGAAAGAGGTCCCGTGTCAACCAAAAATGTTAAACCATGATCTGACTAAATTTTCCAGTTGTGATCATTGCTTTGTTTAGCTGTCTTATATTAAGACTGAATTTAGTAATTCAGTCTCAGATTTCAGTAAGTCTTTTTTTTAATGATTTTATTTATTTATTAGAAAGAGAGAGGGAGGGGCAGAGGGAGAGGAAGAACCAGACTCCTTGCTGAGCAGGCAGCTGATGCAGGACTGGATCCTAGTACCCTGGCATCATGGCCTAAGCTGAAGGAAGACACTTAACCAACTGAGCCACCCAGGCACTCTAGACTGTAAACTTCTTAAAGGTAAAAAAGTTTTTTCTTCTAGTAGTTCCACAGACATTTCTAACATCCATAAGAAAGCATGTACTGATGTAAAATGCCAGCAAATGAAATTATTTAGAAAAGAAAGAAAGAAAGAAAAGATATATCTGGATAAAAACAGAAAATCTAATAATACATTGAATTATTAGAGCAAAGAGTGGAGGAAGAGAAAATAAATATGAAATAGAGATTTCCACTAAAAGAAAAAAATTGAATAAGGCAGGAGATTTAGAAAATTATTATGACAGACTTGAGAAAAAAATAAAATAGGAATTTTTAGAAAATAGCAATGAATGAAAAGGTAAATTGTTCCTACCTCTATAATATTAGCTGTTTGTTGTTGTTGTTGTTGCTAATTTACCTATTTAAGCTAATAAACAAAGAAAGGTTTCATTTAGGGATAAGGTTTATATATATATATATATATATATATATATATATATTTATATTTCCATTTAGGGATAAGGTATGTATATATATATATATACATATATATACCTTATATATAAATTTTCATTGTTAGAAAATGTGTCACAGAAAGTGTTTAAACTTTAAGATACAGATGCAACATGTAACGAACTACATTGTTTGAACGTCTAATTTGTAAATGCTGTTAGAGGAAACTTGGTGGAAATGTCCTTATGTGGTTGTGTTTCTGGAGCTAAGTATATTTATTAATAAGGAATAGTTTAAAATTATGAAATGACCAGGAGTGGACAATTTTCCTAATCCTATCAGCTCTTTGCAGCTCTTTTATTAGGCCCCTTCAGGAATACCAGCTTTATTTATCTAATTAAATTTTATATTAATATGCTTTTGACTTTTGGCCTTTCTCTTCCTTATGTTCTTTTTTTTCCCCTAAATTACATGTTTCTGTTTAACAGCTACTATCAATTCTTTGATATGAATTCTCAGCATCAATTGACTAACTCCAGAGATGAAGCAGCATCAATGTCCCCACACAGTTAACAATGAGTGCCTTCAGGGTTTATTTTTTATAAAAAGGTAACCAGGCAACTTTAATCCTTTTAACATCTCTATCAATAACTGCTGCAATGGCTTACCTCCTTTTGAGGGTCTGATTATTCTTTTTTGGTTACAGGTGTTTATCATAGAGACACCCACCCCACATGACCCACCCCATACACCTAGGGCAGGGTGGTCCTCCATCCCACATGCCTAGATCAGGGTGCTCTTCCCGGGGTAGGGTGGTCCAATTTATCTCTTTACCACACCACATTTTGGGGATTTCTGAGAGCCTGTTCACAAAGTTCCCTATGGATCTCTTCCTCCCTAGCCCCACCAGTCCGTTACTCATTTTGAGAGTTGATATTACCAAAGTACTGTAATTCTAAAAATTTCTGAATTAGCTGTATTATTTCTTTTTAGGTATGAAGTTAACTTCCAATTATATGAATTTAATATTTTGGTCATTGTTTTCTAATTTTATTGCCTTATTCTTGGAAAATATAGCCTGATATTTAACTCTAGGAATTTATTGGCATATACTTCTGGCCTAAATAATGGCCTGTTTGTGTAAATGTTCAACTTATGCTTATATACTTACTGAAGTCTATTGTTTTGGGGTCAGGATGGCTACATTTATTAATAGATCAGGACTATTAGATTCTCTAAATTTTGATGTCTCTTCATTTAATCTAATTAAATTATCAGTTAATGAAAGAAGTTAAATTTTTTATGTACTACTGCATCTACACTTATCAAAGTCTTTTGCTATAATTAGACAAGTATGTCATCCTGTTTTTATACCAAGTCTTACATTAAAAAAATCATACTATCTGTAATATTATTTATTATTATTATTATTATTATTATTTGTAAAGATTGTATTCATTGGGGGTACGTGAGTGGCTCAGGCAGTTAAGTGTCTACCTATAGCTCAGGTCATAATACCCGGGTCCTGAGATAGAGCCCCGCAGGGGGTTCCCTGCTCAGTGGGGTGCTTCTCCCTCTCCTTCTGTTATTCCCCCTGCTGTGTGCATGTTTTTCTTTTCTCACTCTCTCTCAAATAAATAAGTAAAATTTAAAGATTATCTCTCTCAAATAAATAAGTCAAATTTTTTTTCTCAATGGGAGGGAGAAGCAGACTCTCCACTGAGCAGGGAGCCTGATGCAGGGCTCAATACCAGAACCCTGGGATCATCACCTGAGCTGAAGGCAGACACTTGAACCGACTAAGTCACCCAGGCACTCCAGTTGTTTATTTATTTATTTTTATTATGCATATGTTTTATCTCTCATTTCTTCAAGTCTTTTTTTCGATCTTTTTACTTTTTTCATAAAACTGAATTATTTCAAGATGACTTGGTCATCCTCTTTTCCCCTACCCCATAGGTCATAGATACATTTTAAATGTTAAAATAATATTAGTATTTAAGTGCTGCCTACACAAATTAAGGCAAATTAACTGTGGTCTGTATTCCTGACAATTTTTTTTATTATGCCTTCCTATTCCAATGACATTTTATAAGAATCTAAATGTTTACATTTGTGATTATTTTTTTCAAGAAAATAAAGCTATTACTTCATTCTTTTTTATATCTGATGTTATTTAAAAAATTTCTGTCAGTCTGATACTTGTCTCTTTATTAATGAATTATTTTTTTTCTCTCTAACACTTATGATTTTTTTTTGTCTTTGGTATGTATGCCCAAAGACAAAGTTTGGGATTCATAGAGTCAACTATAGTTATGAATATTTTCTTTCTTTTCTTGTATGTAAGTTTTAATCCAGTGTCTTGACTATTTTATGCTTGAGAAACAGATGTACATTAATATTCAAATATTTCTTTCCTTTTTCTTCTTTCATTTAAAAAATGTCATTTATTTTATTTTATTTAAAAAATATTTATTTATTTATTTGGAGTAGAGAGAGAGGGTCATGAAGAGTGGCTGATTATATACTTTCAATTTGGGAGGAGGTTAGGGATAGCACAGGCCTCCAAGGTATTTTATAAACAAGGTTTCCAGGACCTTGAGGGGGCTAGCTATTGTTAGGGAAAGGTCATTTATTACTATTTAGTAAAAACTAGGGAAGAGACTCTTCTGATGTGTATCAATGGGTATATGCTTGGGACATGATTGCCAATGTATATCTTGAGGGTAGGGGTGGGGAGTAGAGATAAAGAAGTTTCCAAAGTAATTTTTACATGTGAAAGTAGATTTTCAGTATCCTGGGGGGGGGGGTGGACTAAGAATGCTTTTTGCCCTGAGTGGATGTGTCCACATGGAAGCAGCTGAGTCCCCAGAGGAACTTCAAGGACTTGTCAACAGGCTATGAGTAGTAAGGAAATCTAATTTTTTCTCTAGCTTTTGTTCCACACACATCACCTACATCTTACACCTCTTTTATATTGATAATTTTAATGCTTTGCTGGTATCCAGATGACTATATCCTTAAGTGACTTCTTATCTCTATTGAATCCATTATGTATTCTATCCATTGTATTCTTAATTCAACTAGATTACATATATTTAATCTATTAGTACCACTAGGTTCTTATTCTTGTTTTTATTTCAAAATCTTTCCTTATTTCCTTACATTATTTATTGGGTATATTTTAAATCCCTGATATACTCACTTATTATATATAAGCTGTCAACCTTATTCTTATTTTGAGGTAGCTATATCTTTTTGGGTTTTAGGACATCATACCAACAATGCCAAATAATTTTCAGACAACAGCAGGATCTCCAAGAATTCAACTAAATTCTGACACTATCTACCTGAACATAGCGTAAGAATTCATCAGTTAAGGGATCAGTCCTCCAAGACTATCTCCAACCCCATCTCAGATGCCAGTCTCACTGTAGGCCCCAGGTTATTACCTGTGCTTGTGACTGAGCAACTACAGGTTGGAGGTCCCAGTGGCCTACTTCTTTCATTCTTTTAATTTGCTACAGGGACTCACAAAACTCAGAAAAATACTTACTTTGTGTTTGCCAGCTTATTAAAAGATATAATAGAAGATTTAAATCAATAGATAGATAAAGAAGTGCACAGGGCAAGGTATGGAGAATGGGCACAGAGCTTCTATTACCTTCTGTAAGACTGCCACTCTTCCTGCCTTTTCATACATTTAACAAACTAAAAGCTTTCTGAACCCAGTCCTTTCAGGTTTTCTGTGGAGGCTTCATGACATAGTCATGACTTACTAAATCATTGTCATTTGCTGATCTAATCTCCAGCTCCTCTTCCCTCCCCAGATAATCCTGAATTGGGAGGAAGGGGAGGCATGTTGGGCAAAAAGTTATGAAGGCTTTCACCAAGTGGTTGGTCCTTCAGGCAAAGAGCCTTGCCTTGAGTGAGGTCTGAAGGTCACTTCATTAACATAACAAAACACACCTCTCTCACCCTTATCACAGGAAATTCCAAGAGTTTTAGGAGCTGTGAGTCAGTAGCCATGGTTGAAAACCAAATATTCAGATGACCAAAATATATTTCTTGTAAACCACTATATTACACTACATGCTTAAGTATTTAATTATGTAATCTTTTAAACTAATATTTTTCTAAGAGTCTAAACTGTTCTGTCAGTAATCTGGATTGGGGAGTGATGTATTGCCAAATTTCTGTCGTTTCAGTCCAGGAAGTCAAAGAGAAACAACAGGAGAGCCCCTTAGGGCAGGAAGTACAAAGTAACAATGTTGACTACTACTCCCTTTGCTTGATTTTTTTTAAACAAGCAAATCATCTCTTCAGAGTTGCAGTTTAAAGCCAAGAACATGCGGAATTGGGAGAAAAAAATAATTAAATTTGGAGACTTGCAGAGGTAGAATCAGAGTAGTGAAAGCCGTTACAGTAACGGAACTAACTGAGGTCAGTCTTTGGTGAATCACAGAAACAGGTGGAGTTGTCAAACAAAGGAATCTTTGTTTACAACATACAAGGAGATCACAGGGAATAAGTTCCAAAGCCTGTTTGAACAGGAGAGAGATTTTTATTTAGTATTTAAGATGAATACTCAGAAGGGAGAGTTTTATTATCCCGTGTATGGTTGGTCATAAGGTTGTGGATGCATGCACATCCACATATGTATTTGTGCAATATGTATTGCATGTTCACCTGAATGAAGCTTGTATTCCACCGAGGGCAGAAACTTCAACGTTAGAATAAAGCAGAGGTAACTGTTGGACAAGGGAAAGGGACTCTGCAGGCTTCAAGAGCAAATATAAACTAGATGGGGTCTTGGGCTCATTTTCTGGAACAAGGAATGCAAGGCCTTGATTACTTTTGAAATAGCACTAGGAGTTTTACCACTGATTTATTGTCTCAATAGCTTAGGCTATTTCCTGGTCTGGTGGTGACTGTTAGTTTTCCCATTGCCTTGTTCCCTCAAAATCCTTAACTAGTGAGGTTTTTGCATTTCTTTGTAAGAACCTCCCAGGAAGTTTTGGAAGAAGTGTGCTTGGGCAAGTACACAGGTGGGGTATAGATCATTGAAAATAGCTGGGGACAAAAAATTACTTTTCTCATGTCAGGAAAACTATATCTCATCTTTAATTTTCTGGGAACCTCTAACTCTTTCTGCTGATGTTACCAGCAGGCATCTGAGATATTACTGATTGTTCTATTGAACCTAAGGAAAAGGAAATGTAGAAAGCAAAAGACAAAACTTTAAAATCTATCCTGCAACTCATCAATTCACTGCAGCCACCTCTCTGTCTTTCCCTTTCTCTTTTTCTCTCTTTCTCTTTCTCTCTCACTTTCTCTCTCACATATGCACAACACACGCAAATCAACTTAAAACAATTTTTAATTTTCCCTATTCCATTTTAATATACTTGAGGCATGATCATTTTCTTAGTAAATACAAGAAAAAAAAATCTAGGATTCCATCATTCTGTGTGATTAAAATATTGAGGAATTTACTTATAAAAACATATTTTATTTAAGTAATATTATATAATCAGGTGCCTGCATTTTTCTTATTCTCCAACTAGTGTTATTTGGCAATTAATATTTTGTCAATCAATATTCCCCTATATCTGAATGTGTGGGCAGTGAGAGATGAGTGAGAGGCAAGGATGGTGAACACTCCCAACAACTGCAGACTACATATATCTTAAGCCATGATTTTCTTTGCAAATGTTCTAGTCATACCTCCGTGTACCAGGAAAGAAGTAGCATATTTCTTGAAAGACACAGCTATCAAAGCTCCATTGAGAAACCGTAAAGATGGAGAAGGGATTTGCAAATTATATATCTGATAATGGACATCTACTCTGATTATTAAAAAATGAATAAAAATAAAAAACCTTACTAATAACCAGAGTATCCAATTTTACATGTGAAGGAAATAATGGAAGAGACATGTCACCAAAAGGATATGGATGGCTTATAAGCACATGACAAATTTCTCAACATTTAGACATTAAAGAAATACAAATTAAAATCATAATGAGACATGCTTACATATCTATTAGAATGGCTAAAATTATAAAGGCTAATTGTACTTCGTCTGAGCTAGATTGAGAAGCAACTAAAAATCAAAACTGTTGTTGGCATATATCATGATACCACCACTTTGGAAAATAGTTTGAAAATTTTTTTAAATGCAAAATATGTTGCAGTTACACAAATAGCCATTTTACTTCTAGGCATTTAACCAAGAGAAACAAACCCTATGTTCATACAAGGACTTGTATATGAATTTCATAGCAGCTTTATTTGTAAGAATTGAAAACAGTGGAAATGTTCATCAATGTCCATCAATAGAGCAAAGACAAATTATGATCTATTCATTAAAGAGATTACTATTCAACATCAAAGTGAACTATTTACAATTGGAGATTCTCAAAGTAATGATGCTTTTCTCAAAGAAAAGCCAGGCAATGAATAGTATATACTGTGTGATTCCATGACTATAAAAAATCTAGAAAATACAAATTTATATATAGTCACAGTCATCAAATATATTGGTGTGATTTTAGTGCCTTCTTCTGTGCTCCCATAGCTTCCTACACTTGGATCTCCGAGCATTTGTTACACCATGTGAAAATATGAACTCTTTTTCTTTATTCCGTCTTAGTAGAATAAGAATCCTTGAAATTTTATGGACATTTGAACTCTCAGTTATTAGCAGAAATTCTATCACACAGTAAGTTTCCAAATATAAAAGCCAGAGTTTTACAATGACTTCTAAGCTTTTACATGATCTAGCCACTCATTTAACCTCTGTGACCTCTTTCCCTGCTACTCTTCAGTCACTCACAGTGGCCTCCTTGCTATTCCTCAGATATGCCAGGCATGATCCAACCTTATGTCCTTCAAGATAGCCAATTCCTTTTTCTGGAGTGACCTTATTGCTGATAGTTCTGGGCAAATTCATCACCTTTCCATACCTTTGTTCAATAGTCAGCTTCATTGTAACTACCCTGATCTTCCTATTAAAAATTTTAACTCCCCATCCCCTGCCTAGCAACCTTGATTTTTCTCACCCTGATCGAATTTTTCTTTTTCCCCATTTTACTCATCATTTTTGAATGCACTATGCAATTTTTATTAAGGTTTATAGATTTTAATTGTCTCACCCATGAAAATAAAAGTTCTACAAAGCCAAGTATTTCATTTACCAGTGTAGTCTGAAGTAATATCTGCCATATAATAGGTTCAATAGACAATTGGTAAATTTCAGAATAAATTAATGTTGAGAGTATACTGAATTTCATAAGTCATTTCAATAATTTTTTCCAAAAAATAAACTATGTAAAACATACCTTAAATTTACTTTCAAAATATTTTATAGCATATAATGGACAATATACATAAGCCTTAAAGAAACAATTATAGAAATAACCATTTCATACCTACTTAAAAACTGCATAATACCACACTCCTAGATCCTCTCTGAACGCTCTAAAATGACCCTTCAAAAGAATTACATTTTTAAAATAACAGATTTTTTTGTCAAATAATTTAATAAAACAAAAGTTTCTTTCATCTATGTAGATCATATTAAATGTTTTTAATAATCATGAAATTATAACTCTGAAGTGTGCTAAAATGAAACCACCTGAGAAGGGTGAGAGAACAAAAATAAACATCATTTTTCCAAATAAGAGGAATTTATTACCTTTGAATCAAAGCATGTGGATTTGTTCAAACTGGCAATAAAGGAATATGGAGACACAAACCATAGAAAGTCATATTTTAGATTTCTAAAAGACTTCGAAGTGAAGAGTATACATTCACTTCTCACTTATTGCTCCTATATATTCATGAATTTGAGAGAAAAAATAGGCCCTGTGTGTCTTAGCAACTAATGGGATATATTTTGATATTTACATGCTTACACATATTATGTGTTATAGTCTTCTCTTTTACATGCAGTAAAAAGGTTAACCCCTTTTCTGCAGAGATCTGAAAATGTGAAACAGTGCCTGAGTAGCTGAATTCATCAAATTCGAATTTCTTGCAGGTCTAAGACCTATTGTTTTTCACTTGACTGCCTCCTTTTTCATCTGTCAATTGGTTACAAATTCTGGTACTGAAGAGAATACATTGGGGCTGGTGGCTCAGTGGGTTAAAGCCTCTGCCTTCAGTTCAGGTCATGATGCCAGGATCCTGGGATTGAGCTCCACATCGGGACATAATGTAACGACAGATAGTTTATATGGGAGCCCTTTGGGTACTCTGGTGGATGAATGTTTTTAAATTAGTTTTTCATGGACATGAGGAGTTAGAAACGAGAAGGGAGGTGGGGGAAATTGGAAGGGGAGCTGAACCATGAGAGACTATGGACTCTGAAAAACAATCTGAGGGTTTAGAAGGGGCGGGGGGTTGGGAGGTTGGGGTACCAGGTGTTGGGTATTATAGAGGGCACTGCTTGCATGGAGCACTGGGTGTGGAGCTGAAAATAAATAAAATATAAATTTTAAAAATATTAGTTTTTCGTAAACTACACAAAAAAGAAAAGCGCTCCCATTTATAGCATACACTTTATGGTTCACAAAGAACGTGCCAACAATAAAAATAATGATGGGAAGGGAAATTTTTTTACCGTTACAATTCATAGAAAAGGAGGTACAGGGAAATTGAATGAAAGGGAATAACAAAGTAGGTTCATAAGTCAATCTTCCTTGTAAAAAAATTAACCTGAAAGTGCATTTCTGCCACCTCTCTACTGTGTGATATGATAAATAATGACCACGATACATGAATTATTGTTCGGGGTTTTGAAAAGCATAATAGCTTTATACCAACACTTGAGCATGCCGCCCATGCGCTCCTGCGTGAGGCCCTGCTGTCCCGCTCCTGCTGCCTGCTGCCCCTTCCCGCCCCAAGGCTTCTCCTGACCACCCTGGAGATGAGTAGACTGCTCAGACAGATCCTGGGCAGGCATCTCAGCTCAGGCCTTTGCTGGGGCAGCTGGTTCCTGGCTTTGGGCGCAATCTGGAAGCCAGCAAACTGACCCAAGTGTGCAGCCGGCATTTAGGACTGATGACCTTTTCACAGCCAGGCCGGGCGCAGACACCTGCTCAGGGAGCCAGGCTAGGAGGCTGCCCAGCACTGGCGCTGGCAACACTTGCAACACTTGCAGCCCGCCAAGGCTTCACCCCCCACCCCAGGCCGGCCTGGGCCTCAGGAGGGAGGGGGGCAGGGGCGGCACAGAGAAGGGGCATTGCTAATTTCCAAAGTGGGAAGTGAGCTTGCTGAGGACTCAGGAGGGAGGGTCGGGGGCCTGGCGGGAGCAGCCTGGAGAAGGGGCTTTGCTAATTGCCAAGGCAGGATGTGAGCTCTGGGAGGACGCAGTGGAGAGTCTGGGAGGAGGTGGAGGGGCTGGTGGAGGAGGGGCGCTCAGCGCCAGGGTGCTGTGCTGCAGCCCAGTCGGGACTGCAGGACCCACCATACCGCCACCCTCGCCGCCCGTGTGCTCCCTGCTCCAGCCTAGCCCCCGAGGCCCCGCTGTCCCGTTCCGCCACCTGCTGCCCCTCCAGGCCCCATGGCTTCTCTGGAAGACCCTCTGTTCACAGGTAAAGTGACACCGCGCCGCGCCCTCACCTGGAGCAGAAAACGGGGGCCACGACCTGGGGGGGGGCGGGGCCCAGCCTCCAGCAAACCCCATGGCACCAAGACCACCTTGGACGCAGCGCTGCACCCGACCCCCAGGGGTCGGTCCAGGCACAGCGCTGCACGAGGTATTCCCGCCCCGAAAAGGGGCGGGCTAGCCCCCATTGTTTGGCACCCCCAAGCGCGGGTCAGAGCCTCCTGCCATTCCAGGCCACCCAGAACCCAGAGAGTGAGGCCTTGGGTGCTTTCTTGTGACAGATTCAAGGCAATTCTTCGACTTTGGGACTTCAGAGTTAACATAGTTTTCATTTGTGATTATTATTTTTGTGTGGGGGCCATAGCTTTTCTTTTGACCTATGGTTGTTTTCACTCCCGGTTCTGAAGAAGCCCCTAAATCCTAACCCTGTTGAGGACTCTGAAAACTCTCAGAGCAGCAGTGCTGGGCGACAGTGTGGACACATGGTTTGGTTTCTCCTCTGGCCTGATTCTGTGGCAGCCCTGCTCTGTCCTCCTCAGACTTCAGAGCAATATCTGAACAAGTGGAGAAGGGACCAGGGGGTCAGGAAGGTGGCTACCGAAGAGTGACTTCTCTGGAGGGTGACTGAGCTAGCAAGTGAGCATGTTAGTCCAGCTCTGCCTGCAGTCGGGATGGAGCTGAACAGGGCCCAGGGAAGGGGAGGAGGAGCAGAGAGCTGGGACAAAGGGAACAAAGAGGAGATCCAGATGAAGGGAAGTAATGGGGAGGAAAGAGAAGAAACTCTAGAAGTCAGGCATGTAGAAAGGAAAAGGGATGAAGTGGGCATTGGGAAAGGGCACCACCAGGGAAGGAGAGAGGGGAAGGGAAGAGGGAGGAAGAGAGGAAAGGGGAAAGGGAGAAGGGAGGAGTCAGCATGCCAGGGTTCCCTCTGCATCTGAAGAAGAGGTGGCTGGTCCAGCTTGTCAAACAGGGTGCTCACTCTTTGGTCCCAGTTTCTGCTCCCAGTGCTACTGGGCTTTTCAAGGAAGGCAGGCTTTCCCCTGGGACCTACTGGAGCCCACTGGAGCCCACAGGAGGGTGAGAGAGGTAAGATGCCACCGGGTCCTGTCCTGAGCTGCTCCCAGCCACCAGCCTCACCACATGGTGCAAGAGGGACCCCAGAACAAAGGAAGGACACAGGCCCGCATGTCTGCCCCTAGCCCTGGGCACTTAGCTCATCGCAGTGAACCAAACCGCCTCCTCAACCCAGGCTTTCAAAGCCTCCTTCTTCGTTCCTGGCTTTCATGTCTGTAAGAACATGAGCCAGATCTAACTCATCTCCAACAGACAATTCTGACTCACGCCGTGTCAGATTTTTATGAGTGGCTGTGATAGAGTAAGATAGCAATGCTCCAACAAACGGACTGTTTTCTCCCACTTGACCTCAACAGTCTTATACATTTTCTTAGCGAAAACATCTTGTCTCCTTCCATTAAGCTCATAACGTGGTCTAATAGTATACATGTGCCTTCGTTAGATGCGAAGCGATACAGGGGTCCTTTTTTTTTTTTTTTAATTTTACAAGGTAAAGTCAGTGAACACATCCAACTTGACGAATACGTCTCTATAATGTCAATCCAGGCAAAGCTTTTTCTGCCTACAGTTTGGAGCCTACGTGGTGACCTTTTTAAAATGCTTTCAGTCCCTCAGTGAGGCTCTTAGAAGCTAGCCAGGGCTTAGTACGTGCCAGGCACTGTGTCAGGTGTTGGAGCTAAAGGGAAGGAGAGCTTGGAGGCTGGCTGGGGAGGGACATCCATGACACAACCACAGCTAGAAACAGAGGCCAGTGCTAGAAAAGAGAGAGCAGGCTGCATGGAGAGTGTGTACCATGGGGCTAGTTAGCTCACGAATAAGTGGGAGTAACTGGAGTGGGGAGATGGGGGAGAGGAAGAGGGTCTTCCCATCAATGGGAATCACCTGTGCTTGGAGGCAGGCACCATGAGGGGTCTCCACAGGAAGAGGGAGGCAGTGTGGTTGAAGGGCAGAGAGATGGGGCAGAACAGGCATCAGTCAGTTGGAGGGGTATGAAGAGACTGATGGGAGGATTATGGGTGCCTTTGGAGGACTGGGAATTTGTTAGAAGATCAGTGCAGATTTCTATGGAGACAAATGCCAGGAACTGATAGGTCTTTGAAAGGTCACTCTGGCTGCCTTTTGGCAAAGGGGTTGGTAAAAGGCACTTGCAGGTGTGAACACACCAGGTGGGAGGTGAGTGCAGGAAATCAGGTGAGGGAGCATGGGAACTTTGTCAGGGGGTATATAATGGAGAATAGCCTTTAAGGAGTTCCACAAATTGGCACCAGCTGTGGCTTCATTACAGAGCTGGAAGGGGGAGGTGGGTGTGTCCTGGAGGTTACAGAAATTACATGAGAAAGGGACGTCATTTTAGATCTTTTTTTTCAACTAGAGGAACTCTCACCTTATTGATAGAATTCCAGAGTGGGAACCGATGGACATGAGGACATCTTTGAAATGTCTGAATATGTTCTTCGACATCTTTGCAAGTGACGAGGAGACCTTGACCTTAGGAGGCCTCGGCCCTCTTTGTAGCCAAAAAGATTTCACCTACAGATTTGGGTTCTCCCTTTTAAAGTCAAGGAGACAGTCCTTCCAAAGGACACCTCCTATCATTTTACCCTCTCATCATACCTCACGTGCTGGGATCTCCAAGACCCTCTGTTCCAGGTTGTGAGTATCCACTTTGGCTGGGCTGGTCTTGCCACCACAGGAAATCTAGAGCCTGTAGTGCTATTAATAACATCATCTAAGACTGTATTTGCTGCCCTCATGGCCTCTTCCCACCATGACTCACTGAAGCTTTTTACACATTGTATCCATTAAGCTATAGTTCCCAAAGCTCATCTTCTCTAGTGCCATTAATTTTTAGGGGACCAGGCAAACCTTAAACTTGTCCCCCTTAATTGGATCCCTGTGCCCCCACAATCTCTTTGAATGCCTTTCACCATGATCCTTGAATGAGATCTGAGACCACTGCTGGTACCTAACACTTCTTGGCACCTTGTCTGTTAGGTTCTTGGAAGAGGAGGTGGCTATGGAGGTGAGTGGGGATGGGAGTGGGAGGATTTCTCCCTTCACTTCCCTTTTTGTTTTTTCAAATAATGGGTTTTGAGGGGGAGGGAAAGGTTAACCAGACCATTTATTTTCAATCTCCCATCCATAAAATGTTTACCACTCCCCACTGGAAGAATTTAGATCTTTCGTTTGAATCTCCAGGAAAATCTCCCAAACCCAGACCACCACCATGTGGATTCAGCCATCTTCTGATTCACCTCCAGATTGTCTCCTCCTAACTGCTCAAGCCCCAGGTTAAGGGCGAAATGTTCAATGCCCAAGCAATTAAGTGGGGAACACGTTTAAGCAATTGCATGCAGCTCTGTATCTGCATACAGGGGGTCTCGCCCAAGCCTTTCCAACCTCAGCAAAACAAGACAAAGCCCCAGCGATCTGGGGTATATATCATTCATTCATTCCTGGGTTCAACACTCATGGCGGATCCCCACCAAGACAGTGGGAGAGCAAGGACTGGAGAAATCCTGGAAGCTGAAGTCTGAGGAGGATTTCAAATTCAAGTCAGAGATGAAAGAAACATCTGGACTCGGTCCTCAGATACATGCAGTATTCTGAACTGAGGCTAGAACCAGAGACCATTCTAATGAAAGGCCTCTACAGGTGGGCTCTCACAGGTGGGCTCCGACTCAGTTTCCTGGATATTCATTCATAAAATAGCTCTTCGGGTCAACATGCAGACGAAAACCATTTAATAAAACTGACAATGAGGAGAGGAAAGGGAAGCCGGAAGGCTTTTGAATGGGGAGAGAGGAAGAGCAGGGCAGAAAACCAAGAATCCCTCCCTGCCCTCCTTGCTGCCAGGGAGGTCTGAGGGACTAGTTTCCACCTGGGATCCCAAGTCCAGAACAAAAGCAGCGGGGCCACGGCGGGGGAGGGAAGGGGGTCCTCAGCACACGCTGTGGGGGTTCCGAATAATGGGGGCTAGCGCGCCCGCTGGCGGGGGGCACCTCGCAAGGCGCTGTCCCCAGCCCGACCCCATGCGGACCCGGATTCTGCCCAGCGTCCGGGGTGGTCCCGGTGCCCTGGTGTTCCCGGGAGGCTGGGTTACAACAACCCCCCTCCCCGCCCCCAGGTCGCGTCCCCCGCTTTCTGCTCCAGGTGAGGGTGAGGCGCGGTGTCACTTTACCTGTGCACAGAGGGTGGTCAGGAGAAGCCTTGGGGCGGGAAGGGGCAGCAGGCAGCAGGAGCGGGACAGCAGGACCTCACGCGGGAGCGCATGGGCGGCGAGTCTGGTGGGTCCTGCAGTCCCAACTGAGCCGCAGCACAGCACCGCGGCGCTGCGCGCCCCTCCTCCTCCAGCCGCTCCACCTCCTCCCAGACTCTCCGCCACATCCTCCTTGAGCTCACTTCCCACTTCAGCAATTAGCAAAGTCCCTTCTCCTGGCCGCCCTCGACCCGCCCCCGCCCCCATCCCTCCTGAGTCCTCAGCGAGCTCACTTCCCGTTTTGGCAATTAGCAAAGCCCCTTCTCTGCGCCGCCCCGCCCCCCTCCCTCCTGAGGCCAGGCCGGTGCTGGGGCGCGGGGCGAAGCCCCAGGGGGCTTGTAAGCATTGCCAGCTCAGGCGCTGGGCAGCCTCCTAGCCTGGCTCCCTGAGCGGGTGTCCGCGCGTGGCCTGGCTGCTAAAAGATCATCAGACCTGTTCACCATGGCTGCACTCTCCGGTCAGTTTGCTGGCTTCCTGATTGCGCCCAAAGCCAGTTCCAGCTTCCCCAGCACAGGCCTGGGCTGAGATGCTTGCCCAGGATCTGTTGAGCAGTCTACTCATCTCCAGTCAGGGATGGCACTTCGACCTGGATGTTTGGGTTTTTTGTTTGTTTTTTGGTCATTGGTTATTACATGACCTCCAGGGTAGGTGCTCCACAAAGGGAGTGAAAACAGGACACCTGATATATAGGCATATGGCCATTCTTCCTTCTATTTATGGAATATCAATTTATAAGCTTTCCTCCATATGAAAAATGCCAAATACCAGAATAAAGGGTCATCTAATACAAATAAAGGATAGAATTAAAGAATTCTGGTAAGCCATTTAATTTTGAAAAATGGTGCTATATTGTTGCTGAGTTGTGGTTTTCAGTTACATAATATCTGATAAGTGTAGAAGTAACATGAGTGTTACGTGAGATGAGAAATGGTTTATAATTAAGATAGTTTTAAAAGTACAGATAAATACAAATTTGTAAACATAGCATTATGGAGGAATAAAAATAAATGATAGCTACACACTCTAAAGTGAATAAATCTTGGAAAGTTAATAGAGAAGTAAAACAAGGGCAGTGCAAAAAGTATGGTACATTTTTATGAAGTTCAAACAAATTCTGTGAAACCATAGATGGACTTAAAGATACTATTATGTATCAAATATTGTAAAAATTAATCAAGGAAATAGCAAACATAAAATAACCAAAGCATACAAACTTGGGTAGATACAATAGGTGTGATCTTGTTCTACTTCAAAAAGAGATGAGTTAATAGATAAACAGAAGTAACTAGACTTTTTAGAAGTTAATAAAACTTTGCCTGTTATTTCTTAGTAATATAAAATATATGGTTTTCTAGCAAAAACGTTTATCTTAAAAATATTTAAAAATAAATATCAGGCTACTCATAAGGTTATATTTACTTTTCCACTGAAGGAAAAGCTGGTTGTTGTAGTTGTAGTTGTTTGTTTGTTTTAGTCTCCTCCTAGTTTTTATTATTATAATGTGGAATAAGGAATGTTAGATTGAAAAGTGAATTATTTTATAGACAAAATCATTACTTGATTCACCTCCTGGTACAGCAGATGGAACTCCTGAAAATATGCCCTTTTGCCTTACAGAAGAGTAACAGTTATGCTTACTTCTGAAACATACTTGGTGGTGGCCCTAAATAGTGACACCATAGTAAACATTTTGAATATTTGCAATTAATTTTTATAGTCATAGGGCTCCAAAAGGCACTGCTGGTATCTTAGCAGGTATTTCAATAAAGCTAAAAGTTGCCTGACTGTTTAAAAATATTAACAAGGCACAAAACATGGCAGAAGTATTGTCCTCAGATATTATTTTTTTCCATATGCTCCTGATTCCAGACATCACAAGTTATTTTTATAAAATTTTTTATAAAAGATTTTATTTATTTATTTGACAGAGATCACAAGTAGGCAGAGTCAGGCAGAGAGAGAGGAAGAAGCAGGAACCCTGCTGAGCTGAGAGCTCAATGTGGGACTCGATCCAAGGATCCTGGGATCATGACCTGAGCCGAAGGCAGAGGCTTTAACCCACTGGGCCACCCAGGCGCCCCCATGACAAGTTATTTTTATAGATATATACACAATGTATTTTCCAGTTATAAGAAAAATGGTTCTGCTATTTTTAACCTTTTTTAAAAATTACATAATTTTTAAAATTAAAATTTTATTTTTTAATGTTTTAATTTTCTTTTCTTTTTTTTTAAAAATTTTATTTATTTTTTTGTAAGACAGAGATCACAAGTAGGCAGAGAGGCAGGCAGAGAGAGAGAGAGGGAAGCAGGCTTCCTGCGGAGCAGGGAGCCCGATGCGGGGCTCGATCCCAGGACCCTGAGATCATGACCCGAGCCAAAGGCAGCAGCCCAAACCACTGAGCCACCCAGGCGCCCCAATGTTTTACTGTTCAATATACTACTTAGAATATAAAACCTATTCCATTTGGTAAGATATTTACTATTTAAAAAATGGTAATTTTCTCATAGTGTGTTCCCCTCACATTGCTTTATTTTGAATTAAAAAATTTCAAAATAAACATAACTGATGCTTTCCTTTTGATTGTCCCTCTGTTGGTCATACTGTATATGAGCCATGACAATTAGTTTTACAAAATTTATTCATGTTTGGTGATATGTTTTATCATCACTAATTTTCCCTCCTTTATCTAGATTCCCGAGCTTTCAGACAGGTGGACACTTCAATAAACCATACCCAAGGGATGTATCAAGTACTTCTTAGACATCTCTCAGATCCTTGAGGTCTCATTTTACCTAGGGATTTGCAAAAGGCTCTGCCAGAGGCACCACTGTGACAACTGATGACCATGGTCTATCTCCTGCTAAGCTCAAGAGGTCACTGGTTTCCAAGTTTATCTATACAATTAATGCATTCCAGCAAGTTCTTTGTTTTTTAATATTAACAAACTTACTTTAAAGTTTATATGAAGAGGCAAAGACTCACAATAGTCAACATAGTGTTGAAGGAGAACAAAGACTGAGGACTGACTTCAAAGTTTACCATAACGATGGGGCGCCTGGGTGGCTCAGTGGGCTAAGCCTCTACCTTCGGCTCAGGTCATGTTCCCAGGGGCCTGGGATCGAGTCCTGCATTGGGCTCTCTGCTCAGCAGGGAGCCTGATTCTCCTCATCTCTCTCTCTGTCTGTCTCTCTGCCTATTTGTGATCCCTCTCTGTCAAATAAATAAATAAAATCTTTTAAAAAAAGTTGACCATAACGATAATTGTAAGCAAGATATTGTAATACCACAGAAAGACTAGATTAAAGGAACAGAATATATATTATCAATTATATTTTATATTTAATATAAAAGCAAAAGCAATACAAGAGAGCAAAATACAATCTTTTAAACAAATGGTTCTGGAGTAATGGTGAATCTAAATGTAAAAATATAAAATTAAAATAAAATAAAATAAAATAATAAAATAAAATAAATCCAGGCAGATATCATACACTCTTCACAAAAATTAACTCAGATTGGATTATAAACCTAAACATAAAACATGTAGAAGGTAATATAGAAGAAAATTTAAATAACATTGGTTTTGGCAATAACTTTAGCTACAAAAGCACAAGCACTGAATTTTAAAATGTCTACTCTGTGAAACACAATGCCAAGAGAATGAAAAGGCAAAGCACAGACTATGAGAAAAAATTTGCAAAATACGCATCTGGCAAAGGACTGTTAATCAAAAATACACAAAGACCCCTTAAACCTCAACAATGGGGGAAAAACCTGAGTAAAAATGAGCCAAAGACCTTAGCAGATACCTCACAAAAGAAAATATTACAGAAGGCAAGTAAGCATATAAAAAGATGCTTCACATCATAGGTCATTAGGAAAATGCAAATTAAAACAAAAAAGAGACTCCCGTACATACCCAGAATTCCGAACACTGAAAACAGAACATGAAATGTTGGTGAGGATGTGGAGCAACAGGAATGTTCTTCCATGTCTATTGAGAATAAAGAATGGAAAACAACTTGGCAGTTTTTTACAAAACTAAACATTTTCTTGCCAGATGATTCAGCAGTAGCAGTTCTTGGTATTTATCCAAAGAAGATGAAATCTATACCCACAAAGAGATCTATAGTAGTTTTATTCATAACTGACAAAAGCTTGGAAGCAACCAGGATATCATTCCACAGGTGAAAGGTCAAATAAAGTATAGTACATGCAAACAATGGAATATTATTTAATGCTAGAGAAATGAATTACCAAGCCATGAAAAGATATGGATATAAATATTTAATAAATATTTGATTTTAGGCTTCTACCAGTCTATCAATAGTATTAGTATATTTTAACAGTGAATGCTCAGCATTCATGAATTTACCTAATAAAATATTTTGGGTTCAATATTTTAAATACTTCAACCTCTATGATTATATTCCTAATAATTTTGAATTGCGGTAAATAAACCTTAACTTTTTGTAACTTGTTTCAATATGCAAAAGAGCTCAATGAAATTTTAGAAAATAAAAATTTACAAAAAAAAGTTTAGTTTACTATTGCCAAATAATTTAAAACTTTATCTTATATTCAAATACATATATTTTTCTAAATTGATTTATATGCTACTAAAACCAAAAACTTTTAGTTATACTAGATTTCATATCATGCAACCAATGCCAGAAAGCCATCTGTCGATGACTTGTCTTAAATGGAGTTAAGATGGGTGTGACAGACTTGGGAATTTAACAAAACTTTTAAACTAGCATGTGCGACTCATTCCTAGAAAACAACACAATCAGTAACACTTTATTTAGATCAAATCATGACTATTTCTCCATTTGAATAAAAAAGGTAGCAACCCCAATAAGTTTATTGAACGTGAAAAGTTGAAATGCTGTAATGCTCCTAAGGAATCAAATGATCCAGTCATGAATTACAAAAAAATGATATAAATACCAAAGTGTTTGTATAATTGTAATGTACAACTGCCCATTATCGTTCAAGAGTGTAGGCTTGTACAAGAACTCTATAAAAGAACTCCACTTCTAAACTGTGGAAAATATGTTCCCTTTCTCCCTATATACAACTATTAAGCCATTCATTTAGCTTTTAAAATATCCACTTAATACAGGCTTTTTACTCATTTGAACCCGGCAGCAGGGTTCTATTCTTATTGCTTACATCTGAAGGATAGACTTCTAGCGTAAGAGGTAAAGCCCATAAAGGAGCCCAATAATAACAACAAAATACAGTTTAGTGAGCCCTTACAATCTGCCAGCTACCTTTCTGAGAATACTTCAATTAATAAAACATATAAAATAGCTGACCACAAAGAGCTTACATTCTTTTGAAATATAATAGTGAAATAAACCAATAATAGAGGGGCGCTTCGGTGGCTCAGTCCATTGAGTGACTGCCTCTGGCTTGGGTCATGATCTCAGGGTCCTGGGATGTAACTCTGCAGCAGGCTTTCTAGGCAGTGGGGTGTTTTCTTCTTCCTCTGCGCACCCTCCCAATTCTCTCTCTCTCTGTCTCAAATAAGGAAATAAACCAGTAATAGAATAATGATTGATGGTTGATGGTGATAAGTGTTACAAAGAAATACAAGAAAGGTAAAAGCCATTGGAGAATGCTGGGATGAAAGTTAATTTTATTTTGTGTTGGGTGGTTATATCTCATTTAGGAGATCTTATTTGCACAAAGACCCAGGAAGTAAAGGAGGGTGTTATACAAATATTAAAGGAAAAGATTGCTCTAGGCAGAGCAAGTAAGTATATAGACTTTGGGTGAACAGCTTGTCTGTTACTTTTGAGGAAAAGCAAGGAGGCCAATGAGGAGTTCATAGTGGTGGAGACAGGAAGAACGTATTGATGTATGACCTTCTAGTACATTGAAACGCCTTCAGTTTTTATTTAATATGAAAGGGGAAGATACCAAAAGACTTTCAACAGCAGAATAAAACCATCTGACTTGATTTTTAGGTTAAGTTGCTGTACCAAAATAAATTTGCAGGGAGAAAGGAGTGCAGTATGTGTGGAAGTGGGGCTATCAATCAAGTCAATAATTCAGGAACATATGATGGTGTTTTTAGCATGCTGGGTGGTAATAGAAGTGGTGAGGTATGGTTTTTATTTTGTATATATTTTGATGGTGAATATTCCGGTGAACAGGATGGGGTATGTGCAGGACAGACAATATCAACATGTATTTTACCTGCACAAACAGAAGGGTGGAGTCTTCATTCCCTGATATGGAGAGAACTCTGAGTTCAATTGTTCTTTGTCATTAAATGGCATAGTGATGATGAGGATTTAGTCAGACAGTGAAAGAGAACAGTAAGCATAGTGTTAAGCGGTAAGACATTATAATACATTTGAACAACAAAAAACGTTGTGTTGAATCATGTGTTTATGTGAGTAAATAAATAAATAAAGCTTCCTGGGTTTCTGATAGAGGTAAAGAAGACTAGTATATGATCCAAAGGGGCATGTGCACCAAATGTTTATAGCAGCAATATCCACAATAGCAAACTATGGAAAGAACCTAGATGTCCATCAACAAATGAATGGTATATATATCTATATACGATGGAATACTATGCAGCCATCAAAAGAAATGAAATCTTGCCATTTGCGATGACATGGATGGAACTAGAGGGTATTATGCTTAGCAAAATAATTCAACCAGAGAAAGACACTATCATATGATCTCTCTGATATGAGGAAATGGAGGTGCAATGTGGGTGCTTGGGGGACAGGAAAAGAGTAAATGAAACAAGATGGGATCAGGAGGGAGACAAACCATAGGAGACTCTTAATCTCACAAAACGAACTGAGAGTTGCCGGGGGGTGGGGAGGGTAGGGAGAGGGTGGTGGGGTTATGAACATTGGGGAGGGTATGTGCTGTGGTGAGTGCTGTGAAATGTGTAAACCTGGCGATTCACAGACCTGTACCCCTGGGGCTAATAATACATTATATGTTAATTTAAAAAAAAGAGGAAGAAGAAGACGACTATAAATCAAATGCTATGGTTTTCAGCAAAAAGTGTGTAATCAGGCATATTTTATTAAAGTAGCCATGTAAAATGATGGTTGAAAATTGGAATAACAGAAAACATAAAAATTAGATGTTTTAAAAAGAGATCTGGGACAGTATAGAGAATATAATCAATGATATTATAATAGTGTTATATGGTGACAGATGGTGGCTGTATTTATAGTGATCATAGAATAATGTATGGAGATATTGAAAACCTGAAACCAATGTAACACTGAATATCACTATACTCAAATAAAAGAATAGTAAAAATAAAACATTTTATTTTAAAAAGATAAAAAGAGGGACAAGAATTTGTAAAGTGAATTTCAAAAAGCTTAAAGATGAGGCGAAGACATACTCTGAACCTTGAGGAAAACACCATTTTGAAAATTCTTCCCATTTTGAGAAAACTCAAATGAATCAATACCATAAAAGAACCCATTTTAACTGAGAGATATAATGAATGCTCAAGAAATAATTTTATGACAGGATAATTCTTCCCTATGAAACAGCATACAGAAACCAGGGGAAACACCTGGAAGCAAAATAAAATATACTGAAAATAAGAATTAGGAAAAAGATAAATAATGAAAGATAAGAAAATTAGACCTGCGACAGAGACCTAGTGAAGAGAATTCTTAGCTTGTGGTTTAAAGTTTTTGAGGATAATCTAGAGTTCATAACTGCCTTGAGGCAGGCTGGTTGTAGGCAGTTTAGGCAGACCCCTAAGACAGGCCTACTTTGGGCAGGTGGTGTTGGAGGAGGCCTTTGGGTTGGACAAAGACAAATCCAACCATTTGACTAAAGTGTCTGTGAAGATGTTGAAGTCAGATGCAACAGAGAAAGACCTGTTAACCTAATCTCAGAAATGGAGATGATGAAGATGATTGGACAGCACAAGGACACCATCAACCTGCTGGGTTCTGCACACAGGATGGTCCTTCGTACACTCTCATGGAATAGGCCTCCAAAGACAACATACAGGAGTACCTGCAGGCCCAGAGGCCTCCTGACCTGGAGTACTGTTACAATATCAGCCACAATGCAGCAGAGCAACTCTCCTCCAAGGACCTGGTATCCTGTGCCTATCAGGTAGCCTGAGGCATGGAGTACCTTGCCTCCAAGAAGTGCATACACCAAGACCTGGCCACCAGGGAAGTGCTGGTGACAAAGGACAACATGATGAAGATCTCAGACTTCAGCCTTGCCAGAGATATCACCACATCAGTAACTATAAAAAGACAACCAACAGTGGACTGCCTGTGAAGTGGATGGTCCCTAAGGCCATGTTTGACCAGAGCTACATCCACCAGAGTGACTTCTGGTCTTTTGGGGTGATCCTGTGCAAAATCTTCAATCTGGAAGCCTCCCATATCCTAGAGTGCCTGTGGAGGTGGTTTTCAAGCTGCTGAAGGAGTCATTTGATGGATAAGCCAATAAGTGCACCAGAGAGTTATACACAATAATGAGGGGTGGCTGGCATGTGGTTCCTTCAAGCTGCTGGTAGAAGACCTGGATCATACTGTGGCCTTGACCTCCAACCAGGAGTACCTGGACCTGTCCTTGGCCCTGGAACAATACTGTCTATGCTTTCCCAACACCTGAAGCTCAACCTGCTCCTCAGAGAAGAATTCCACCTTCTCTCATGTGCCGTTGCCCAGGGAGGCCTATCTGCCCTGACACCCAGCCCAGCTTGCCAATGGTGGACTCAAATGACTAGTATCCCTATTACTCCTGTCCAGATTCCGTCATAAGCTGTAACCCTTACCCCCCACCCTCCCTGCAAGACTCACTGCCTTCTCCTTTGTCCCTTTCCTACTGGCAGGAGCCAGCTGCCTACCTGAGGCCTTCACCCCCTGAAGTTCACCTCTCTTCCCCTTCCTCATCCTCCTCCTTACAACCTGCTCATGAAAGAAAGGCACAGAGAGGCAGGTACTTGCTCGTGGCTACTTCCTTCCCACCCATATGTTGAACCAAGACCCCTCCCTGGCATCTGGTACTGCCTGGACGTCGTTGGGAGTGGGAAATGAGGAATGCCAGTGAAAGGTGTCGGAGCTTTCCTGTTTTGGTTTTGTCTGCTTAGCATAACATGTAAGACTGAATTCTGGTGGCAGGGACCTAGTCCCTGGGGCTATAGCACTAGCGAGGGGAGGTCAACTGCTCTGGGCCTTGGCTAAGAGCAACCCCTGCTCCAGCGATATGGTGCCAAGGGCTTATTAATTTTGATACTAATTTGCTTTGCTGACCAAATACCTGGTATCAAAAGATGGGAAGGCAGAGGCTGAAAGCAGTGTTGTCACCATGGGGTCCAGCCCCAAACTATGAAGAAAACACAAAGTGTATAAATCTGAGTAAGTATATATTTACACACCTTTTTAAATAGGTTGTTATCAAAGATTTAATCAATGGATAATATGCTCCTCGTGGCTGGGAAGCATCAGTTGCCAGTTTTTAATAAATCAGTTTTTAATAAAACAAAGAAAAGAGGTGTCTGGGTGGCTTCCCCTATAAGTGTCCCTTCTTTTCAGGTCATGATCCCAGGGTCCTGGGATGGAGCCCCACATCAGGCTCTCTGCTCAGTGGGAAACCTGCTTCTCCTTTTCCCTCTGCCCTGCTTAGAGTTCCTCTTGCTATCTCTCTGTCTGTCAAATAAATAAAATATTTTAAAAAAAAGAAAGAAACAAAATGTTTTTAAAAGGTCTTTTTTTTTTTTTAAATTTTCTAGGGGTGCCTGGATGACTCAGTTGTTTAAGCAGATGTTTGCCTTTGGCTGAGGTCATGATTCCAGTGTACAGGGCTCCAGCCCTGCATGGGACTACTTGCACCACAAGGAGCTTGCTTCTTCCTCTCCCTTTGCACGTGATTCCCCCTGCTTGTGCGCTTCCACTCTCTCTCTCTCTCTTTCTCTCTCTTGCTGTCAATAAACAAAATAAAATCTTTTCCTAAATAAATAAATAAATAAATTTCTAAACCTACTTTCACTTTAGGTCCCTTAACAAAAATTGCTACTGCTTCATTTAAAAAAAAAAAAAAGATAATTTAGAAATGTGCTTCCAGAGCTAAAAAGCTGTTTTGTTTTTTTTTTGTCAGGATTAAATATTGAAGTGCTTTAAAAAGTAAAAGAAAAAATATGCTATATAAACACTAATCACACTATAACTTTGGTGGTTATATCAAGATAATGAAAAGTGATTTTAAAGCAAATTTCATTATCAGACATAAAGATCAAGTCAAAAACACAGAAGAGTAAAAGGATGAATTCCTCAGGGAGTATAATAATTCTTGACTTTTAATACTTAATAACAGATTTGGGGATATATAGGGAAAAACTAAGAACAAAAATCATAACTTCTAGTTTAGAAGAGAAATGGAAAAAAATTTCAACACCTTTATTTTAAGATTATATAGACAAATGGTCATCAAATTGGTAAGATATGTAAGACATGAACAAAATTATCAACTAACTAGATATGCTTGATATTACGGAACACTCCCAACAACCGCATACTACATATATCTTAAGCCATGATTTTCTTTGCAAAGGTCAGCATTGATAATGTTCTAGTCTGCATCCGTGTACCAGGAAAGAAGTAGCACTTTCTTGAAAGACACAGCTATCAAAGCTCCATTCAGAAACCGTAAAGATGGAGAAGGGATTTGCAAATTATATATCTGATAATGGACATCTACTCTGATGATTAAAAAATGACTAAAAATAAAAAACCTTACTAATAACCAAACTGAGTATCCAATTTTACATGTGAAGAAAATTATTGCAGAGACATGTCACCAAAAGGATATGGATGGCTTATAAGCACATGACAAATTTCTCAACATTTAGACATTAAAGAAATACAAATTAAAATCATAATGAGACATGCTTACATATCTATTAGAATGGCTAAAATTATAAAGGCTAATTGTACTTCGTCTGAGCTAGATTGAGAAGCAACAAAAAAATCTAAACTGTTGTTGGCATATATCATGATACCACCACTTTGGAAAATATCTGCCATATAATAGGTTCAGTAGACAATTTGTAAATTTCAGAAAAAAATAATGTTGAGCGTATACTGAATTTCATAAGTCATTTCAATATTTTTTTCCAAAAAATAAACTATGTAAAACATACCTTAAATTTACTTTCAAATTATTTTATAGCATATAATGGACAATATACATAAGCCTTAAAGAAACAATCATATAAATAACCATTTAATACCTACTTAAAAATTGCATAATACCACGCTCCTAGATCCTCTCTGAATGCTCTAAAATAACCCTTCAAAGGAAATACATTTTTAAAAATAACAGATTTTTTGGCAAATAATTTAATAAATAAAAGTTTCATTCATCTACGTAGATCATAATGAATGTTTTTAATAAGCATGAAATTATAACTCTGAAGTGTGCTAAAATGAAACCACCTGCGAAGGGTGAGAGAACAAAAATAAACATCATTTTTCCAAATAAGAGGAATTTATTACCTTTGAATCAAACCATGTGGATTTGTTCAAACTGGCAATAAAGGATTATGGAAACACAAACCATAGAAAGTCATATTTTAGATCTCTAAAAGACTTCAAAGTGAAGAGTATACATTTTTTAATGTTTCATAATGCTACATGATGACAAGATGACAGGTTGTGACAAATAGCATTTTAAAAGCTCTACTCATAATGGAACGGAAGGTGTCATTTCCCTATAATTTTATATATGTCATTAATTTACTATATCTGGATACAACATATTACCAAAAAGATGTTCATCAAAGACTAAATCATTTTTAATGGAACATAATAATTTGAACCTACATCTATTAATCATTTTTTTCGATCAAACATTTATAGTCTCGCTAAACATTTTATCAGTTGTCGACAAAATTAAAAAATAGGATAAAAAGTCGTGTTTGGAAAAGTAGATTTTCTTTGAAATTTGCATTTAAATGAAAATATTTGCTGATATTTTTAAAACTTTAAATGTAATTTTATATATATCTAACCTATCAAGATATAAAATTTTTGGAGACTTAATATAGTTTGGCGCACATGGTAAGCAATAATCAATTTTTTTGTTGATCCAAGTGTTCTTGTATTATTTTTCTTAATTATTCTAGTACCACAATATATAGTTCTAAGATTTTTCCACCCCCTCATTTTAATATCTCTTAAGGTGGCACTCACCTTGCACTTGATGACATATCCTAGTTTAACTGACAGCATTTCTCTTTCTTAGTCGAACATAAACTATAGTGCATCTTACACTTGATGAAAGCTAGGATTAAATACTCTATTATGGTTACGATTCTGATATTTGAAATCCTCCGGTAGCTCCCTGTGCCCTCACAGTATAGTACCTCACCTCCTCGCCATAGTATACAAACCATCTCACCCCCAGTGTTAACCCCGGGGCTCAGCCTCCATCCCCAGGTGATGCTGCCAGATCAGCTGTCAGTTGTCATAAACTTGCTGTAGTTTCCCGAATGCACTGTGCTGGCTCCTGACACTTTAAAACTTGACACACTCATCCTCATTCTTCGCTTTGCCCTTGTCTATCACCTCCCCTGAAAATCTGTTCCTAAGTGGCTTTTCCCAGCTCCCACCTACCCTTGGCAGTCTTTTATCTCCCTGTGGTAAAGCCTGTCACACTGCACCATGGACATGCCCATTGTCCCCCTGAGAAGAGAAAAAAGACAGTGAGGGCCCCCCAGCATTTGCAGCTCTAGTTCAGAACCCCATGCCTGGCTTGCAGGAAATGCCAGATCATGAAGACAAACGGAGATCATCCTCTGGCTAAAACCAGCTCTTCTTTGCCTACCGCAGGATCTGGATCAATAAAGAGCAGCCAGTTATTATTGCTGTTTGTCTAGGGATTTTTTCCCCATATATTTCCCAGGTCTTTACTCTTTTTATAGCACTTTAATTCAGGCTTCAACCACTTCCTAGTCAGATCAGGTGAAATCATTTTCCTTCCCATACCCTCGATGTATTTCACACCTAGTAATTCTTTTTTTAAAGATCTTATTTACCCATTTGACAGACAGATCACAAGTAGGTAGAGAGGCAGGCACAGAGAGAGGGGGGAGGCAGGCTCCCCCTGAGCAGAGCGCCCGATGTGGGGCTCCATCCCAGGACCCTGAAATCATGACCTGAGCCGAAGGCAGAGGCCTAAACCACTGAGCCACGCAGGAGACCCCATATCTGGTAATTTTTTTTTAAAGATTTTATGTATTTATTTGACAGAGAGAGAGAGAGAGATCAAGTAGGCAGTTAGGCAAGAGAGAGGAAGCAGGCTCCCCGCTGAGCAGACAGCCCGATGCGGGGCTCGATCCCATGACCCTGAGATCATGAACTGAACCAAAGTCAAAGGCTTAACCCACTGAGCCATCCAGGTTCCCCCATATCTGGTAATATTTAATCAACGTGGATTTGCTGCATCAAATAGTTCCTTCTTCAAATATAAATATATAAATATATTGATCAAGTCACTCGCATGTCTTAGGAGAATGTCATGCCTTTAGTAGCAAACTTGAAATCTTGGCCATTGGTTTTGATTTTTGATTTTTGTTTTGGTTTGATTTGGTTCGGTTTTTGTAATTTTAAAAATGCCTCCAGCCCTTGCTCGGTCTGACCTGATTGTTTTCAGCTGTTTTTGCAACAAAATTGTCCTGGCAGCGAAAACTCTCATTGTTTACAGTGGCGCCCCCTTCTGAACACTTTGTTAATAAAAACCTTTTTTTTTTTTTTCGGGCTATGGTAAATGTGGAACAACAATGAGGTATTTCAAAGAGATGAACCACAGATAAATTTTTCTTTTTTTTTTTTTTTTTTTTTTTTTAAAGATTTTATTTATTTATTTGACAGAGAGAGATCACAAGTAGGCAGAGAGGCAGGCAGAGAGAGAGAGAGAGGAGGAAGCAGGCTCCCTGCTGAGCAGAGAGCCCGATGCGGGACTCGATCCCAGGACCCTGAGATCATGACCTGAGCCGAAGGCAGCGGCTTAACCACTGAGCCACCCAGGCGCCCCACAGATAAATTTTTCTAAGGGTGGGGTGAGGGTTACTCAAAAAGGAACTTGACAAGGCTTTTAAAGATATCGACAATCATTATTACATAATATGACTGATTGTTACCGTGCTCTTAACTGGGCAAACACTTGTTGGCTTCCAAGAAAGACTAACATCGTTGAGATGGTTCTAGCGGCCTTCTAGCACAGGGTCTCATGAGGCAGGGATTCTAGCCACTGGCTGTGCAAGGCATGAGGCCTGTTAGTGATTCTATTTTTTCCTCTGCAGAATGGGTCTTTCTACATTCCAGGTCCTTTCTACCCCAATAAATAATGCGGCAATTCTCGCAGTTAGGTGTACTTTTGGTTTAAAAAGCCAACTGTCTCGTAAAAAGGACTTTTGTTTAAATTCCTTAAAAAAAAAAAAAGGCTTTTTAAAAAAAATCTTTTTTTTTAATTTTTTGTTTTTTAATCCCATATGTTTACTCTGATCGTGGAACTTTGTCATTATGACCTTCTCGGCTGATTAAAATATTCATCATCAGCACCTACTGCTCTCCTCTCCTGGTGGTCTCTCCGGAAGGGGACTTCTCTAGCTTTTCTAGCAGGAGATGGTCACTTCCCCTCTACCCCTGTTGCCGGACCAGCCTTACCTATCCTGCAGGGTCAGGTCGTTCTGGCCTTTTATCTGTTGTTCTCTTCTGAGTGGTTAGTTTTTCATAGATACCGTGCTTTCCTTTTGTCAGGATTTACCCTGGACTATCAAAACCCTTTTCTTGTGCCAGTGAAGCCTAAGAAACAGTCCTGATGAGAGAACCAGGAACTCGAACAGATCATATTTATCCTGAATGTTCTGTCCAAAATGAAAAATACATTTCTGAGGAGCTTCAAGATCTCTGAGAAGGGAAGATTCACCAACTCTGTCATGTAGGGGCATCAATTCCGATTCTGTGTCAATTTTCCGACTTTCCCAGCTAATAATTCTCTACTTCATAAAGCCCAATCTCAACCGTTTCCTCTCTCAAAGGCAGTTGCTCTTAAAGTCTTCACATGGCACCTGGGGCCTGCTGGTCGTTGGCTACTGCGCTCTTACTTTGGGTCTAACAGCTGCGCGGCATCAAGATGAGAACGTCTCTTGTTCTAAGACTTAATATAGTTTGGGGCACATGGTAAGCAATAATCACTTTTTTAGTTGATCCAAGTGTTCGAACTTTTCTTAATTATTCTAGTACCACAATTTACTTTTCTAAGATTTGCCCACCCCATTTTAATATCTCTTAAGGTGGCCCTCACCTTGCACTTGATGACATATCCTAGTTTAACTGACAGCATTTCTCTTTCTTAGTCGAACATAAACTATAGTGCATCTTACACTTGATGAAAGCTAGGATGCATTTAAATACACTATTATGGTTACGATTCTGAGATTTGAAATCCTCCAGTAGCTCCCTGTGCCCTCACAGTGTAGTACCTCACCTCCTCGGCATAGTATACAAACCATCTCACCCCCAGTGTTAACCCCGGGGCTCAGCCTCCATCCCCAGGTGATGCTGCCAGATCAACTGTCGGTTGTCATGAACTTGCTGTAGTTTCCCGAATGCACTGTGCTGCCTCCTGGCACTTTGAAACTTGACACACTCATCCTCATTCTTCGCTTTGCCCTTGTCTATCACCTCCCCTGAAAATCTGTTCCTAAGTGGCTTTTCCCAGCTCCAACCTACCCTTGGCAGTCTTTTATCTCCCTGTGGTAAAGCCTGTCACACTGCACCATGGACATGCCCGTTGTCCCCCTGAGAAGGGAAAAGGGACAGTGAGGGCCCCCCAGCATTTGCAGCAATAGTGCAGAGCCCCATGCCTGGCTTGCAGGAAATGCCAGATCATGAAGACAAACGGAGATCATCCTCTGGCTAAAACCAGCTCTTCTTTGCCTACCGCAGGATCTGGATCAATAAAGAGCAGCCAGTTATTATTGCTGTTTTTCTAGGGATATTTCCCCCATATATTTCAGGGGTTTCTGGTTAGCCCCAGAGGGCAATGTTTTTTCTTCTGGAGGGCAGGCAGAGGGCTGCATTGTAGTTCTGGAATTGCCAAACTGGAGGGCTTGTGGGCCAGGAGTTGAGGACAGTAGTCTGAGAACACAAGCAACCTTAGGGACTGGGCAAGGGCATGGCAGGTACGCTCTGCAGATGAAACAAGATCTCGTGCATCTGAAATCAGGTGAGGATCTCACGAACGCTCAGGTTGGAGTTTTTGTCCCTTATGGCCCTCTTCATGAAGAGGTGGTGGATCACGAGGCTATGGAATTTTTCCCATGATGGGAGTTATGAGATGCTCCAAACCGTAAAGATTCTTCTGCAGGGCAATTGAGACCTGTTGGTTGGCTCCAGGACTTCCCATACGGATCGATTCCGAGTAGGGTTCTAAGGATGGATAGCTGGGAAGCCCGACTCTCATTCCTCTTGTGTCCTAGTGACAAGACAGGTTAGATCTGCTGGATCTGGGGGAGAAACTGAGAGGGTTGAGTTGAAATGAACTCTCTTGTGGATGGGTCCTAATGTGGGTTTGTGTCCATGGAGAACTTGGAATGAGGCAGTGGCACAGGGTCCCTGAAGGGTTCTCCTAACCAGAGGCTTTGACTCAGCTCCAACGTGCAAGATTCCCACGTGGAGACGAGATTTCTTCTGATGGGTGCCTCAAGAAACAGCCATATGCTGCTATTGGAATCCAGGCCTCTGAGGAGAGATGCCTGGACAACAAAGCAATGGATCCGATTAGGATCTAGGGGCCTGCTCATTGCAATTTACCTCTGGGGACATCTGTCCACGGGTCTAAGTGCAGGTAGATGCTCAGCTGGTGTCAGACCGCCCTTGTTTTTCCTGGGCAGTCAACACTATTGGGATGGCCCCGGGCACTTTGGAGGTTTATCATCCTATTTCTAGTTTTGTGGCCAATGGAATGGGCAGAATTCCCAGGTACAGTCCTCAGGTTTGGCTCCAAGAACCTGTGCCTGTAGGTTTTGTGGGCCAGGGCTGTGGGGACAGTTGTCTGAAAACACAAACTCGGCTTAGGTTTCGGGTCGTAGGTATTGCAGGACTGATCTACAGACAGTGAGGAGAACTCTTCAGGATATGAACAAGGGGGCGAGTGTGAGATGCTTGCTCAAGATTTTGTCTCTGGATATTGTGTCACTGATGGCCGTGGAATGTCCGGGTGGCCTCATGGGCCATGGACGAGTCTTCCTCTCTGGGCATTTGGCCCGATCCGAAGAGTTTGGGGTTATTCTTTGAGATGGGAGGAGTTGGTTTTGTTTTGTTTTTACCTCAGGTGTCCCACCAAAAGAGAGTTTCCAGAGCAGAGCCCTGGGTAGGGGCGATGGGACAACAGAAAGCTGGTTAAAACTTGGGGCCTAGGGGCATGGCAAGCCCATTATGACGTCTAATGGTCCAGCCACTGAGAGGACTTACTAGAGGACAGGACTCACGCTGAGGGTCACAATGCGTGTTTGTGCCCTCTTCGTACTTCAGCATTGGCGGGGCATAATGGTGTCAGGGTCAGGGTCAGAGTCAGCGTTCAGGTTAGGGTTTGGGGCAGGCTCAAAGTCAGTGTCAGGGTCAGGGTTAGTGGTTACTGTTAGGGTTAGCCCCGCTCCTGGGTCATGGACCCATCCGTTCAGGGTCTCAGGATAAACCCTGTGCAGAAGGGTGTAGACCCTCCACCCGATCCCCCTTAACCAGCCTTAAACTGGTGTGTGAACATAACTTGCCCACCAGACATCTAAACCCTCATCAGCCTGATCCTGCTTGGGGCATCTCCTCCCACGATGACATGGCAAGGTCCTCTTTACACACAGACACACAGACACCCAGAGGCACACACACACACACAGAAACGGGGAAGAGACCTAGGGCTACACCCGTGGATCAGAAGGTGTGGGACTCTGACTCTGAGCCCCCTGGTGTCACCTTTTGATTTTATTAGCCAAAGGGTCTGAGGCATTGGGGAAACATGATCTGACCTGAAGGGAGGCGACGTGTCTGGTGGGCGAGCTCTCTTCTCCCTGCATCCTCTCGGCTTCAGTACAGCAGAAGAACATGTTGCTTCCTTTAGGATGTGCCTAGAAATGAGCTGGGCAGGGGTTTTTTCTCTGTAATGGGTTGCCTGGATACGTGGGTTCCAATTCCGTTGGGCTCTGTCGTCAGGGAAGTGAGGTCACCACTGCCTGGGGGCTCCTTACCGAACTTCCTGCTGTACCAGAGCTCCCTGAGCCACCGGTGCGCAAGCTGCTCAGGCTCACACTCCACTCAATGCAGTGCCCATCCAGTGACCCCCATTCAGACTCCACCCAACCCTTGGGAGGCCTGGCTGCAGCTGTTGGTCCCGCTGGAGGCAACAGAGCTGGGTTTAGACTAGGTTAGAGTTAGGGTTAGGGTTTCGAAAGACTTAGGGTCAGGGTTAGGTTTAGACGTCGTTGGGGTCAGGGTTAGCGTAAGGCTTAGGGTAGGGGTCAGGGTTAGGGTTAGGTTCATGGTTAGGTTTAGGGTCAGGCTCACAGTAGGGTCACAGTTAGCGTAACGGTCAGAGTCAGGGTCAGGCTCAGTGTTAGGGTGACGGTTAGGTTTAGGGTCAGGTTCAGGGTCATGGTCAGATTTAGGGTCAGGTTCAAGTTTTGGTTTGGGGGCAAGGTTCATGTCAGGGTCAGGGTTAGGTTCATGGTTATGGTAAGGTAAGCTTTATGTTTAGGATCTGATTTATGAGTAGGTTCAGAATCAGGGTTAGCTTTAGGGTTAAGATTCTGTTCAGGATCTTGGATTGGGTCAGAGTTAGGTGTACATTCAGGGTTAGGGTCAGTGTTAAGGTCAAAGCCAGGGTCAGGATAAGGTTAAGGTCTGACATAGGCAAAGTTCAGAGATAGGGTTATGATCAGGGTCAGGTAGAGGGTCATGATTATTGTTAAAGTGGGGTTAGGGTTAGGGGTAGGTGGGTTGAGGGTTAGGGTTAGACCAGGTTAGGGTCAGTGTCAGTGATAATGTTAGGGGTTAGTTTTAGGGTTAGGTTCAGCGTTAGGTTTTGGGTCAGGGCCCGTGTTAGTGTCAGGGTCAGGGTTACGTTTAGGGTTAGAGTTAGGGTCAGGCTCACAGTCAGTGTCAGGTTCAGTGTTCAGGTCAGGGTCGGGTCACTGTTAGGGTCAGGGTAAGATTTATGGTCATGGTCTGGGTCAGGGTCAGGATGAAGTCTTGAGCCAGTGTCAGGGTTACAGTCAGGATCAGGTATTGGTTTAAAGTCCACATTCGGGTCAGCAACAGGGTTATGTAGTGGTCAGTGTTGGGTCATGGTTAGGTTTAGGCTCAGGGCCAGGGTCATGTATAGGGTCAGTGTCTGGTATTGGCAAAGTTCAGGGTTAGGGTTATCATCATAGTCAGGTATAGGGTCAGGGTTATTGTTAAAGTTAGGGTTAGTGTTAGGGTTAGCGTTTGGTTGACGTTTAGGGTTAGAGCTTGTTAGGATCAGGGTCTGTGGTAGGCTTAGTGATTAGTGTTAGGGTTGGGACCAGCGATAGGATTCGGGGGAGGGTCCGTGTTAGTGTCAGGGTCAGGGTTACATTTAGGGTTAGTGTTAGGGTCAGGCTCACAGTCAGGGTCAGGTTTAGTGTTCAGGTCAGGGTCGGCGTCACTGTTAGCGTCAGGGTTAGATTTATGGTCATAGTCTGGGTGAGGGTCATGGTGAAGTTTAGTGCCAGTGTCAGGTTTAGGGTCAGGTATAGGTATTGGTTTAAAGTCCACATTCGGGTCAGGGACAGGATTGTGTAGTGGTCAGTGTTAGTGTCATGGTTAGGATAAGGGTCAGGGTCAGGGTCAGGTGAAGGTCAGGGCCAGCGTCAGGTTTAGGGTCAGGCTTTGGTTTAGGGTCAATGTTTGGTTCAGTGTCACAGTTAGGTTTGTCGGTAGCGTTTGGGATTGGGGTTAGAGTTAGAGTTAGAAGTAGGGTTATGGTTAGGGTTAGGGTTAGACAGCGTAAGGTCAGGGTTAGGGTTTGGTTTAGGGTCGGGGTGAGTGTTAGGGTAAGGGTCAGCGTTAGGTTTAGGTTCAGGGTCCGTATCAGGGTCATGGTTAGAGATACCTTTAGGTTTAGGGTTAGGGTCAGGCTCACAGTCACGGTCATGTGTAGGGTTAGGGTCAGGGTTATGTCAGCGTCAGGGTTAGGAATAGGGTCATGGTTAGGGTCATGGTTAGTTATGAGTCTTGGTTACAGTAATATCAATGTTAGGTTTAGGTTCAGGGTCCACATCAGGGTCAGTGTCAGGCTTAGGTTTAGGTTTAGGGTTCCGGTCAGGATCACAGATAGGGTCAGGGTCAGGGTCAAGGTTTGGGTTAGGGTTTGGGGCAGGCTCACAGTCAGTGTCAGGGTCAGGATTAGTGGTTACTGTTAGGGTTAGCCCCGCTCCTGGGTCATGGACCCATCCGTTCAGGGTCTCTGGATAAACCCTGGGCAGAAGGGTGTAGACCCTCCACCCGATCCCCCTTAACCAGCCTTAAACCGGGGTGTGAACATAACTTGCCCACCAGACATCTAACCCCTCATCAGCCTGATCCTGCTTGGGGCATCTCCACCCACGATGGCATGGCATGGCCAGGTCCTCTTTACACACAGACACACGGACACCCAGAGGCACACACACACACACACACACACACACAGACGGGGAGGAGACCTAGGGCTACACTGGTTGATCAGAAGGTGTGGGACTCTCTGTCTCTGAGCCCCCTGGTGTCACCTTTTGAGTTTATTATCCAAAGGGCCTTGGGCGTTGGCGAAACCTGATATGACCTGCCATGGAGGGGATGTGTCTGGCAGGCGAGCTCTCTTCTCCCTGTATCCTCTCGGCTTCAGTACAGCAGAAGAACATGTCGCTTCCTTTAGGATTTGCTTTGAAATGAGCTTGGATGGGGGGTTTTCTCTGTAATGGGGTGCCTGGATACAAAGGTTCCAATTCCGTTGGGTTCTGTCATCAGGGAAGTGAGGTCACCACTGCCTGGGGGCTCCTTACCAAAATTCCTGCTGCACCAGAGCTCCCTGAGCCACCGGTCCCCAAGCTGCTCAAGGCTCACCCTCCACTTAATGCAGTGCCAATCCAATGACCCCATACAGCCTCCCATAAGCTCCTGGGAGACCTGGGTGCAGCTGTTGTCCTCGCTGGAGAGAACAGAGCTGGGTATAGACTAGGTTAGTGTTAGGGTTAGGGTTAAGAAAGACTTAGGGTCAGGGTTAGGGTTAGACGTCATTGGGGTCAGGGTTAGCGTAAGGCTTAGGGTAGGGGTCAGGGTTAGGGTTAGGTTCATGGTTAGGTTTAGGGTCAGGCTCACAGTAGGGTCAGGGTTAGCGTTACGGTCACAGTCAGGGTCAGGCTCAGTGTTAGGGTGACGGTTAGGTTTAGGGTCAGGTTCAGGGTCATGGTCAGATTTAGGGTCAGGTTCCAGTTTAGGTTTGGGGGCAAGGTTCATGTCAGGGTCAGGGTTAGGTTTGAGACAGGTTTAGTGTCAGGGTTAGGTTCAGGTTCAGGGTTAGGTTCATGGTTATGGTAAGGTCAGCTTTATGTTTAGGTTCTGCTTTACGTGTAGGTTCAGGATCAGGGTTAGCTTTAGTGTTATGATTCTGTCAGGATCACGGATTGGGTGAGAGTTAGGTTTACAGTCAGGGTTAGGGTCAGTGTTAAGGTCAAAGCCAGGGTCAGGTTTAAGGTTAAGGTCTGACATAGGCAAAGTTCAGAGTTAGGGTTATGATCAGGTTCAGGGAGATGGTCAGGATTATTGTTAAAGTGGGGTTAGGGTTAGGGTTAGAGGTAGGTTGAGGGTTAGGGTTAGACCGGGTTAGGGTCAGGGCCAGTGAAAATTTTAGGGGTTAGTTTTAGGGTTAGGTTCAGCGTTAGGTTTTGGGTCAGGGCCCGTGTTAGTGTCAGGGCCAGGGTTATGTTTAGGGTTAGAGTTAGGGTCAGGCTCACAGTCAGGGTCAGGTTCAGTGTTCAGGTCAGGGTCGGGTCACTGTTAGGGTCAGGGTAAGATTTATGGTCATGGTCTGGGTCAGGGTCAGGATGAAGTCTTGGGCCAGTGTCAGGGTTACAGTCAGGATCAGGTATTGGTTTAAAGTCCACATTCGGGTCAGCGACAGGGTTATGTAGTGGTCAGTGTTAGGGTCATGGTTAGGTTTAGGCTCAGGGCCAGGGTCACGTATAGGGTCAGGGTCTGGTATAGGCAAAGTTCAGGGTTAGGGTTATGATCATAGTCAGGTATAGGGTCAGGGTTATTGTTAAAGTTAGGGTTAGTGTTAGGGTTAGCGTTTGGTTGACGTTTAGGGTTAGAGCTTGTTAGGATCAGGGTCTGTGGTAGGGTTAGTGGTTAGTGTTAGGGTTGGGTTCAGTGATAGGATTCGGGGGAGGGCCCGTGTTAGTGTCAGGGTCAGGGTCACATTTAGGGTTAGTGTTAGGGTCAGGCTCACAGTCAGGGTCAGGTTTGTTGTTCAGGTCAGGGTCGGGGACACTGTAAGAGTCAGGGTTAGGTTTATGATCATGGTCTGTGTCAGGGTCAGAGTGAAGTTTAGTGCCAGTGTCAGGTTTAGGGTCAGGTTCAGGTATTGGTTTAAAGTCTACATTCGGGTCAGGGACAGGATTATGTAGTGGTCAGTGTTAGTGTCATGGTTAGGATTAGGGTCAGGGTCTTCGTCAGGTGAAGGTCAGGGACAGGGTCAGGTTTAGGTTCAGTCTTTCGTTTAGGGTCAATGTTCGGTTCAGTGTCACAGTTAGGTGTGTTGGTAGTGTTTGGGATTGGGGTTAGGGTTAGAATTAGAAGTAGGGTTATGGTTAGGGTTAGGGTTAGACAGCGTAAGGTCAGGGTTAGGGTTTGGTTTAGGGTCCGGGTTAGTGTTAGGGTCAGGGTCAGTGTTAGGTTTAGGTTCAGGGTCCGTATTAGGGTCATGGTTAGAGTTACCTTTAGGTTTGGGGTAAGGTTCAGGCTCACAGTCACGGTCATGAGTAGGCTTAGGGTCAGAGTTAGGTCAGCATCAGGGTTAGTATTAGGGTCAGGGTCAGGGTCATGGTTACATATGAGTCTTAGTTACAGTAATATAGCGTTAGGTTTAAGTTCAGGGACCAATTCAGGGTCAGTGTCAGGCTTAGGTTTAGGTTTAGGGTTCAGGTCAGGATCACAGACAGGGTCAGGGTCAGGGTTATTGGTTACTTTTGGGGTTAGACCCGCTCCTGTGTATGGACCCTACCCTTCAGGGTCTCAGGATAAACCCTGGGCAGAAGGATGTAGATCCTCCAACCAACCCACTTAACCAGCCTTAAACTAGGGTAAGATCATGACTTGCCCACCAGACATCTAACCCCTCATCAGCCTGGTCATGCCTGGGGCATCTCCACCCACGATGGCATGGCCAGCTCTTCTTTACACACACCCTCACAAACACCCAGAGGCACATACGTGCACACACACACACACACACACACACACATACACACAGAGACGAGGAGGAGAACTAGGGCTACACCCGTGGATCAGAAGGTGTGGGACTCTCTGACTCTGAGCTCCCTGGTGTCACCTTTTGATTTTATTAGCTAAAGGGCCTGAGGCACTGGGGAAACCTGACATGACCTGCCAGGGAGGGGACGTGTCTAGCTGGTGAGCTCTCTTCTCCCTGCATCCTCTCGGCTTCAGTACAGGAGAAGAACATGTTGCTTCCTTTAGGATGTGCCTAGAAATGAGCTGGGCAGGGGGATTTTCTCTGTAAAGGGGTGCCTGGATACATGGGTTCCTATTCCATTGGGCTCTGTCGTCAGGGAAGCCAAATCACCACGTCCGGTGCGCTCCTTACCGACCTTCCTGCTCCACCAGAGCTCCCTGAGTCCCCGGGCCCTGAGCTGCTCAAGGCTCACACTCCACTCAATGCAGTGCCCATACAGTGACCCCCATACAGCCTCCCCCCAACCCTGGGAGGCCTTGGTGCAGCTGTTGTCCCCGCTGGAGGGAACAGAGCTGGGTTTAGATCAGGTTAGTGTTAGGATTAGGCTTAGAAAGCCTTAGTGTCAGGGTTAGGGTTAGATGTCATTGGGGTCAGGGTTAGCATAAGGCTTAGGGTAGGGGTCAGGGTTAAGGTTAGGTTCATGGTTAAGTTTAGGGTCAGGCTCACAGTAGGGTCAGGGTTAGCGTTACGGTCACAGTCAGGGTCAGGCTCAGTGTTAGGGTGACGGTTAGGTTTAGGGTCAGGTTCAGGGTCATGGTCAGATTTAGTAAGGTCAGGTTCAAGTTTTTGTTTGGGGGCAAGATTCATGTAAGGGTCAGGGATAGATTTGGGACAGTTTTAGTGTCAGGGTTAGGGTCAGGGTCAGGGTTAGTTTCATGGTCAGCTTTATGTTTAGGTTCTGTTTTATGAGTAGGTTCTGGATCAGGCTTAGTTTTAGGTTTACGATTCTGTTCAGGATCACGGATTGGGTCAGAGTTAGGGTTATGATATGGGTCAGGGAGAGGGTCAGGATTATTGTTAAAGTGGGGTTAGGGTTAGGGTTAGAGGTAAGTTGAGGGTTAGGGTTAGACCGGGTTAGGATCAGTGTCAGGGACAAGGTTAGGTTGTTAGTTTTAGGGTTAGGTTCAGCGTTAGGTTTAGGTTCAGGGTCCGTATTAGGGTCATGGTTAGAGTTACCTTTAGTTTTAGGGTTAGAGTCAGGCTCACAGTCACGGTCTAAGTTAGGGTTAGGGTCAGGGTTAGGTCAGCGTCAGGGTTAGGATTAGAGTCAGGGTCTGTGTCATGATTAGGTTTGAGTCATGGTTACGGTAAGGTCAGTTTTAAGTTTAAGTTAAAGGTCCACATCAGGGTGAGTGTCAGGCTTAGGTTTAGGTTTAGGGTTCAGGTCAGGATCACAGTCAGGGTCAGATCAAGGCTTGGGTTAGGGTTTGGTGTAGGCTCACAGTCAGTGTCAGGGTCAGGGTTAGTGGTTACTGTTTGGGTTAGCCCCGCTCCTGGGTATGGACCCATCTCTTCAAGGTCTCAGGATAAACCCTGGGCAGAAGGGTGTAGACCCTCCACCCGATCCCACTTAACCAGCCTTAAACTGGGGTGTGAACATGACTTGCCCACCAGACATCTAACACCTCATCAGCCTGATCCTGCTTGGGGCATCTCCACCCATGATGCCATGGCCAGGTCCTCTATACAACACAAAGACACAGACACTCAGAGGCGCGCGCGCGCACACACACACACACACACACACACACACACATGCACACACACCCAGTGAGAGAGACTGCGAAGAGACCTAGGGCTACACCAGTGGATCAGAAGGTGTGGGACTCTCTGACTCTGAGCCCCCTTGTGTCACCTTTTGATTTTATTAGCCAAAGGGCCTGAGGTGCTGGGGAAACCTGATATGACCTGCCAGGGAGGGGACGTGTCAGGCAGCGAGCTCTCTTCTCCCTACATCCTCTCAGCTTCAGTACAGCAGAAGAACATGTCGCTTCCTTTAGGATGTGCCTAGAAATGAGCTGGGCAGGAGTGTTTTCTCTGTAAAGGGTTGCCTGGATACGTGGGTTCCAATTCCGTTGGGCTCTGTCGTCAGGGAATTGAGGTCTCCACTGCCTGGGGGCCTCTTACGAACTCCAGGGAGGGTTAGGTTTAGGGTTAGAGTTAGGGTCAGGCTCACATTCAGTGTCAGGGTTAGTGTTAGGGTCAGGGTCAGGGTCACTTTTAGGTTCAGGGTTAGGTTTCTGGTGTTTGCCTGAGTCAGGGTCAGGGTGAAGTCTAGGGCCAGTGTCAGGTTTACAGTCAGGATCAGGTATTGGTTTAAAGTCCACATTAGTGTCAACGACAGGGTTATGTAGTAGTCAGTGTTAGAGTAATGGATTGGATTAGGGTCAGGGTCCGGGTCAGGTGAAGCTCAGGGCCAAGCTCAAGTTTAGGGCCAGGCTTTGGTTTAGGGTCAATGTTCGGTTCAGTGTCACAGTTAGGTTTGAGCGGTAGGGTTTGGGATTGGGGTTAGGGTTAGAGTTAGAAGTAGGGTATGGTTAGGGTTAGGGTTAGACAGTGTAAGGTCAGGGTTAGGATTTGGTTTAGGGTAGGGTCTAGTGTTAGGGTCAGGGTCAGCATGAGGTGTACGTTCAGGGTTCGTATTAGGGTCAGGGTTAGAGTTACCATTACTTTTAAGGTTATGGTAGGCTCACAGTCATGATCAAGGTAATGGTTAGGGTCAGTGTTAGGTCAGCATCAGGGTTAGGATTAGGGTCAGGGTCAGGTCAATGTTAGGTATGAGTCATGTTTACGGTAATGTCAGAGTTAGGTTTAGGTTCAAGGTCCACATCAGGGTCAGTTTCAGGCTTAGATTTAGGTTTAGGGTTCAGGTCAGGATAAAAGTCAAGGTCAGGGTCAGGGTCATGTTCATGACTTGGTTTAGGGTTTAGGGCAGTTTCACAGTCAATGTCAGGGTCACGGTTAGTGGTTACTGTTAGGGTTAGCCCCGCTCCTTGGTCATGGACCCATTCCTTCAGGGTCTCAGGATAAACCCTGTGCAGAAGGGTGTAGACCCTACACTCGATCCCTCTTAACCAGACTAAACTGGGGTGTGAACATGACTTGCCCACCAGACACCTAAACCCTCATCAGCCTGATCCTTCTTGGGGCATCTCCACTCATGATGGCATGGTCGGGTCCTCTTTTACACACAAACACACACAGACACCCAGAGGCACACACGCACACACACACACACACACACACACACACACACACAGACGGGGAGGAGACCTAGGGCTACACCCGTGTTGATCAGAAGGTGTGGGACTCTATGACTCTGAGCCCCCTGGTGTCACCTTTTGAGTTTATTAGCCAAAGGGCCTGAGGCGTTGGGGAAACCTGATATTACCTGCCAGGGAGGGGACGTGTCAGGCAGCGAGCTCTCTTCTCCCTGCATCCTCTCGGCTTCAGTACAGCAGAAGAACATGTCGCTTCCTTTAGGATGTGCCTAGAAATGAGCTGGGCAGGAGTGTTTTCTCTGTAAAGGGTTGCCTGGATACGTGGGTTCCAATTCCGTTGGGCTCTGTCGTCAGGGAATTGAGGTCTCCACTGCCTGGGGGCCTCTTATGAACTTCCTGCTGCACCAGAGCTCCCTGAGCCGCCGATCCCCAAGGTGCTCAAGACTCACAGTCCACTCAATGCAGTGCCCATCCAGTGACCCCCATACAGCCTCCCCCAAGCCCTGGGAGGCCTGGCTGCAGCTGTTGTCCCAGCTGGAGGGAACAGAGCTGGGTTTAGACTAGGTTAGTGTTAGGGTTAGGGTTAAGAAAGACTTAGGGTCAGGGTTAGGGTTAGACGTCATTGGGGCCAGGGTTGGTGTAAGGCTTAGGGAAGGTTTCAGGGTTAGGTTTAGGTTCATGGTTAGGTTTAGGGTCAGGCTCACAGTAGGGTCAGGGTTAGCGTTATGGTCTGAGTCAGGGTCAGGGTCAGTGTTAGGGTGACGTTAAGGTTTAGGGTCAGGTTCAGGGTCATGGTCAGATTTAGATTCAGGTTCAAGTTTAGGTTTGGGGGCAAGGTTCATGTCAGGGTCAGGGTTAGGTTTGGGACAGGTTTAGTGTCAGGGTTAGGGTCCGGGTCTGGGTTAGGTTCATGGTTATGGTAAGGTCAGCTTTATGTTTAGGTTCTGTTTTATGCGTAGGTTAAGGATCAGGGTTAGCTTTTGGTTTACGATTCTGTTCAGGATCATGGATTGGGTGAGAGTTAGGTTTACAGTCAGGGTTAGGGTCAGTGTTAAGGTCAAAGCCAGGGTCAGGTTTAAGGTTAAGGTCTGACATAGGCAAAGTTCAGAGTTAGGGTTTGATCAGGGTCAGGGAGAGGGTCAGGATTATTGTTAACGTGGGGTTAGGGTTAGGGTTAGAGGTAGGTGTATGGTTAGTGTTAGACTGGGTTAGGATCAGTGTCAGGGATAATGTTATGGGTTAGTTTTAGGGTTAGGTTCAGCGTTAGGTTTCCGGTCAGGGCCCGTGTTAGTGTCAGGGTCAGGGTTACGTTTAGGGTTAGAGTTAGGGTCAGGCTTACATTCAGTGTCAGGGTTAGTGTTAGGGTCAGGGTTAGGTTTCTGGTCTTGCCTGGGTCAGGGTCAGGGTGAAGATTAGGGCCAGTGTCAGGTTTATTGTCAGGATCAGGTATTGGTCTAAAGTCCACATTCGGTTCAGCGACAGGGTTATGTAGTGGTCATTGTTAGGGTCATGGTTAGGTTTAGGGTCTGGGCCAGGGTTAGGTTTAGGGTCAGGGTCTGGTATAGGCAAAGTTCAGGGTTAGGGTTATGAGCATAATCAGCTATAGGTTCAGGGTTATTGTTAAAATTTAGGGTTAGTGTTAGGGTTAGAGTTAGGTTGAGGATTAGGGTTAGACCTGGTTAGGGTCAGGGTCCGTGGTAGGTTTAGGGTATAGTATTAGGGTTAGGTTCAGCAATAGGATTCGGCGGAGGGCCTGTGTTTTTGTCAGGGTCAGGGTTACATTTAGGGGTAGAGTTAGGGTCAGGCTCACATTCAGTATCAGGTTTAGTGTTAGGTTCTGGGTCAGGGTCACTGTTAGGGTCAAGGTTAGGTTTATGGTCATGGCCTGGGTCAGGGTCAGGGTGAAGATTAGGGCCAGTGTCAGGTTTATTGTCAGGATCAGGTATTGGTCTAAAGTCTACATTCGGGTCAGGGACATGGTTATGTAGTGGTCAGTGTTAGGGTCATGGTTAGGTTTAGGGTCAGGGCCAGGGTCAGGTTTAGGGTCAGGGTCTGGTATAGGCAAAGTTCAGGGTTATGGTTATGTTCATAGTCAGGTATAGGGTCATGGTTATTGTTAAAGTTTAGGGTTAGTGTTAGGGTTAGAGTTAGTTTGAGGGTTAGGGTTAGAACTGGTTAGGGTCAGGGTCTGAGGTAGGGTTAGGGGTTAGTGCTAGGGTTAGGTTCAGCGATAGGAATCGGGAGAGGGCCCGTGTTATAGTTAGGGTCAGGGTTACGTTTAGGGTTACAGTAAGGGTCAGGCTCACAGTCAGGTTCTGGTTTAGTGTTCAGGTTTGGGTCGGGGTCACTGTTAGGGTCAGGGTTAGGTTGATGGTCTTTGCCTGGGTCAGGTCAGGGTGAAGGCTTGGGCCAGTGTCAGGTTTACGGTCAGGATCAGGTATTGGTTTAAAGTCCACATTCGGGTCAGCGACAGGGTTATTTAGTGGTCAGTGTTAGGGTCATGGTTAGGTTTGGGCTCAGGGCCAGGGTCAGGTATATATGCTCAGGTTCTGGTATAGGCAAAGTTCAGGGTTAGGGTTATGATCATAGTGAGGTATAGGGTAGGGTTATTGTTAAAGTTTAGGTTTAATGTTAAAGTTAGCGTTTGGTTGATGGTTAGGGTTAGAACTTGTTAGGATCAGGGTCTGTGGTAGGGTTAGGGGTTAGTGTTAGGGTTAGGTTCAGTGATAGGATTCGGGGTAGGGTCCGTGTTAGTGTCAGGGTCAGGTCTACATTTAGGGTTAGAGTTAGGGTCAGGTTTAGTGTCAGGTCAGGGTCGGGGTCACTGTTAGGGTCAGGGTTAGGTTTATGGTCATGGTCTGGGTCAGGGTCAGGGTGAAGTTTAGCGCCAGTGTCCGGTTTAGGGTCAGGTTCAGGTATTGGTTTAAAGTTCACATTCGGGTCTGGGACAGGATTATGTAGTGGTCAGTATAGTGTCATGGTTAGGATTAGGGCAGGGTCAGGGTCAGGTGAAGGTCATGGACAGGGTCAGGTTCAGCGTCAGGCTTTGGTTTAGGGTCAATGTTCTGTTCAGTGTCACAGTTAGGTTTTGGTGGTAGGGATGGGATTTGGGTTAGGGTTAGAGTTAGAAGTAGGGTTATTTTTAGGGTTAGGGTTAGACAGCGTAAGGTCAGGGTTAGGGTTTGGTTTAGGGTCGGGGTTAGTGTTAGGGTCAGGGTCAGCATTAGGTTTATGTTCAGGGTTCGTATTAGGGTCATGGTTAGAGTTACCTTTAGGTTTAGGGTTAGGGTTAGGCTCACAGTTACGGTCAGGGTTAGGGTTAGGTCAGTGTTAGGTCAGCGTCAGGTTTAGGATTAGGGTCAGGGTCAGGGTCATGGGTAGGTATGAGTCATGGTTACAGTAATGTCAGAGTTAGGTTTAGGTTCAGGGTCCACATCAGGGTCAGTGTCAGGCTTAGGTTTAGGTTTAGGTTTCAGGTCAGGATCACAGTCAGGGTCAGGGTCGGGTCAGGGCTTGAGTTAGCTTTTGGGGCAGGCTCACAGTCAGTGTCAGGGTCAGGGTAGTTCTTACTGTTATTGTTAGCCCCACTCTGGGTATGTACCCATCCATTTCGGGTCTCAGGATAAACCCTGGGCAGAAGGGTGTAGACCCTCCACCTGATCCCACTTAACCAGCCTTAAACTGGGTTGTGAACATGACTTGCCCACCAGACATCTAACCCCCATCAGCCTGATCCTGCTTGTGGCATCTCCACCCACGATGGCATGGCCAGGTCCTCTTTACACAGAGAAACACAGACACACAGAGGTGCACACACACACACACACACACACACACACACACACAGGAATACTATGCAGCCATCAAAAATGAAATCTTGCCTTTTGCAATGACTTGGATTTAACTAGAGGTATTATGCTAAGTAAAGTAAGTCAATCAGAGAAAGGCAATTATCATATGATCTGTCTGATATGAGGAATTTGAAAGGTGGGGTAGGGGGTCATGGTAGGTAGGGAGGGAAAAAATGAAACAAGATGGGATTGGGAGAGAGACAAACCATAACAGACTTAATCTCACAAAACAAACTGAGGTTTGCGGGGATGGAGGGTGTATGGAGAGCGTGGCTGGGTTATGAACATTGGGGAGGTTATGTGATACGGTGAGTTCTGTGAAATGTGTAACACAGATGAATCACAGACCTGCACCCTTGGGGCAAATAATACATTATATGTTAATTTAAGAAAATTTACCTGTGCTTTATGCTGTCTGGAGGAGGATGGGCACACATATAAACCCATATAGTGACTAGTCCACCTGACACCAATAGGACCAATCAGAGTCTCCCTGGGATTGATATGTAAATGACAGGAAGACGAGGCTCTCTCTTTAGGCGAGTGACTGGCCTTGCTGGATGGGATTCAGGAGCTGGCCATGGCTATCTTCCTGGACACTTGAAGAGTCTGACCAGAGAAGAAAGCAGCCATATGGAGACGAGTAAACATGAGACATGGAGAAATAGAAAACTGTTTTGCTGGTTTCCAGTCCCTGTTCTTGATTCTGAAATTTTTGTTCTGCAGCTCTTCTTTTGATTTTTTAAAAAGATTTTTTTAATTTATCTGACAGAGATCACAAGTAGGCAGAGAGGCAAGCAGAGAGAGAGGAGGAAGCAGGCTCCCTGCAGAGCAGAGAGCCCGATGTGGGGCTCGATCCCAGGACCCTGGGATCATGACCTGAGCCAAAGGCAGAGGCTTAACCCACTGAGCCACCCAGGTGCCCCATCTTCTTTTGGATTTTTATGAACTTCTGTGGTATCCATCCGTACAGGAACCTGGACATTCCTTTGTTTTTTGTTTGTTTGCTTGCTTTTCCCTTTTGGTTCACCAGTTTTCTTTGGATTGCTGCCACTTTCAAGCAAAGGGTCTTGTAAAAATACCACACCAAGGAAATTCACACGTCCTTAGGAGCTATTGAGTAAGTTCCTGTAGGGGAAGGACACAGTGAGATGCACATTTTAGAGTGATCATCTTAGAATAAGTTTAGAGGATGAATTGGTGTGAGGAGGGGAGGGAAAGGGGCATATTCCTGAAAATGAGATGACAGGTTGGAAGGCCGTTATGGTCATTCTGGCAAAGTATGGTGAGTGCCTGAAACAGAAGAGAAAAGGGGGCCGAGGAAAGATTAAACTTACACAAGGTGAGAAGACTAATGAGACTTTATGAAATCTGAGTTTGTGAAATCGGATATTGTTAGGCTTTTAGCACACTAACTTTGGGATCTAATCTTCAAAAATATTTAAATATCTCTGGTGGTGACAACACCATCGTCTTTCCAGTGATTAAGAACTCTGAAATCTTAATCTGGCCTGGGCTGTAGAATGTCAGCTGTGGCTTGAGCACAACGACAAGCCGTTGAAGGGTTTTACACTGGTGGGTGGAGGGTGGTCATGGGATTCCTTTTGCATTTTTAAAATGTCATTTTTGGCTGCTGTGTAAAGAATGGATAGAGAAAAGGCAAAAATAGTAACAAATCATTCTCCAATATTTACGGAACATCTACTATGTGTCAGGTACTGTTCTAAACCCTAAAGACAGAATAGTTAACAAGAGACAAAATAAATTTGATGTCCTCTTGGAGTTTTCATTTTAGTTGTTGAGTGAGAAATGAAGCAAATAAATATACATACATATCAGGGGTTGATGTGGGGTAGGAAGGAAACTAAGCTGAGTGAGTGGACATGGCGTGTGGGGTTTAGGGGAGCAGGTTGGTATTTTCTATGGGACTGTGTCAGGGAAGTCTCCCTCATTTGAGGAAAGACTTGGAGGAAATTAAGGAACAAGCAGTTGTGCTGTTTGGAGAAGAGCATCCCATACAAAGCAAACAGTAAGCCCAAGGTGGGAGCACATCTGGTGTGTTTAAAGAACGACACGGCGACCAATAATGCTGGGCAGAAAATGAGCAAGACGGCAAGTGGTAGTGAAAGACCCTGGAGCCGCACCCAAGAATCAAACAGCACGCCTCCACTGGATGCAAATTGCAAGAGGTTTATTGGTTACACAGGCGCCTGCGGATGCATCAGCCTTTGTGGGCTGAGCGTGCCGGGCTAAGTTGGGGAGCAGATTATATAGGGCAGGGTTGGGGTGGCGGGAAGCAAGCTTACAGAAGCAGATGCATGGTTACAGGGATCTGATTGGTTAATTAGTCAGGCGTTGGGTTTAAGGCAAGGACACAGCTGTTTGTTCTGGCGGGCCTTGCCTCAGCACTCTGGAAAGTCCCAGGTACACTCTATTCCTCATTTGTCTTTTCTTTTGACAGACCGGGTGATCACAGACAATAGACATCCTGGTATGTGTTGCCATCCGGCTATGGGGACAATCAAGCCTTCAGCAAGGGGAGAGGGGGTGCTGTGGGGACATCAGGTTACTTAAACAAGCCTTTAGCAAGGGGAGAGGGGCCTTTCAGTAGGAGGTAGGTAAGGAAGGTAGTGGGGTCAGATCACATAAAGTATTCAAGGCCATTGTAAAGATTTGCCTTTAACTTTGTGCCAGATGAGAAGAGCTTGGATGGTTTTGAAGAGGCTTGACTTGATTTAGATTAGAAAAGGATTGGGGCGCCTGGGTGGCTCAGTGGGTTAAGCCTCTGCCTTCAGCTCAGGTCATGGTCTCGGGGTCCTGGCATCGAGCCCCGCATTGGGCTCTTTGCTCATCAGGGAGCCTTATTCTCCCTTTCCCACTGCCTGCCTCTCTGCCTACATGGATCTCTCACTCTGTCAAATCAATAAATAAAATCTTAAAGAGAAAAGAAAAGAATCACTCAGGCTGCTGTGTGCAGAACGGACTTGTGGGGTTGTGGGGTGGGGATGCTACTTGCATTAATGTAGACTGAGATTTCTATACTGCTGACATTTGGGGCCACATTAAGTTTTGTTATGGGGAGCTGTCCTGTGCACTGACCACTAGATCGCAGGAGCGCCCTTTCCCACTCTCAAGTTGTGACAACGAAAAGTGTGTCCAGACCCTGTCAAAATACCCTGGGGGGGAGCAGGTACACAAAACTCTCCTGGCTGAGGACCACTGATTTGGGTGAGAAGGGGTATTGGCCCAGACCAGAGCAGTAGATGCAGGGGTGGGGAGAAGGGGGGAGATTCTGGGTGTATATTGAAGACAAAACATGCAGGATTTGTAAACATATTAAGTGTGGAGTGTGCAGAAAAGACAAGAGTTGGGATGATTTTACAATTTTGGGGGCCCGAGGCCCTGGAACAGTGACGTTACCACTTGCTAAGATGGGAAAGACGACGGGAGAAGCAAGTTTGATGGGCAACAGGTGTTTGGTTCTGGAGATGGTGGCTGAATCCACATGGGGATGCCCAACCAGCAGCTGAACACACGAGTCTGGCATTCATGGGTGAGGTCCAGGCTGGAGGCACAAATATGAGCACCGTTAGGACATAGGGTTCAAGCTCTGAGAAGAAGTGGGCTTACCTACGCAGTGAGTATGGACAGAAGTGTGTTTGGCAACATGATAAGGCAGCTTCATGATATCTGTCCCCTGGTATTTGTCCTGTGAGTATGGATGGGAGTGTGTATGGGACTTAGGACTTGCTTTTAACCAGTAGAATTTGGCAAGGTAAGAAGATGTCACTATTATGATCTCATTATATTAAATCAGACTGTTTTACGGATTGGAGTGAGAGGCTGTCCTGGACTTGAAGAAGCAAAGAGCCAAGTTCAGAATCACCTGTGGAGAGAGTTATATGGCAGGAAACCGCAAGCAGACTCTGGGGGCTGAGGATGGTTTCCAGTTAACAGCCTGGAGAATCTCCCTGGCCCGCCCCAGCATGGGCTGCCCCCCAAATCACACAGCTACAAGGAAATGAGTTCTTCCAACAACCCGAGTGAGTTTGGAAGCAGAGCCTTCCCTAGTGGAACCTGCAGGTGAGAACACAGCTTGGTGGGTGCCTTTTCTCCTCCTTTGAGTGAGACCCAGAGCCGAGGACCCTTGTTAAGCTGTGTCTGGCCTCCTGACAGCTAGAGATGGTAGGATAGTAAACTGAGCTGTTTAAAGTTACTAAACTTGTTATTATTTGTTATGAAGTAACTATTAAAAACAAAACAAGAGGCCCAAAATTGAGTTGCTTATGCTAAGCCCCATGTCCCTGAAACCAGACTTAATTATGATTTCAGCTGTCCCAGAAATTGAATCTGAGCCCAGGCAAGCAGACACCACCTGATCCCCACTCCCTCGGACCCCTGCCATCCCTATAAGCCAAGTCACCTGGCCATAACCAACCTGCCTTGTTTGCCTGACGTGACTTCCTTGCTCCTCCTCTCTTCTGCCTATAAAAGTCTTTCATTTTGTACTGCTCCTCCGAGCTCCTTTCAGTCTGCAAGCAGGATGCTGCCCATTTCGTGAATCATTGAATAAAGCCAATAGGTTCTTTAAAATGTACTCAGCTGAATTTTTTTTTTTTAACACAACAGAAAACTCAAGCAGAAGGTCCGAGTCCCAGAGCACAGGACTGATGTCTAAAGGTCAGGAAGCCCAACAAAACCCAGCCAGGAAAGGAGCCATCATCACTGACCAGTGTGGAAGAGGAAGGGAGAGCCAACATCACGATGAAAAAGATAGAATATTTCCAGAGAAGTGGAGGGAGTTCTATGTCTATAGGACTGACAGGTTGAGTCATTTGGATCTGAAAGTTAATCATTGGATTTGGCAACTTGGCGGTGATTAGCGATCTTGTAAAATATCTGTGTAGGTGTAGTCGTGGCTGTTAACAGTGTCTGAAGTGCAAAAAAAATTCAGGGTTTGGATTCAAATGGGAGCAGTGGATATAAAGAGCAGTGAGCAAGTCTGACTTCTGTTTTGGAGGTCAAATCAGTTGGTTTTGCTGATGGATTAGATACGAGAAAAGGGAAAGGGGGAATTTATCCTAGGGGCTGAGGCTTTAGCCAGTAGGAGGTGGGGATGCTGTTTACTAAGATGGGGAGACTGGGACAGGAGCAGGTTGAGGAGGGAGCAGGATAGAAATCATGGTGAAAATAAGACTCCTGTTACATATTCATGGAGAAATATGCTGCATGTGAATCTCAGCTCCAAGGGCGGGTTAGGATTAAAGACGTTAACTTCAGAGCCTTCAGCTTCTACAAAGAACTTAAATCAATGATGCTGAATGGAATCGGCCAATGCAGTGGTTTTAAAACTGGGGCTGGGAGGCAAGGAGTTTTGCTCCCAGGGCCGATTGAACAATATCTGGCGACATTTTTGATGCTCACCACTTGGGGGGGGGTGCTGCTGGCATCTAGTGGCTAGAGACCAGAGATGCTGCTAACTGTCCTGCATGGCACAGGACAGCCCCACAGCAGAGAATCACCCACCAGGTATCAATAGTGCTAGGTTGCGAAAGCCTGATGGAGGGAGAGAGAGAGAGAGAGAGCAAACGCATAGCTACAGAAGACCCAGAATCAAGCTCTTCAAAGGGGCAGAGATGAAATAGAGAAGCAAATTGAGAATACAGGTCCAGGATGGTAGGAAGAGAAACCATGTGATTAAGAGGGCACTAAGGAAGCGGGAACCTAGAGACACCGAGTACATCCACGTTTGCTAGTGATAGGCGTGTTCGGTGCATGGACCACCTATGAGAATTCACACACCTTGCACATTTTTAAGTTGACATCTGAAACTTTTTAATCATAAACTTTTCATCACAATATATGTATATTTTATTAACTAGGTGTTGAAAATATTAAACATTTAAAAAATGAGATAGAGGGCACCTGGGTGGCTCAGTCACTAAGCAGCTGCCTTTGGCTCAGGTCATGATCCCAGGAACCTGGGATGAAGGCCCACATTCCTGATCAGCAGGAAGCCTGCTTCACCCTCCCCCGCTCTCCCTACTTGTGTTCTCTCTGTGTGTGTGTGTGTGTCTCCCAAATAAATAAATAAATCTTTAAAAAGAAAATGAGATAGGAAAGGATCGACTTCAATGGAATAACATTTGCCTGCTACAAGTTGTATTTTTTTTTTTAAAGCAGAACAGTCTCATTTTCTGTTATTTTATTTCCCAAACCACACTGGAATGGAATGAAACCATTAAAATCCTTACTTGTGCTTTTCCCTATTATGTCCCTAAAAATATGTAGTTTAATTTAAATATGAAGGAATGAGTGTCACTAACCAAAACTGATTGTTATTCTGATGTCAGAGCACTTCCAACTTCTGCCCTAATCCCCTTTCCGATGTTAACCTTTACCCTTAATAAGGAGAGGAAGCTCTAAAGGTGGAGCCCCAGGACTGCCCACAGAAGGGCATTATTTGAAACAAAACTGGTATTTCAACTTTGGTATCAGCCCAAGTCCTACACTCTAATAAGATCTGAGAGGAGTGTCTTGATCTTCCAGGAAGTAGAGGAGTATCCTGATATCAGACCCAAGAATGGGCATATCACCTATCCTACAGAGCACACATGGAGTTTGGATCTGGAAATGGACTCCCTTAAAATGATCTGCACATAAGGATTCTTTATAGAGATTTTTCAGCTACCCTTGGGGACACGGTACCTTACACCCACAGGTGTAGACAAATATTTTACAAGCTATGCTGGGAATGAGGTGGGGAGAGAAATATGGAGGTTGTTATAGGAAGGTAGAAGGTTAAAGGAAGTCTTTGTTTTGGGCTTTTTCCTTTTGTTTTTAAGAAAAAGGTCATTTGTCTTCTGACTGGAAGGATCCATTGGGACAAGAACTTGATATTGACCCTGGGAGTGGAGTCCTGGAGAGGGTTGGAGGGAACAAATCCCAGGCACAAGGAAGAACAAACCCCAGCTGGGGATGTCTGCTCTTCTCAATAAACCTGCTCTGTCTTCAACTCTTTCTGTGTTTCTTGTACATTTCTCCAATTACCATGTAAATTCCATGATGCCAGGGACTTTTCTGTGTCGTTCGCCACAGATTTACAAACACTCAGGGCAGTGTATAGCACACAGTAGGTACCGACTAAATATTTGTTGAGTAAATGTCTAAAAACAAATTAAAAATGGATACAAATGTAGGTATAGATTTGATTGGGTGGTGGTACGATAAGAGAATTCCTGCACAAGGGGCTTTTATTTTCTTGAAGTGTGACACTAGTGATGAAGTTTTGGAACACAGGTGAGGTTTGGTGGGGTGAGGTCCAGAGCCGATGACCAAGAAAGGATTCTTGAGACGTCTTAGGTGCAAATGGTGGTTTTATTAAAACACAGGGACAGGACCCAGGGTCAGAAAGAGCTGCTCAGACAGAGGCATGGTTGACTGGGAGCTGAGGAAGGTGAGTACAAAGGGGGTGTCCAGAAGGACTGTCATATGCTAAAGAAGAATTTCAGGATAAGGGAGACCTGGTTATTGTCAAGTCAAGGCTGTTTTTGCCTCTAATGAGGGAAAGCATGAAGACAGCTAAGAGTTTCCTGGAGATATGTTACATTCCTCTTATCACACATCCTTGTCAGTGGGCTTTGGGCTTAGAAGAAATTCAGTTTTATTACACTTCCCTCCCCCTTAGCCTCCCTCAATTTTATGGAGGGGAGGGTGATGTTAGGGCTTCCGGAAACTGAGGTATGGGTGTCTGGATGTCAGGCTATTGATGAGAAAGCGTCTTCCTTCCTTGTAAGTTGCTAGGACATTTGTAGATGGAGGGAAACTCCTGTCCTGCAAGACTGGGATCTCTATCAGTTAAGAATCGTTTTTCCTTTAGGGCAGCCGGGAGTGCATGAGGAATGTTACACATATGGCATGGGGAGAGGGTGTAGGGCGCCAGCTTCTGCTTTGTCCTCAGCTTGTCTTCTGCTCCCTCATCCTTAGGACAGGAGCTGGGAGTGAGGTGACATAGTTCAGAAGAGGTAGGGGTAGGGATTGTTGAGGCAAGTCTTGAAGGTGTGAAACGGTCATCCATTAGAGGGAAAGCAAACTCACCAAAGAGACAAGGGAGTTTGAAGCCAGAGTTGAGTATCCACTGGAGAATTGTGGTCAAGTGTTTTAAAGTACAGCAGGTTGGCTCAGCTATATGATTCCTTCCTGGTTTCTGGAGCATGCCGCTGGCATTGGTAGAATCATTTCTAAAGAAACAAAACAAAAGAGGATAAGCCGTTCTTTCAGAAATGACGATGAATCAAGTTTTGAACATGCTGGGTTTTGAGGCACAGGTGGGATATCAGTGAAATAGCATGAGTAGGTAGTCAGTTACACGGGCCTGGTGGGTAGGAAAGAAACAGATGGTCATGTATCAGTGGGAGAGATGTTGGCTAGGGAATGGGAGCTGAAACCAAGGGCACAGTTGATATCACTACAAGAGAGGGTAGCTTGGAAGAGAAAGGTTAACTGAACCCCCGGGGAAACCCTGATGGGAAAGTCACATGCATTTCTCAGGCATGCCAATGTTGACACATATTATTGTAACTTCTGGAGGCCAGAAGCCATGGCTTTGAGACTCATTCATTCTCTGCCTCTGGCATAGCATGGGCCACATTAAAGGTAATTCTAAAATTCATTCCGATTTGATTTCATTGCACTTCTCATTTACTAGAATCTTGTCATGGTTTGCTAGTGTATCATTTTCTCGAAAAGATTAAATAAGGACCATTTTACAAATATGAGATGAATGCCTGAAGGGATTTTGTTTAATTCATTCATTAGCTCGGGAACCACTAAGATGTTACCACCATTTCAAGCAAAAATCTCCAGGCAGACACATATACAATCAGTAATACTTAAACGAATTTGCTTTGATAGATGCAAATAGATATGCAAATAGAATGCAAATGGATGCAAAACTGCCTTCTACCAAAGGAAAAGGGGTCAACTGTACTTCCAGTGGACAAAATTCATTTACATATAGCTAGACAAGATCATCTGCATCCACATCAATTATGTACAATCTATAGAGTTGCAAAATAGCTCAAAGACAAGAAAGGCACAGAATATCCCATAGAATTGGTCATCCCAGAAGGTTACATGAGACAACACGTGTTTTCCCTTGGAAGACACTATAATCTTTTAGGTTCATTTCAATGTCTTTCGTGATTTTGCCTATGCTTTAAAAAAAAAAAAGTTACCCTTATTCTTATTAGTTTGAAAAAAACCTAATAAAATACTAGTCTGTTATAAAATACACATGGAAGAATGTTCTGGCACTATCATACCCAATTTGGGGTACTAACTGATTAGGAAGATGAGGCAGAATTTGGGAGCCCCTAGAATGAGTCTGTTTCCGGTTGGAATGGGAAATATTTAAGAATCAAATTAAATGATCTCAAATCCACTCTGGAATGAAACAGGTTATAAGGAAAATACAGAAGATGTTGAAATGGACCTGTTGGCTCATTGTGAGCTTTCCTGGTCGAATGGAGACCTCTACCATGATGCTTGTCCTCCATGTCCCACCCGTCCCATACCTGCTATCCTGGCACCAAAGGGCCATCAGACTTTAGGCTCAGTCTGCAGTTCCAAATGGAAACCCTCTGTTCCCACAGTAGTGGACAGGATGACTCTGGTTGCTGGTGGAAGCGTCAGCTGCTTTAGTCCAACAGTTCAAGAGAGGATCAGAAGAGCATAAGGACGATATTGGAAAAAAATACTCGGACGAATTTCCAGAACACAATATTTCTCTTTGCAATTTTTGAGTGTTCTGTAGCCAACCTGCCAAAAAAATGTGAAAACTATAAATAGAGAGGAGTGGGAAGGAGAAATGAGGACCTGTCACAGTGCCAGCGAAAATAGGGAACTGAGAATCTTCCAGAGATTCAGAGTCAAAGGGGGTTAATATTTACTTAGAAAAGAAGTCGTGGGCACAAGTTCTAGGATGAAATGAAGGCAAGAGAGGGAAGTTAGGGAATCGAGAGAGAGAGAGACTTGAAGATAAAAAAAGCCAACTTAAAGTCTCATTCCTCATTAAGGAAAGTACGTATCAGAGAAGAGGGGAGAGACTGGGATATAGTTGATCGCCGATTGTGTCTGGCTCTGATTAGAAGCTTTGTATCCACTTTTAAATTTAATCTTCCAGCCTGTTTCCTGGATTCCAGCTTCTATTTCCTATGAAATAGGTACCATCACCAAAGACGAGAGTCAAACATGTAACAGTAGTCAAATCTTTAACAGCGCGGACAACTAACCAACCAAAAGCTGGCCCGGGGACCCCTGCAGAGTCAAGTGTTACACGCCCAGTGCCTGGATCACGAGGCCAAGGTAGGGATCTTGGGAAGGGTTTAGGGTAGGGAGACACACAGCAGGTTCTGGCCAGAGGCTAGTCACCAAACTTTGTGTGGCTGAAGGGGTGTGTACCAGCTGAATGGCAGCTCCCAGACAAAACTGAGGGAAATGTACTTTGGGAAGATTTCTGCTGACTCTCTGCCTTTCCTTCATCCTCCCCAGGGTGTTCCATTAGCATTTGGGGTCTGGGGTCTTGCCTGTTGCTCCTGGCTTTGGTGGGCCACGCCACTGCCACAGCCAGGGCTCCAAGTGGCAGTGCACTGTATGGGCTCTTGACTGTTCCCTCCTTACTCTCGGAAGGAGAACAGGCAGCAGGGATTTTCATTCTTTGTTGGCACCTACTCTCTTCAGCAACCCCAAGATCAGTACCCCAGGCTGCACAAGCTCAGGTTCATGTCTTTACCAAAGGCCGGCAATAATTTCAGAAAGGAATGACAATGAAGGTAAAAAACAGTTCAACTACTCGCTCATCTGGACTTCTAGGGCAGGTGGGGTTCCCAGACAACTTTATTCCATCGGTCTGGCACCCTTGCCCCCCTTCTCGGTGCCTTGGTGATGAGTGTGGGCCTTGCTGTTTGCGCTGCCTGAATTTGCCCTTGTCGCTTATTAGTACTGTGGCCCTGGGCTAAAAGTCATGCCTCTCAGAGCCAATCGGAATAGCTTATTACACCTATTGATTCTGGCATAGTGGGCCTGTGCGGAAATCTCTCTTCTTCATCCCTCCTCCTTCTCAGTCTTCCCCTCCTCCACCTCTTCCTCCTCCTTCTTTGATGTGTAAACCAAGGTATTTGGGGAGCAGGGAATGATGTGATGTTTGGGATTTACTTTAAAATATATTCCAGACCTCCCCCATCCCCAAAAACAAAAATACAGGCACTTCGGGGGCAGTAGAAGGAGGGCCTATGAAACAGTTTGGGAAGCAGAGTGATAAGTACTCGGAAGGGGCGGGATCCTTCTGCTCTACACATTTTGGTGTATGCTTGAGAATTTTCATAATAAGAGTAAACAAACAAAGACCAAATAATGAGGCTTTCATTCCCTATATCCAAATGACCACAACAGGGCATAGAATGCAATTTCATAGTTGTTCCCCTGGCAATTTATTCTGATTCTCCAAATAAGATTCCAGCTCTCATCCTACCTGTCATAGTCTCTGGATATTGACTGGGAACGTTTTCCTCAACAAGGCCTTGCCAGGCCCACTGATAGGGAATGTATTGTTTCAGATTCTGTACTCAGGTTTTAAAGATTTTTTTTTATTTATTTATCAGAGGAGGGGGAGAGCGAGCACAGGCAGATAGAATGGCAGGCAGAGGCAGAGGGAGAAGCAGGCTCCCTGCCAAGCAAGGAGCCCTTGTGGGACTCCATCCAAGGACGCTGGGATCATGACCTGAGCCGAAGGCAGCTGCTTAACCAACTGAGCCACCCACGCGTCCCTGTACTCACGTTTTAAAAAAAGTGACCAGTTTCCCGTTTGGAGTGACTCGAATGCAAGACTCACTGTAAGCCGTTGTCTTGCTGTGTCCCATCCCTTTCTAAGGACTGCTTGTGCTATCTCTGGGAGATCACAGCATTGGGAGGGGCAGCCCAGGCCTGGGCTATTACAGCAAAGCTGCAGCCTGAAGGGCACGCGTGAGATCTGTGGTTTGAGCTGTCAGAGTCTCACGGAGAAAAAAAAGAGAAATGAATCATCATTTGACCATGACATTCCCACTAAAGGGGAGGGCAGTGGGAGAAAGAGCAAGGGAAGAGGAAAGAAAAATCTCAAAATAAATGTGGGGTGGACGGCAGGAGGAGGGGGGGCAGGTGTGGCGATTGAACCAACGCTAGTCAAACACACGATTCCGCCCATTCTAGAGCGGACTGGACATAAACATGCTCCCACATCTACTTGTCGGCTGCGTTTTGTCAGCCAGTAGCGAGGTGATTCTTTAAGAGCTCTGAGAACCCAAACTTGTGGCCTCCCAGCAGCTGAGCCGAAGTGGAGCTGGGAGCTGCCCAGACGACCCGAGGCTGCCAGCTGACCACCTTCCTCCCTACTGATCGCTGGAGCCAAGCTCGGCGGGGGAGAAGCCACGCTCGCGGGTGGGTGCGGGGGCTAAGGGCGGAAGCCGGGTTCCCACAGAGGACTCCGCGCCCAGGCGGCTGCAGCGGCGGCGCAAGGGGACCAGAGGCCTGACACCGGGACGCGCCCCCCACTCTGGACAACCGGCCGCAGAAGTAAAGGGCCAGCATCCCGCCACAGCTATGCTTCCCGCGGGACAATCTCGGGAGAAGGTCCTGGAAGAGGCTCGCAGGCCGATTTTCCGAGGGAAACGGCGAGGTGGGGAGGGAGCGCCCCTGACCCTACCCGCCCTCCCCTCTCCCGCTCACCCCGCATCACCAGCGGCGGGGCTGCTCCGCAGAAAATTACTCGAGGTTGTAGTGTCGCCCGCCACCGCATGGGGGCCGCATCACCTGCTGGCTTGGCGTTAGCGGTCCGCACCCCACTCTTGGCGGAGGCAGGCGGAGGCGGGCCTGCGGAGTCCTCTTTCATTGGCCGGGGCGCAGACGCTGCCATGTTGGAGGAAACAGTGCCTTCTGTTCGGTGGAAACGCCGTGGCTTCACCGGTAGTGTCGGGGAGTGCAGCCTCCTACCTTTCCCCTTCGCTCGAGTGTCGGTGCTGAGAGGCGGCGGCCGGTGGGATGGAGAAAAGTAGGATGAACCTGTCCAAGGGGCCGGACAGGCTCTGCTTCGACAAGGACGTGTTCATGAAGGTGCGCGCCTGGGCTCTGCTCCCCGGAGCTGGGACGTGGGTGGCCTGCCCTCCTTGGCCCTCCAGGGCCTCTCCTCGGGCTTCTTCTGCGGGCTTCCTGGGCCGTCCCCGCCCCGGACGGGGTCCTTGGCAGGGACCTCACTGCACTTCGCAGTGAGTCTCTTGGCCTCGGGTGGGCTAGGTGCAACCTGGAGAAAGCACTCCTGTGAAATCGTGCACATTGAAGGAAAAGGCCTGAAAGTTCAGGGCAAGTGGTTTTGAGCTAAACATAAAAGCCCCGGACCCGTAGGACCCGCCTCTGGTACCGTGCGGCACAGTCAGACTGCCGCTCCCCCAGCCTGACAGAAGCCTCCCAGTGCCTTGTGCCTAGAAGCTCAGCGACTGTGCGTTGAACACATCTCTGAACACATGTACTTACCAGGAATCGGGTCAAAAAGGCACTTAAGCTAACGTTTATGCGTGACTTTCGTCTTAAGCTCAGAATGAGAAATCTGAAAGACTGTACTGTCCTTACTGGTTCTGGTCCAGTACTACAAAGCATACCAAGCTCCTTTTCTAATGTTTCCCTACTTCTCTTGGTGAAGTCAGCCTGAAGCTGGCAGCAGATAACTGTAGGACATAAACTTACAGAATAGAAATTTAAACTGAAAAGACTTTACTGACAGGAAAGGTTCATCAGACATAGCCTTGAAAATGTCCCAAGGTTTGAATCAGAGCCAGGAGGAGCTTTATCTGTTTTCTGTATCCCTCTGGGTCTGTACTTAAACTATCAAAACGTATATGTTTAATTTCTAAGGATTGGGATTTAGTAGCTGGTTTCAGTGTTAAAAAGTTTTGGCTCTGTAGGTACCTAAAATTCTGAAGAGTTTGAATTTCTTACTTTTTTATGGCTTCAAGTCATAATATGTTTTTTTCTTTTTTGGGTTAACCAGCTAGTTCCTTTTTGATACTTGCATTCAGATCACATCTCCCAAACTCTGGCTTTAAAAGTCCTTATGTCTGGATCCTCTGCGGTGTGGCCATATCATTTTTAATATGTAGGGATGTCTAGACGAAGGTATATTGTACTCTTGTTCTTGTATGGTGATGTTAAGCCACTGTAATAAAAGGTGTAAAGTGAATGGAGTGTCTGAAGGAGAGCACAGAGTGAATTCTCTGATCCAGAAACCTTTTGTTAATGAAGGACACGTGATGAGGAGAGAGGTCATTGGAAGAAGAAAAGGCACACACATAGACTTAAAGAATCTCAAAGCACGGAAGTCTCTTTAGCTTGTCTGTCTTTGGACTTCGTCAGGCTTTCTTTGGGCCTAACACTAGCATTTTCTAACACTTCCTAGCCCTGCCATCTTTCTCACTCTGAGCTGACAGAATGCCTTTGGTCAAAGCAGCTTCGGAAAATAGAAATCTCAAAACAGAAGTTCTAAAGTAGGACTTAGAGGTAGGAAGAGAGCAAACTGGGAAAGTGGCTAGAATGCCAGCAATTCCATATTCTTTCAAAGCTCTGAAATTTCTGAATATAATGTACAATTTGTAGTGTTAATGAACATGACCCCTTCATACATAGAAGGAAAATACATGGAACAGCTGTTCTGTGTAAAGTGGTATTGATCTTCTATGTGGGAGCTGGAGATAAAGGTTATTTGCAATTTCTGTTTCCATCAGAGAGATGTTTTGTTAAGTTACAGTTCCGAGGCAGAAATGAGCAGAGAGCTTGCTGTCGGGGTTGTATTTCTACATAGGTGTCTTGTTTGGCACATTTTAGAATGAGACTGGGATGGTAGAAAGGGAGATGGGGTGGGGCTGCGGGTTGCACCTTGGACACTGCATACATTGAGGGGTCCACGTTGTTGCAGTCTTCATGGTAGAGCTGCAGTCAGGTTTACAGCAGGAAGTTGCATGGTCATATCTGTTGAGTTCGAGCTGACTGGTGGCAGGAGACTACTTAAAAAGTCATGTTTATGAGATCTAATAAGAAATAGAAGGGGAAAGGTATGCAAAAGAGGTAGGTGATCAAAGTGCAGGAATGGCAGATGGGGAAGGGTCACCTGGGGCAGAGGCACTGGCAACATCATACTTTGTCGGCTTAGAAATCCGAAAATCCTTTGGGTTGACAGCCAACTAATAGATGAGCAGGACATAAGGTATTGGTAGTAGGGGGAGAAAGTGGCATAACAGATAAATTAGACCATTTACATGGGTGTGCTATTGACATCACAAGTAGCCTTCCTCTTTCATCTCCAGTCGTACAGAAAAATTAGCAGCCATCCCACGGGACCTCTTCCATCCTGCTGACCATGATCCCATTCTTGTATTTGTCCCCTTCTCCTCCTCGCCTGGTACGGGGAGGGGCTCTCCTTCCTCCTCGGGTTCAGTCTCCACTCCGGCTCGGATTCCATGCCCTCCCGCCCTTCCAGGAGCCTGCAAGGATCCTCTCCCCTGCACTCCTTCCCATCACGCGCTCCTGTTTGATCCTCTCCCACTTGACTGCCCCACCTCTAGGTATTGGCCTGTCACTGTCGTGCATCACAGCCAGTGCTCAGGGGTTGACTTGACTTTCCCACCTTCCACCCTTCAGGCCCTGTCGTTCCACTAAAGAGTTCTTACCAAAACTGTTTCTAAGTCAGCGCACCTGACCTTTCTCTGTCTCCTTACTCGACATCGCAGTAGACCAAATGCTCTGCATTGCTTCCTGTCTTTCTTCTACCTCTCTGATGTGTCTCCTGTGCAAAGTCATGCTCCTGGTAGCCACTGAATGCTGATTATGGGCTCAGCCCCGTGTTCCTTTCTTTCCCTAGATGACCTTTTGTGCAGCTTCATGACCACCTATCAGCAGGTAAGGCAGATTCCTGTCTCTGGTCCACACGCTTCCTGAGCACCAGTTCTGTGTATCGGACTTGCTGATCTTTCTTCTCGGATGTGTCTGTGGCCCCTCAGACTCATCAGGTTCAAGACGGAATTCATGAGCACCTCCTCCACGGAAAACCACCTTTCTTATTCTATTGCCTCTCTCGGTAAACACTTCATCCGTTTAGCCTGGAGTCGGGAAACCAGAAGTCAACTCCTACTCTGTCACCTTTCCAAAATCTAGTCTGTTACACCAAGTCCTGTGGATTTCGCTTACTAAACCTCTTGAGTCCATATACTTCTTTCCATCTCTTCTCGTACCTTTGCAGTGCGCCCTTGCCATCACACCGTAGAAGCTTCTCACCCAGTCTCCATGTGCCTTCCTTGTCTTTCTGGCCCCTGGTCTACACTGCAGGCGAGCCACTCTTGTCAGAATGCGGATGTGATCTTGTATGTACCAGGTGACTGGTCAGTCCACCAGCTCTTGAAATACCATTTTCCCACGCACTCGAATGTATTTCAAAGAGAATCAGTCCCCCATGGGGTAGTTTTCCTTGGTAGACAGTTTGTTTCTGCAATGAGCCATCTGCCTCCTTTGAACTTCTCTGTGTCAGTTCCTCTCTGGAACCTGTGGCTTCGTTGGCACCCCGGGTAGGCACATGATGACCTTTTCCATGAGAAGTGAAGGCAGGAGCCCTCTGGACGGTGAATGTATGTACCCTCATGTTCCATAGGTAAAAGAACCGTGTGTGGGGGTCGGGAGGTAAGTCCTTGAGGCTCCTCCCTGTTCTAATTGGGTGAACTGGGAATTTTGAGGCAGGAAGCAGGTCCTTTGTGTCCTTGTTTGCAGGGAGCATGCATTCTGATGGACAAAACGGAAAAGGGGAAGAATGAGCAGCTGCTCAGATCTGTTTGTACTGTGCTGGCTGATTAGCTGTGACCTACAGATGTGGGTCCCATCCTCGGCTCTGCTCTCTGCCTGCTTATGTCTGTCTTGGGGCAAATCACTCGCCTCCGGCCTTCTGTTTGCTTGTTAGTATAATGAGGTGGTGCTTATCTATGTGATCTTTGCCGGCTCCTCTGAAAAGACTCTAGTCCATCCTGGCTTGCAGATAAGGAAACTGAGGCCTGAGGGGTGATGACTTCCTTTAAAGCCACACAGCTAGTTGGGGCCAATCACAGGCCAGATCTCCTGACCCCCACGCATCAGTCCTTGGAAATCCTACTGTAATATGTTCCTTTCCAGAGGCCACAGGTGGGAACTGAGGGAAGTGGGATGATCAGAACATTAAGAATAGCGCAGAAGATGGCACAATGTCCGCATGCCTTGGCACCTGCATTTCACCAATAGGGCCACCTCTTACCTTAGAAGAAGTTCCCACAGGGCTGGTGATCTGGATGCCTGGCCTGGAGCTTAGCTATGGTAAATGGGACCAGAGGGAAGTGATGGCTGTTTGAGGTGGACTTTGTTGACAGCAGCTGGAGATAGCAGCTGACAGAGGAGGAAGAGGGAAGAGTGACAGACGGCAGATAGCCGCAGGCCCACAGGTCAGCCACTGTTGCCCAGGGTCGCCCATCCCCAGGAGCCGACTTCATATCACAGGATCTGAGTGCTTACCCTGTGGGTTCTTAGTTCGATGTCACGTCTTGATGACAAGATTCCATTCTCTTCCGCATCAGTGTGAGACAGGCATCGTAATGAAATTCTAATTAGCCAAATATGGAATGTAAGCCTGGAACTCATTTTATAGAGAAATTTTCTTATGTGAACTACTTTCCCTGATGATAGAGGAGTTGTGACGATGTAACATCAGATACAGTTTATCTGATTGGCACTTGTAAGAAGGGTTCCCGGCAAAAAAGAACTGTTTTTTTGTTGTTGTTGTCCTCCCTTTTGATCTTTCCTTTCCATTCCTTTTTTTTTTTTTTTTTTGTCTTGTGAGCGGTCATCTGATTTATAAAAAGATGCAACAAAAAGTAAAATGGTACAAGATAATCAGTTTCAAAACATAAAAAAGTGAGTGTCTTTAGCCATAGCTCAGAACAGAGGAACTGGGTAAGGAGAATTGCTTGTATGAACTGGCAACAGGAAAAGTTGGTAAAGGAGAGCTGAGGAACTCTTTTAAGACATAGGAGTGAGGGGCTCCATCATCATCTGGCATTTGCTCAGTGTCGTCTATATGGTTAGAGATGTCCATGATGGGAACTCCAGCAATCTTCTGGGTCTGGGTCAGCTGATGCCACAGTGTAACACTCTGAAGTACTTCCATACTGAGCAGTCATCTGCATAGTTTGTCTTGTGTGTACGTGGTAATCATTTGAATCTTGGCTCTTTCGCAATCCTTAGAGCCTCTTGATACTTTCACCCCGGTTTCTCAGTTTCAGCCATTACACAGTCAGTTGTACAACTGGTAAACTTGGCACACAGCCCATCCATCATTGACCGGTCAAGTTTGGCTTAAATAGAAAAGTTGATAAAGTCGGTACCAACCAGGATGTGGTAAGTCGGCCCAGCTGTGTGTTTATATTGGAAAAAGCAGGAGGGATGTTGGGGGACTTCTCTTTCCTTGAGTGCATGGGATCCTTCTTTTCTTTCTTTTTAGGTTTTAATCTGTCCTTCTCTCAGAGAAGGATCTCAGAGCTAAGCATTCGCTTCCTGGTCACATAGTTTCTTGCTTTCTCTTGCTTCCCCATGTTCACATCATGCCCATTTCTCCTTGCTTTTGATTTTCTAATTCACTCTTTGTAGTACCATAAAACTTATTTAAATAAAATGTTGGCCTACTAAGTTATTGATTATTAGTAAGTTCTTTGTTCAAAATTTGAGAGCAAGAAGTATTATGTAAATATATCTTTTTGTTATTTAACTAGTCTTACAACATTTAGCATCACATTTCTTGAAACATTTAAACAAATTAATCACAAACTGGGGCTTGGGCTCTTTCTTTCTTTTTTTTTTTTTTTTAAGTAATCTCTATACCCAACATGGGACTTGAACTCACAACCCTGAGATCAAGACCTGCACGCTCCAGTGACTGAACAAGCCAGGTGCCCTTTGGGCTTTTTGTTTTTAAGTTCCTCAGGTGAGGGGGTGCCTTAGTGGCTCAGAGGTTTAAGCTTCTGCCTTCAGCTCAGGTCATGGTCTCAGGGTCCTGGGGTCGAGCCCTGCATGGGACACTCTGCTCAGCATGGAGCATGATTCCCTCCCTCTCTGCCTACTTGTGATCTCTCTCTGTGTGTCAAATAAATAAATAAAATCTTAAAAAAAAAAAGTTCCTTAAGTGATTCTAATGTGTGACCAGTGTTGAGAACTCTAGCACTGGATAATTCCTTTAAATAGCTCAAGAAATTAATTTTGAAAAGCGAACTAAAAGCCTACATAGATTATGATTGGTGTTAAATTGAGGGGAAAAAAGAGATAAAGAGAAGAAATCAGCTGGAACAGAGTGTAATTAGGTACTCAAATATTTGTTAGATGGATAAATACATTTACGGAATGTAGGGTTTGTTGTTTTTTTTTTTTTTGTCTCTTCATAAATATGTCAAATGGGTATATAAATTCAAGAAAGGAGTTTGATATAAAATTGATTAAAATGTTAGAACAGAAGTTTTTTAGAATTTTAGTGTTACTATTTCATGATGCTTTTAAGATGATCTCTCTGTAGATGGTGGGAAGATCTTGTTAGCATATGTTTTTAATTTTCAAGCTTGAATAATTTAGTCACCAAACAAAGATTTAGAATGAGTTTTGGGAGACACAAGTCCTAGATTATGTCCCCACCTAGCTGGGTCAGAGATTTGAGAGCAGGGGCTGGAGGGAAGAGCTCCAAGGACATTTTTGTATACATGCTGATACCTTGGGCGGGAACACTCTTCCCACACTTCCGGTGGCTAGCTCTTTTGTGTCACTTGGATCTCAACTCATTGTTCTATATTTCCTGGTTCATCCAAGTTAAAATACATCCCATTTGTCACTCAACCTTTACTGTGTCCTGTTTTCTTTTTAGCTGTGATCACTATTCATTAATCACTATTTGATCACTGTTCATTAATATAATGTTTGTCTACATATTTATTTTCTCATTTCTGCATTAGAATATCTGCTCCTTAAAAGCAGAGACCTTGTCTTTTCTTTTCATGACTGTGTCCCCAGGTCTTAGAGCAGAGCTGGAGTTGCATGATAAATATTTGAGGAATATTTATGGGATATACAGGGACATTTATTCATCTCTGTTGTCCATTGTTTTCAAGAATGGTTGGAAACACACACATACGTGAGCTCACACAAACTTTCTATGTCTTTCAACCCCTATGTAGTGTGCAGATTAGTGCTTAACTATTTTGGTTTTTTGTCTCGATGAAATGGGACATGTTTCATAAATTTCATATGCCCTCTTAGTACTTCTCATCATTACAGAGTGATGGTTCTGGGGGATTCTGCTTCTCGTGGAGATAGTATATAGTGATTTTATAAGTCCATGTATCTGGGAAGGAGTGTTTTACTTCTTGGCAGCTTAGAGAACTTCAATCTTTCCAAATTCCATGTAATTTTCATAGCATTAAAGCTACTAATTTCAGATTATTGGTAAGTTTTAAATGATTAATTCCCAGGTTACTTTGAATTAGTCTTTGTTTGCCATCCCTGATTGCAGCTAGTTAGTAAAGTAGCTAAACTTTTAAACTCTACTTGGTTTTAATTTTGAGTGAAGTCACTGCTTCTCTCATGGTTAATGGTTCTTAATTACCTGCAGCTTGTCTGGTTTGCTCATTTATTTTCCTGTGTTCCAACACCTCTTGTGATCTCCCAACTTCTGGCCTTTTGGGGGATTTGTACTTTAACTGGGTTCAGATAGGAAATGCCCCTGAGTACAAAGAGAAGATATTTTTCTTCTAACTTCACTATCTCCTATTATTAATGGATTACATTGTTGTGGTACATGTGTTACAACTGATGAACCAGCATTGATACAGTATTAATTAAAATCCATGGTTTACATTAGGGTTCACTCCTCTTTCTATAGTTCTGTGGGTCTTGACAAATGTATAATGTTATTTACCTACTGTTGGTATCTTACAGCCTAGTTTCATTGCCTTGAAAAACCCTGTATCTCATCTATTTGTTTCTTCTCCTCTCTCTGCACCCTCCTTGCTCACCCCTCAGCCCGGGATCTTTTTACTGTCTAGAGTTTTACCTTTTTAGAGGCACCTGGCTGGCTTAGTTGCTAGGGCATCTGACTCTTGATCTCAGGGTTGTGAGTTCTAGCCACCACATTGGGTATAGAGATGACCTAAACAATAAATAAAAATAAAAATGTTGGTTAATTTTTACCTTTTCCAGAATGCCATAGAGTTGGAATCATATAGTATTTAGCCTTTGAGACTGGTCCTTCACTTAGCAATATGCATTTAAGGTTCTTCGAAGTCTTGTGGCTTAATAATTCATCTTTTAATTGTCGAATAATCCATTGTGTGGGTGTGGCACAGTGTACCTGTTCACCTACTGAAGGAGATTGGATTGCTTCCAAGTTTTGGCACTTCAGAGAATAAAGCTGCTGTAAATATCCGTGTGCAGGTTTTTGTGTGGACACTAGTTGTAAGCTCTTTTGGGTAAATACAAAGGAGCACAATTACTGATCTTATAGTGAGAATGTGTTTAGTTCTGTGATTAACTGCCAAGCTGTCTCACACAGTGCCTCCCATTTTGCATTCTGACCAAACAGTGAATGAGAGTTTGGTTGTCCCACATCCTTGCTAGCATTTGGTATTACTAGTGCTTTGGATTTTATTTGCAATTTCTTAATGACATACAAAGTTGAGCATCTTTTCAGATCCTTTTTTTTGTTTGTTTTTAAAGATTCTATTTATTTATTAACAGCACAAGCATACGGAGAGGTAGCAGCAGGCAGCAGGAGAGGGAAAAAAGCAGGCTCCTCGCTGAGCCGGGGGCCCAGTGTGGATTTCAGTCCCAGGACCTGAGCTAAAGGCAGATGCTTAACTGACTGGGGTTCCCAGCCACCGCTCTTTTCACATTTTTAAATTAGGTTTGATTTCTTGTTGGTACTAAGACATCTTTATATTATATTTCTTATTTTAAGTCCTTTACCATGGCTGTGTTTTGCAGATATTTTCTCTACTCTGTGACTGGTCTTTTCATCTCTCTCTTTTTTTTTTTTTAAAGATTTTATTTATTTATTTGTCAGAGAAAGAGCGAGCGAGAGTGAGCACAGGCAGACAGAGTGGAAGGCAGAGTCAGAGGGTGAAGCAGGATCCCTGCGGAGCAAGGATCCCAATGTGGGACTCGATCCCAGGACGCTGGGATCATGACCTGAGCCAAAGGCAGCTGCTTAACCAACTGAGCCACCCAGTTGTCCCGTCTTTTCATTCTCTTAACAGTGTCTTTTACAGAGAAGTTTAATTTTAACAAAGTCCCTCTCATCAATTTTTTTCTTTCGTAGATCATGCTTTTGGTTCTATATCTGAAAAGTCATTGCCAAATCCAAGGATCCCTACATTTTTTCTTATGTCATCTTTAAGAAGTTTTGCATTTTACGTTTAGGTTTTGTGAAAGGTGTGAAAAGTTTGTTTTTATTCTTTTCATTTGTTTTTTCTTATCAATGTCCCATTGTTTGGTTCCATTTGTTGAAGACTGTCCTTGCCATTGAGTTGCCTTTGCCTGTGTGTGTGTATGTTGTTCTGGGCTCTCCACTCTGTTCCAAGCACCTGTCTCTTTTGCCAGGCACCTTCTGTCTTAATCACTATAGCTTTAATAGTAAGTCTTGAGATTGGGTAGTGGCAATCCTCAATTTCCTTTTTTTCCCCGCTCTTTAATATTTTGTTGACTACTCTGGGACTCTTGGTTTTCCAGTTTTCCATCCAAATTTTAGAGTCAACATGTTGGTATCCACAGAATAACTTCCTGGCATTTTGATTGGGATTGCATTGAGTCTGTCGATCAGTTTGGGAAGAACTGACCTCTTAACAGTATTGAGTGTTCTTACCCAAGATTGTGGACTTTCTTTCCACTTCACATCTTACCTTGCTTGTTATCTTTCATCAGAATTTTATACTTTTTCTCATATAGATCTTGTGCATATTTTGTTAGATTTGCACCTAAGTATTAATATTTTTGGTATGCTAATGTAAATGGTCTTGTGTTTTTAACTTCAAATTCCACTTGTACATTGCTGGTATATACGAAAGCAATTGACTTTTTAAATTTTTTAATTAAAATTCAATCTCGTTAACATACAGTGTACTTTTAGTTTCATGGTTAGAATTTCGTGATTCATTGGTTGCATACAACACCCAGAGCTCATCCCAACAAGTGCCCTCCTTAATACCCCTCACGCAGTTACCCCAACTTTTCCCTCTCCAGTAACCCTCAGTTTGTTTCCTGTAGTTAAGTCTCTTGTGATTTGCCTCCCTGTCTGTTTCTATTTTTCCTTCCCTTCTCCTATATTCATCTGTTGTTTCTTAAGTTCCACATGTGACTGAAACTCTATGGTATTTGTCTTCCTCTAGTTCCATCCATGTCCTTGCAAATGGCAAGATTTTGTTCTTTTTGATGGCTGAGTAATGTGTGTGTGTGTGTGTGTGTGTGTATGTATACCACATCTTCTTTATCCATTCATCTGTTGATGGACATTTGGGCTCTTTCAATAGTTTGACTATAAACATCGGGGTGCTTTTGCCCCTTCAAATCACTTTGTGTACTTTGGATAAACATCTAATAGGGCAATTGCTAAGTCGTTGGGTTGTTACATTTTTAACTTTTTGATGAGCCTCCATACTGTTTTCCAGAGTTGCATTCCCACCAACAGTGTAGGAGGATTCCCCTTTCTCCACATCTTCGCCAACATCTGTTGTTTCCTGACTTGTTAATTTTAGCCATTTTGACTGATGTAAGGTGGTGTCTCATTGTGGTTTTGATTTGTATTTCCCTGATGCTGAGTGATGTGGAGCCCTTTTTCATGTGTCTGTTGGCCATTTGGATGTCTTCTTTGGTCTGTTCATGTCTTCTGTCCATTTCTTGACTGGATTTTTTTGTTTTTGGATGTTGAGTTTGATAAATTCTTTATAAATTTTGAATACTGGCCCTTTGTCTGATACATCATTGGAAAGCAATTGACTTCTGTATTTTAACTGTGTATTGTGCAGACTTGCTATAATCACTTGACTAGTTTCAGGAGGGTGTGGGGTGTGAAGTCTTTGTATTTTCTGTAGACAGTCATGTCATCTGTGAACAAAGTTTTATTCTTTCCCAGGTTGTATACCTTTTGTTTCCTTTTCTTAACTTATTTCATTAGTTTGGCCTTCCAGTATAGTATTGAATAGTAGTAGTAGGAGGGACATCCTTGCCTTGATTCCCTGTCTTCTATTTTCTCAGTATTAATATCATGTTAGCTGTGGATTTTTGGAAACATTCTTTATCAAGTTGAGGAAGTCCTCCTATTCTTAGTTTCCTGAGGGTTAATAATGAAGAGGTGTGGATTTTGTTAAATGTTTTTTTTCCTCCCTTCATTGATATGATCATGTGATTTTCTTTCTGTTGATATGATGGATCACATTGATTTTCTAATGTTGAACATTTTCTAATGTTGCATACCTGGAATAAATCCTACATGACCCTGGTGTATAATTTTTTAATATAGTGTTTGCTTTTATTTGCTAATTTTTGTTGAAGATTTTTGTGTCTGTGTTCATGAGAGATACTAGTTTATAGTTTCTTTTCTTGTAGTATTGGTGTTGGTGTCAAGGTAATAATGATCTCCTAGAATGATTTAGGAAGTACTCCTTCTAGTTTTACTTTCTGGAAGAGATTTTAGAGAATTGTGTAGTATTCCATAAATGTTTGGTTGAATTTACAGTGATTGGGATTGTTAGCAGTAGCCCTCCCTTCTTTCATCTGATATTAGTAATTTATGTCTTCTACCTTTTTTTCTTTGTTTGACTGGCTAAGGGTCTATCTGTTTTATTGATGTTTTCAAAGAAACAGACTTGGGGTTTATTGATTTAAAAAAAAAATTCCTGGTTTTAATTACATTGATTTCTGCTCTAATTTTTATTTTTTTCTACTTCCTTTAGGGTTTTTTTTAATGATTTTATTCGACACAGAGAGAGTCAGTGAGAGAGGGAATACAGGCAGGAGGAATGGGAGATGGAGAAGCAGCCTCCCTGAGCAGGAAGCTCTGATGCAGGGCTCTGTCCCAGGACCCTAGGACCATGTCCTGAGCCAAAGGCAGATGATTAACCAACTGAACCACCCAGGAGCCCCTCCTTACTTTAGATTTGATTTTGTTGTTGTTGCCTAAAATGGAAGCTTAGATTATTGACTTTAATCTTTTTTTTTTCTAATATTTGCATTCAGTACTGTATTTTCCCTTTAAGCAGCATTCCACACATTTTGCTACATTGTATTTTGTTGAGACTGGTCTCCTCTCATTTAGAAGTGTGTCATTTAATCTCCATGTATTTTGGACTTCTTCAACTATCTTCTGTTACTGATTTTTAATTCCATTGCGGTCTGAGAACATACTTGGTATAATTTTTATTTTTAAAAATTTGTTGTGTTTTGTGGCCCAGAATTATTCTGTCTTGATGAGTGTTCCATATGAGCTTAAGAAGAATGTGTGTTGCACTATTAATGGGCGAAATAGTCTGTGTACATCTGTTGTACGGTAATTGATGGTGGTGTTAAGTGTGCCATGTCTGGACTGAATGTCCACATCTGTCAAATCCTTGTTGCCCTGCTGCTGGATCGGCCCATTAATGATGAAGAAGTGTTGAAGTCATCAGCTGTGATAATGGAATTGTTTATTTCTCCCTGCAGTTCTGTTAGGTTGTGTCTTACCTGTGTTGATCAGGCACACATACCTTAAGGATAATTGTGTCTTCTTGGTCAGTCGATTTCTTTATCATTATGTAATGCTGCTCTTTATGCCTGATAATTTTCCTTCTCTGAAATCTGCTTTGTCTGAAATTCATGTAGCTACGCCATTGTTCCTGTGATTAGTGTTACTTTGGAAATTTTTTTAATGAATCCTAGCATTTAGCTTGTTGATATTTAAGTTGTTTCATTTTTCATCAAAATATAATTCACAAAGCATAATAGTTGCCATTTTAAAGCGTACTCTTCTCTGGTTTTTAGTATATTTACTGTGTATATGGTACATACGTCACTTCTGTCTAATTCCAGAATGCTTCCATCACCCGAAAAATAAACCTCTTACTTCCAATTCTCCCCTCCCCTTATTCCCTGGCAATCATGAATCTACTTTCTGTTTTTATGGATTTGCCTTTTCTGGAACATCTCATATCAGTGGAATTGTATAACACGTGACCTTTTGTGTCTGGCTTCCTTTAACCTGAGAGTAGAATGTTTTCAGACTTCACTCGTGTTGTAGCATGTAACAGTTTATTCCTTTTTATGGTTGTGTAAGAGGCTCTTCCACATTTTATGTATCCATTCATCAGTTGATGGACGTTGGGTATATACTCTTTTGGCTGTTACGAGCAGCGCTGCTGTGCACATTCATGTACAGGTTGTGGCAGGAACATCTGTTGTCAGTTCTGTCGGTGTCATACCCCTAGACGTAGAACTGCTGGGTAATTGTACGTGTGTAACTTCTTGAGGAGCTACCGAGCTGTTTGCTGCCTTAGCCACACTGTTTTACATTCTCACCGACAATACAGGAGGGTTCCAGCTTCTCCGCCTTCTTGCCAGCACTTTTCTTCTTCTTTTTTTTTCTTTTTCTTTTTCTTATTTTACCATAGTTGTCCTAGTGGGTGTGACGTGGCATCTGCATGTGCTTTTGATTCGCATTTCCCCAATGACTAAGGATGTCGAACATCCCGACATGTGCTCTTGACCGTCTGTGTATCATCTTTGGAGAAATGTCTATTCAAAAGTCTTTGGCTTGTTTTTAAATTAGGTTATTTGTCTTTTTGTTGTTGAGTTCTAAGAGTATATTTGCATATTCTGGTTATTAGATCCTTGTCAGACAAATGATTTGCAGATACTCTCTCCCATTCTGTGGGTTGTCTTTTCACGTTCTCCGTAGTGTCCTTTGACACACGAAAGTTTTTATTTTGATCAAGTTCAGCTTATCTAATATTTCTTATTGCTTTGTGTATCATGTCTAAGAAAGCTTTTCCCGATCCAAAGTCATACAGATTTTCACCTGTTTTCTCTGAGTGTTACAGTTTTGACTCTTACATTTAAATCTTTGATCCATTTTGAGTTATATTTTTGTGTATGTGTGACGTTGCTGTTCCAAGTTCATTCTTTTGCATGTAGATATTCACTTGTCCCAGTAGTAGGCACTCGAAAAGACTGTTTCCCCCCCCATTAAATGGTCTTGGCATCCTTGTGAAAAATCAGTTGACAATAAATGTATGGGTTGTAAATACTTTCTTTTTGAATACTTGGGGAATCTACACTATAAAGTAAAACCATTCCTAAAGTAGTAAAACCATTCTTGGTTAAGTGAAATGGGTCTCTTTATTGGCACTGTGAGTTTGGGTTTGCTTTTCACAGCAAACGCTGCCTAACCCAGTATTCACAGATGTTCCGAGTTATTTAGTCATGTGTTATGCAACTTTTGTTTATCTGAGAACAAATGCATAAATGGTAATTTGAGTACTAATATTACCTAATAGCATTTGTTCACTGAGGCTAAGTTATATGATTTATTTATTTATTTATTTATTTAAGATTTTATTTGAGAGTGAGAGAGTGCAGGAGCAGGAGGAAGGGACAGAGGGAGAAGCAGGCTCCTTGCTCAGCAGAGCGCCTGATGTGGAACTCAAACCCAAGAGACTGGGATCATGACCTGAGCCAAAGGCAGATGCTTAACCACATAGGCACCCCAGTTATACAATTTAGAATGCCATCATGAAGTTCAAGAACTTCAACAATGTGTAACTGAGGCAGGGAAAGTGATCGACCTAAAGGTATACAGTTGATGAGTAGGATGGCCAGGATTATGAACCAAGACCCCCTCCCGTGATGTACTACATAACTATGATGTAAGGTCTGAAATTGTCTCAGGAGAGAAAGGTCCAGGCTAATTTGGTCACCAGTGTAAGGAGCAGGTGGCTTTCTGTAGATGACTGTGAAATTACGGTTTGGTATGAAGTCCTTCTCTCCGACACTAGCAGGGTCAGTCTTTGGTTGATTAACTAAAAAAGTCAGTTTAAACAAGTATTCTTAGGGAATGGTACATACAGTTTTTAGTATTTTATTTGGAAAAAATATATGTACATTTATTCTCCATTGAAACAGTGCCAGGTCTTTTCTCTGGAAACTGGCCTGCAGATTAGATTTCTGAGTTATCACAGCACTTGGGTTGCTCAATAGGTTAGGCATCTACCTTCGGTTCAGGTCATGACCTCGGGGTCCTGGGATGGAGTCCCACATTGGGCCCCCTGTTCAGCAGGGAATCTCCTCCCATTGCCCCTTTCCCTGCTCATACTGTCTGTCTGTGTCTCAAATAAATAAAAAGAATCTTTAAAAAAAGTTTTCTATGTTGTCTTTTTTTGCATTCAGTTTCAGTTTCTTTAACTGAATTGAGTGAGAATCCTGTGATCACTCCCTCCCTGCCTGGTACTTGGTCATCTCACCCATACCTAACTTAGCAAAAATTTTCTTATTGATTTCTTTGTATCAAATCTTTCCAAAGTAGCTGTGTTAGTTTTCAAAAGAACAGTGATTTTTTTTGCAGTCATATTTTGTTGGTTTACATAGTGTTTAATGAAAAGTAAGTGTAGGTGTCCTTAACTAGTTTGGGAATCATCACATTTGATTCTTTTTTTTTTTTTTAAGATTTATTTATTTGACAGAGAGAAATCACAAGTAGACAGAGAGGCAGCCAGAGAGAGAGAGAGAGAGAGGGAATCAAGCTCCCTGCCGAGCAGAGAGCTCGATGCGGGACCCGATCCCAGGACCCTGAGATCATGACCTGAGCCAAAGGCAGCGGCTTAATCCACTGAGCCACCCAGGCGCCCCATCACATTTGATTCTTGCTGACTAAACAGGTCATGGAGTAGCAGAGTCACAGGGGAATTAGATAGTAATTTATTGCCTCTAAGCATATAAGCCTACCAGGGTATCACAGTATTGTAGAGGGAAAACACAGGATAGCTAATCCTGTGAGACAAATACTTGGAAATAGGTTATGAAAGATTTGGAACATCTGTTCAATGGGACACTCAGCATGCACATAAAATATTAATAGAAATGTATGTGTTTTATGTAAAGACATTCAAGTTATATTTTTAGATGGGAAATTTTTTTTAATAGAATGGGTTTTTATTTTTTATTTTTTTATTCTTTTTTTAAGATTTTATTTATTTATTTGACAGAGAGAGAGAGAGGTCACAAGGAGGCAGAGAGACAGGCAGAGAGAGGGGGGAAAGTAAGCTCCGGCTGAGCAGAGAGCCTGATGTGAGGCTTGATCTCAGGACCCTGAGATATGACCTGAGCCGAAGGCAGAGGCTTAACCCACTGAGCCACCCAGGTGCCCCTAGATGGGAATTAGTTTAGAAGAGCATGAATATTTGTGTGTGTGTGTGTGTGTGTGTGTGTGTGTGTGTGTGTGTACACACATATGTGTGTGTACACACATACATAGATAAGGTCTGGGGTTTCCATTCAAGATGGTGGCATGGGAGGATCTTGATCTCATCACTTCTATGAAATACACACTGAATCTATAGCTCCATATGGAAAAATTTCCTGTGGAAAAAACCCTACAACGAGCTGAGTGACTCCTACACATTAGGTGAGTAAGGAAAAAAACCTATGTTGAAGTAAGAATCAGTCTTGCCATAAACCCCACCCCTGGTACAGCGACCTGGGATTGGGAGGGTACTCAAAACCCCAGGCTTCTCCCTGAGGAGCAAAGGGTTTGAGCCCCACTTCTGGCACCCCAACTTCCAAGACGTACATCTAAGAGACAAGACCCCAAAACATCCAGCTTTGGAAGCCATCAGAGCTTGCACCCATGAGACCCACAAGGCTATAGCAAACTGAGAAACAGTTCTTAAAGCAGTCCCGCGAGTAGACTGACCCACCCTGGAACTCAGCACAGAAGCAGCAGACTGAAATGGGATCAGATTTCTGTGAAAGAGGCTCATTTGCTTATCTTAAAGCCCTGAGGGGCAGGCATCTAATTTAACGTGGATCTGGGAGCCTAGTAAGGTATTCTCCAAAGATGGAGCTGATGGGTACCATCTTTGCGCTGTCCCTCTGCCTCGCTTCTGCTTTCTGGTATCTCCTGGAAAGGAGCTTGAATGCTCGTATGATGCCCCGAGGTTTGCAGTTGCTACCCAGGTATACCTCTAGATCACCTGGCTCAAGCAGCCAGCAAGACTCACACTCACGGTAGTGAGTATCACAGTATTTACAACAACCAAGACTTGGAAATAACTAAAGTGTCCACCAATGGGGTGAATGGATAAAGACAATGTGTGTGTATATGATGGAATATTAACCATAAAAAGAAGGAAGTCTTGCCATTTGCAACAACATGGATGGACCTTGAGGATATTGTGCTGAGTGAAATAAGTCAGACAGAGAAAGAGAAATACTGTATGATCTCCCTCACATGTGGAATCTAAAAAACAAAACAAAATGAAGTCATAGAGAACAGATTGGTGGTTGCCAGAGGCGAGGTTGTGGAGGAAATAGATGAAGGGGTCCAGTGGTATAAACTTCCAGTTAATAAGATAAGCCTTGGGGATGTAATGTACATCATAGTGACTGTCGTAAATAATACTGTGTATTATTGTATATTAATTTTATTATTTTTTATTAGAAATATGTATTATTAGCCCCAGGGTTACAGGTCTGTGAATTGTCAGGCTTACACACTTCCCAGCACTCACCGTAGTACATACCTTCCCCAATGTCCACAACCCCACGACCCTCTCCATACACCCCTCCCCCCAGCAACCCTCAGTTTGTTTTGTGAGATTAAGAGTCTCTTATGGTTTGTCTCCCTCCCAATCCAATATTTTTTTTTAAGATTTAATTTATTTATTGGACAGACAGAAATCACAAGTAGGCAGAGAGGCAGGCAGAGAGAGAGGAGGAAGCAGGATCCCCGTTGAGCAGAGAGCCCGATGTGGCCTCGATTCCAGGACCCTGTGATCATGACCTGAGCCGAAGGCAGAGGCTTTAACCCACTGAGCCACCCAGGTGCCCCCCTCCGAATCCAATCTTGTTTCATTTTTCCTTCCCTACCCCCACACCCCCCACTTTGCCTCTCAAATTCCTCATATCAGGGAGATTGTATGATAATTGTCTTTCTCTGATTATTTCACTCAGCATACCTTCTAGTTCCATCCACGTCATTGCACATGGCAAGATTTCATTTCTTTTGATGGCTGCATAGTATAATATATATATATATATATATATATATATATATATATATATATATAAGATTTTATTTATTTATTTGACAGAGATCACAAGTAGGAAGAGAGGCAGGCAGAGAGAGAGGAGGAAACAGGCTCCCTGCTGAGGAGAGAACCTGATGTGGGGCTCGATCCAAGGTCCCTGGAATCATGACCTGAGCCGAAGGCAGAGGCCTTAACTCACTGAGCTACCCAGGTGCCGTATATTATTATATATTTAAAGTTGCTAAAGCTTAATAGTTCTTAGCACAAGAAAAAAATGTGTATGTTTGGTGATGCATGTTAACTAGTCTTAGGGTGATCATTTCACAACAGATAAAAATATGGAATTTTTATGTTGTACGCCTGAAACTAACATGTGTCCATTATATGTCAGTTTCTTTAAAAAGTAATTGATATTTTATTTTTTTAAAAATTATTTATTTATTAGACAGAGATCACAAGTAGGCAGAGAGGCAGGCAGAGAAAGAGACAGGGAAGCAGGCTCCCTGCTGAGCAGAAAGCCCAATGTGGGCTTGAACCCATAACCACTGAACCAGCCAGGCACCCCAAAAGTAATTTATATTTTAAAGAGAAAGCCTATGGCACCTGGGTGGCTCAGTCAGTTAAGCGTCTGCCTTCGGTTGAGATCTTGATTTCAGGGTCTTGGAATAAACCCTGGCATCAGGCTCCCAGCTCAGCAGAGAGCCGGCTTCTCCCTCTGCCCCTCCTCCCACTTGTTCTCTCTGTCTCTCTCTCTCAAATAAATAAAATCTTAAAAAAAAAAAAAAGTAAAGAGACCAAAACAAAGTCTGGAAGGATGTGAATCGCTGTGTTAAAATTAAGAAGAAAAAGCTGTTTCTATTTTGAGAAGAGCCTCTTTGAAATGTATAATTAAAAGAAATAAAATGCCTGTAGCATTAGGCAACAGGAGAGAATGGTCTTGGTGAGGGGCCCCCTTTCCCATAATCTTAGGAAGTGAGCAGACCCCCTGATGTCCTGTGTGTGTTCCCCTGCAGTAATACGGCCTCTTATTCTTTCTCTGATCTTATTTTTCTATGTAAAATGTGGTATCAGTGCAATCATTTTTTCTTTATGGTTTGATTTTCAGGAAGATTTCAACGTCGATCACTTTGTGTCTGACTGTAGGAAGCGTGTCCAGCTGGAGGAACTAAGAGGAGATCTGGAACTCTACAATAAACTTCTTAAAATAGCCATGGTCGAGCTCATCAACAAGGATTATGCAGATTTTGTCAACCTTTCCACAAACTTGGTAAACCTGAAATTCACAAGTCCTACACACACACACACACACACATACACACTTTCTCTCTCCTTCATATTTATTAAAAGGGCAGAGTTTTTAGAAACCTTTCAGTTGATTACCCCACCAACCCCACCAGAAACTTGAAGAAATTACCAATTTCATTAATAAAAGAACTAAACTTTTTGGAATACATTTTTTTGTTTTAGTTTTTATTCATTTAAGGTTGCTCTAGTTTGATTATGTTTCAAATTCATTAGTCAACAGTGAAAAGTAAAGGATAATAATACCCAAGGGGTTGTTTTATTAGTTGCTAAGTGATTACCCTGAAGTCTTCCTTGATTTAACTAATTTGTAGGAGCAAATGTCCACCACTCTTACAATGTTTAATTTACTCCCAGGTAAATGTTTAATTTAATCTGTTAGCCAGAGCTAGGTTGAGGGAACATTGGCCAATATTGATATTTAAAAAGTTTGGTTTTATAAAAATATAAGAATGATTTGCAGTGAGCTTATCAATTGTTTGTAAAAGCCGTTTAGAAATGTTGAATTTTGTTACTTGGCAGAAAAGTCTCCTTGTTGATGCTTCATTTTGTTTTAAATCTGTTTGTCCAGAGAAGCACAGAAAGTTGCAGCTCCATGGGAATTTCAAGAAGCATTAAAATTAATGATGCACATTTGCTTTTGGGAAATATACCACTAAGATAAATATCCCAATAGGATTAAAAACCTAGAAAATTTTACTTCTGTTTAATTTCTATTTTTCTCAAGGCTTATAATAATGTTTAAGAGAGACGTAGCCCGTCAGACTTTCACATCAGCTGGCTGAGTATCATCAATTACAGACAGAGAACTGTTCACCTTCTGTGAAAATTTTTCACATTCATTTAAAATGTCATCTAAAGGCAAATTGTTCTTAAGGAAACTTTCGTTTCTCCTGACTTCCCTTATTTTTATAGTTTCATGTATTTCAACAGATTTTTTTCATATTCTATGAACAACATTAATGGCCAAATAACACTTCTGTTGCTTAGCTAGTTATGTAGCAAAATACGGTTGTGCCAAAAAAAACCAAGTTAAATCTGGTACTGCTTTGATCGTTAAATAGATACGTCACTATTACTCCTTATCGTGATGTGTTTGTGCCAACCTGGTTTTGCCTTTAGGTTGGCATGGACAAAGCCCTCAATCAACTTTCTGTGCCTTTGGGACAGTTACGAGAAGTTCTGGTAAGTCCCCAATTAATGAAAACAGTCTGCTGTGACGCCTGTTGTCCTCGTCGGCTTTTCTCTAAGAATTCTTTTCATCTGTTAGTTTGGTGGTACTGGTGGTTGTATTTTAACGGTTCATGATTATAATATTCACCTTCAGAAGAGTTGTAAATAATTTTGTTTTTGCATATGCTAAAAACCTAAAAAAACATGTTCGATTTGAAGAAGACATATTCTCAGAGTAGACAACCTTAAAATGTCAGGGGAGAGGAAGCATATTTCCAAATTCAACTTATTAATGCCACTTTGGTCATATGTAAGTGGTTTCTAACTTACGAATGACTTGTATTTTAACAGTTTGTAATCTTGTAAATATCCCTCCCCACCCCACGTAATCTACGTGTGGTTAGGTTCCTGGGCTGATCTACAAAAACTGTGTAATCCCTAATGGAACTGAATTATAATATAAATAAAATGTAATACTTAATAAATGTTACATTTGCCTGTTCTCTCAGAAAAATCTCTGTTGTGGGAATGGGACTCCCCACCTCTAAGCCATTGGGAATAGGAACTCCACCTGGGTGAACAGTGGAGGGGCAGTTGTGGCATCACTTCTTACAGAAAACTGTGCTGCCCTGTCTCCCTTCCCGCCCCCCCCCGTCTGTGTCTGGTGCCCTGACTTACGGCCTCTGTCCATTCTGATGCCCTGTCGTAAACTTGTCATAAACGACACCATCCTTCCTTGTGTGTCTCCTCTAGCTTGAGTGGCCTCTTGCGTCCCTCCCCTAAGACAGTGCCTGCATCCTAGAGAGAATATAAGGAGAACATAATTTAAGTGAAGACACAGTACATGGTTAGAACCAAGAAAAATGCGGAGTAATGGAAATATCAGTGCTGAGAAGCCTAGGGGAGGGGCAGGCAGGAAAGAGTTCGTGAAACAGGTAAAAATCTTGAGTTGTGCCTTGAGTTGTAGCCAATACTTTCCATGGTTTATGTCTCATTTGAATTTTACAAAATCTTGTTAAAGATACTTTTCCTTGGAATGGAAGGGATTTTCATGGTCCGCTGTTGGATTCCACACCAGCCGCTGTGGGGCTCTCCCACTGCCTCCTTGGTGTGCCTCTTCCTCCCGGGGCCTCATAGTGGTGTTGTTTCCCAAGCCTAGCCTTCCTTTGGCCTCCCACGCTTCTCTCGAACCCCCTTCCTGGAGGCAGATTTGCTCTACTCACACAGGCTCCCGTCCCGCCTCACCCCCTGCCATCACCGTATCCCCTCCCTTTTCCATGGCCTGTTTTTATGGCCACTTTGGTCCTGCTCAGCCACAGGCCTGATCTGCCTTTCTGGTCCCAACTCTGAAGCTGTTCTGTGAGATTCTCAGACCACTGAGGGATACGACTATATCTGTCTTCATTGCATCCCTGTAGGCTGCCACAATACTGACGTCCAGGAGGAGTTTCATAATGTTGATGGAGTGAATTAATTCACCTTCCTGTGGAATTTTTGTGATATGCCTACTTCATTCTAGTTGTTTCTGTTAACCTTTGTTTTGGCCCTAATTCCTAATTATCTCTTTATTCATTAGCTTCTGGACATGTTTCTCTACCTCTGTGCTCTGCCTTTTTCTGGTCTTCTGTTCTTCATTCTTGATTCCTGGTATTTCCATACCCACATTTCATCATCATGCATCAGTGCTTTGACATTCTTTCGTTCTCCAAAATATGCAGAATCTAAAGACTTCATCTCAGTGAAGTTGGCCCTCCATTCCTATTTCTGCTTCTCTCCAGAAGGAAGCCTGCAGTGCACATGGCTGTGTGCCTGTCTGACCCTGCCCCTGAGTGTGTGTGCACTTACATCTGCTCCCCATCCCCTCCCCACCTCAGCAGCTGTGTACACATGGCTTTCAGAGTCCGATTCAAGCCCCGTCGCATTTCCAGACTCTCCTGTACTTTGCTTCATATTATCTGTTCTCCATTCTAAGCCCCCTCATCCCCATAACTTTCACTGTATATGTCATTCTTCTTCTGGCCATGCGACCCTGCCTTCGTGTCATTATGCCCCCAGGTCATAAGTCCCCTCAACAGTAACTGTGTCTGGTATATCATGTTTGTTTTTTTTTTTCTTGTCAATATCTGCATAGTACTGGTGCACAGGTATTAATTTCTGTGGAATTGAATGAGATGTAGGAAATTGATAATGTGACAAAACAATGTCTGTAATACATTTTCTTTATTATTCTTTTAAAGAGTTTCAGGTCATCAGTCAGTGAAGGAATTCAGGCAGTAGATAAACGAATGTGTAAACAAGAGGACATAAGGAAGAAAAAGGTACCCTCCAGTAGATTTCTTATGCTGCATGCCAGTTGAAGCCCTCTCCTCTTGTCTCCGCGAACTTGTCAGCACTATTCAGCTTTTTTTCTTTTTTTTTTTTAAATTTAGCTTTTTTTCAAAGCTCTCACGCATGTGCATTTTATGCATTATGTCACGTTATCTACCTGAAACAAGAAGACAGAATTTCAGAGGTACCCACACGATCTCAAGATCACCCACTTTTTCCAGAACAAGAAACAGTGATAACTGTTGTCGGTGCAGCGCTTGACAGTTAACGACTGTATAAATTGTCAGCGGCACTGTAAAGAAAATAGGCCTATATTAGAGACTAGGGGAGAAGTGGGCTTTCCAAAGCAAACTCAGGATTCTGCCGTAGGTTTGCTGTTATTTTCTGATCCTGTGTTCTTTATGTTCTGGTGTTCACTTTAATTTTTTCAATTCCCAGTAGTTAGCATGCAGTGTTGGCTTAGTTTCAGGTGTGTGAGACAGGCAATGGCTCTGTACATCTGAGGGCTCACCCCGGGAGTGTGCCCCTTAGTGCTATCTCCAGTTCCAAGTGTCCCCGATATCATTCATGATCATAACAATGTAGGGGCACAGCGGGCATTGGGAGTCTGGGCTTCTGACTCTCGCCTGCTGCTCTGTACAATGTTTTCTATGTGTATTATTAGCATATTTGTTAAAATCTCAGTGGGGAGAAGCCTGTTTGAGGGACCTTCTGTTTAATTCGCCTCTGGATCTCCTCACAGCTTTTGTCCAAAGAATGCTTGTCGTGCGCTTCCAGACAAAACAGTAAGCTTTGTGAGAGCAGGGTGTATTTCTTGCTTTATTTTCTCGTGCCCCCCCCCACCCCCCGTCGGAATGAATATCGAGCTCCCAGGGGTGTTCCTTATTATTATTATTTATTGAATGGATGACTTTGTATATTTTTGTTCTTTAAGGATGAGAGTTTTCATAATGTCCCTCAACCTCTTTGATAATATTTGTAGTGTAAAAGGTCTTTAATGATTTGGTGCTTGGGCATATAGGTATATGCACATGTAAACTGAGAGGGCCAGTACAATCGGAAGCCAAAGTTAAAACATGAATAAAGGGCCATAAGAAAACAAATGGAGGGGCGCCTGGTGGCTCAGTTGGTTAAACGTCCGACTCTTGATTTTGGCTCAAGTCATGATCTCAGGATCATGAGATTGAGCCCCGCATTGAGCTCTGTGCTCAGCAGGATGTCTGCTCGAGATTCTCTCTCTCCCTCTGCCCCTCCCATGCACGCGCACATGCAGTCTCTCTCTCTCTCAAATAAACAAATCTTTTTTAAAAAAATAGGAAAGAAATGCCCATAGAAAGATTCAGGATGGGGAATAAAAGAAATAAGAGTATAGAATATGAGAAAGCAAAGTCTAGGGTTTTTTTTTTCCTCTATAAACTTGCAATAGAATATGGAAGTATGCTTATTCTAGAACTAAGATTTGCATTCTTGAGAATTCTGTGTTTCATAGAAATATTCAAAATATAGCATGCCCTATATATTTGAAGTTAACTTTTGGTCTTATATTTTCCTGCATTTAGAATGGGAAATAAAGATGATTAAGAGTAAAGATGGTGACGTTTTTTGTTTGCTTAATTTTTATTTTTATAGATGTGTGTGTTGAGGCTTATACAAGTTATTTGATCAGTTGAAAAGATTGAAAAAATCTTAAATTCACATAGTTCGAAAGAAACCTCTGCACTAGAAGCAAGCAGGTAAGCATTTTTTTTTTAACTAAGTAGCACATAAATTAATACTTCACATCCAATCTAATTAGGCGGGGACGGCTTAGTTAGAATTCATTTCTGAACAAGAAGGAAATCCAGGTTTGTGGCTAGAATGTAGCTCCAGGAGAGTGGAGAGCATGAAATGGTTAAATCTATAACACGTTCCTATAAACCCTTTGGTTATAGACCACAGTTCCAACACGTCATTATGCTTGCAGTGTAAAAGTATATTTGGAATCACCTTCCCTGAGGACTAGCAAAGTCATGTTGATCTTTAAGGCATACCTACCATTCATCTTGGTTTTTCTCCATCTCATTTTTTCCCCTAGACATGCCCAGAGTATTACCATTGATGTATTTTGCACCAGAATTATATTATTATGAAACAGTATAGGACATATCCAGTTGAAATTTACAAACAGGAAAGAAAAAACTTATGAAATAGGAAAAAGATGATGGCTCTCTTTGTTATACTGTGATTGTCTTGTTCCCTTCCTGGTGTGAATTTTCAATCAGCCAGGGTAGATGAGTGACTCAGAAAATGAGTAGTTAGGTCCTGTCAGCACTGTGAGACGCAGGGTGGTGCAGTGGGAGTAGCCGGGGCTGGTCCTACACATACCAGCTGGGCTGCCTGGGTCAAGGTCGCCTGGTGCCCTGAGTGCTCTGTTGTGTGACGCTAACAGTCCCTCCCCTTGCAGGCGGAGTTAGGTTTCTAAATTTTAGGAATTAAGGTTTTAGATTTGGAAGGAACTTGAGAGACCATATGCTCCACATGTCTCATGATGGAGATTAAGAACGGACACATCCCAAAGGAAGCGATTCTCTGGTCCTAGGTCTCTGTCCCCTTTCACATCAAGGCATTCAACTAAGTGGTCAGCCTCCACTGTGCTTGTGTCTCTAGCCCGTTGCACTTGTGCTTCTGCCCCGTTCGTCCACACTTAGCAGACAGTCTGCACGCGGCCCTTCTGCAGCCCGTGTGTCTCCAGCGGCTCTGCTTCACTGCGGCCCTTGGCAGCGCCTGCAGCCCCTCCAGCCCCTCCAGCCATGTCCACGTTCGGCCCCTGGAGAGCTGGCCCTCCAGTGTTCTTCCCGTCTTTGCTGTTGCTGCTGTGCTCCTCGGATAGAAACACCTCAGTGATCTCTGTGTCTACAATCCTGTCCCTTTGCAACACTGTCCTTGATAAACAGACATTGTGCGCTTTCTTGCTCAGAATTACCTTGGAGGACTTTTTTCTCCAGAAGAGCAGCTCTGAGCTCTAGAGTCAGGAAAGCCAGAGCAGCGTCAGCGCACAGTAAATCCATCATGCTCTGCCAGGCCCAGAAATGCCGAGAAAAGGATAAATAGGAAATGCGCATGGGATCAGTCAGTAGAGGTTGGGATTAGGCTTCGGCACTGTTCGTGCCAAGCGCTTGCCTTCCCTCCACACCAGTTCTGATGCTCTGGGACGGGGCACACCATGGCAGGTCTCCAGAGATTTTGGGTTTTCTTACAGTGTGTTTCCTCACTACCTGACTGCCCATCCTCAGATGTGGGATGCCTCATAGAGCCCAGCAGGGGCTTTGGGGCCTTTGTTGTAGTTTTTTTTTTTTCTTTCACTGTTCGACTTCCTTTTGAATGGGGTTGATGCTTTCTAATGTGGGGGGCAAGAGGAAGTGTATGAAGTCCACTTGATGGCAGATGCACTGTGAGTGATTTCTCACCAGCTCCCGGAGCACCGAGCTTGCTCTTTCTGCCGTTGGGTAAATTTAAACTTGGAGTCCACTGCTCTGAGCGATTTCCCAGGTTGCTGCTAGGCGGTCAGTTTTAGCTGATTGAGGAGACAGCAGTAGTTGGTACTGGGGAGGTACTTGGGAGGGAGAATGAGGCAGGCAGAGAAGATGAGGGGACTTCAGGTATGAACGGTAGGACAGGGAAAGAGAGAGGAGGGGGTTAGAGAATGGGAGAAGAAGGGAGAAGAAGGGCACGAATGGGAGAGCTCGAGGAACGTGGAGGAATCATGCAGTTGTACCCACACTGACCTAAAATAGCTCCATCCCCTTGCCTGGGCCCTGTGGCCCGGGCCAGGCTGCGTCGGTGGCTTCTATGACCTCCCCGCTCCTCACCCCTTGCACTGGGGCCTGCTGCACAGACAGTTTGTCATGAAAATTGATGGCGTTCAGGTGCAGGTGCCTGAGCGCTCTAAGGCATGGGGGGCGGTGGGGGTGGCAGGTTTTAACTTTGGGAATTACATTTCTCTAATTGTCTCTACTAGCCCTCTCTGGACTAGACAGATTTTGGAGAGAATTGCCACAGAATTTAACCAGTTACACTTTCATGCTGTTCAGAGCAAAGGCATGCCTCTTCTGGACAAAGTAAGACCAGCAAGTGTTGGTTTTGATTTTCAATTTGCTGTTTGCGAATTTCCTGGATGATTTTGGTTTGACCTAGCATTGCCCCTGATAATTGCTACTCTATAGGATTTTGAAGCTAGCTTTGAATTTTTTTTTTTTTCAGTGTCTCCTGCTTGGGACCCTGCTTCCATTATGTCACACTAGATAGATTTTGTGTAAAGACACAAGCGTAGTCTCCAAACTATGCAAGTAAAATTAATTCTGAATTTCATGTAACTTGACACATCATATGATGTAGTCAGAGTTCATTTATCCAAAGCCCTTGACTGGGTTTAAATGCACGTTTGTCAGATTTACTCCGTAGCTTAAGAGGCAAATAACTTTTTGTCATTCCGTAATTGTCTAAACTTCACTTTGATGAAGCCGACTTACTTTCAAAGAAATCATAGGGAGGAGACGCCTCAGTGGCTCAGTCAGTTAAGCCACTGCCTCTGGCTTAGGTCATGATCCCAGGGTCCTGGGATCGAGACCCACCTTGGGCTCCTTGCTTGGCAGGAAGCCTGCTTCTCTTTCTGCCTGTGTCTCCTTGTGTGCTTGTGCTCTCTCTTGACAAATAAATAAATAAAAACCTTAAAAAAAAAAAGAAAGAAAGCAATCATGGGGAGAAGAGATTCATTGTTATTCTCTAGGAAATGTTGGGATTTTAATCTTACATATATTCTGGTAGAATTAGAGGCTCGCTTTATATATATAACACATATGTATATAAATTATACACATATATTTGAGCTTTTAGAAACTGTGGTGCCTGGACCTTCTTTCCTGGTCTCTCTGTTCTTGCAGCGTATAGCCCACATTACGGCCATGCTGCAGCAGTCCCTGGGAGGCCTGCTGCTAGAAGAGCTTCAGACTTCCAATGTGGACATCATACGGCACTGCCTCCAGACTTACGCTACAATTGACAAGACACGGGATGCAGAGGCGTTAGTCGGTCAAGTACTGGTGAAACCGTACATGGATGAGGTTTGTGCCCCCATGCACCTCATTCCACAAATACAGAGCATCTAATCTGGCTTCGTTTCTTGACTGGGTGCGAGAGAGCTCAGGGCTCTTCCTTGAAGATGCTCTTAGTTCCTGCTCTTCTGGTTGTAAGAAAAGGTTGGTCCTGCTTGGTGCCCATCAGCATGGCAGGAATCAGGCATGCACTCTGGTCTCTTACAGTGATGCCATAACTCAGGGATCATCTTAATTTAGTAAGGGTGAGGGACTTGCCTAGGAAGAAGGTACAGATCAGAACATTTTCAGGTCAATTTCCATTTCCATAAGTTATACGTTAATGAAGTTGCCGAAAAGCATGACCCCACCAAGGTGCCCATGCCCACTGGAGGAGCTGGAAGACAGCTCTGTGCGCAGGGAAAGTCTGTGAGGGGAAGCGTCTTCGCAGAATTGATGTGGCCTAAGTCTTGAAGACCATGGGGGAGTTTGCCAGGCTAGGAAGGTGGGAGGGAGGGAATATTCAAAGATAAAGGGCTTTGAAGGGCGAGTTAGCGGGGTAGTACCTTAAGTCCAGAACTTGGTTACCCAGTGTTCTTGACCTTTAAGGATACAGTTAAATACAGGGAGTCAGTGTATCCTGCCTCTGAGCGGCCGGAGTATGGGCTGCACCATGTGAGGCCGCCAGCAATCAGCAGCTTCCAACTTAGAGAGCGTCGGTTTCATCTAGTTCAAGCTGACAGAAGTCATGAAGCCAGTCTCAGCGTTTGAGGGCTTTCTTCCAGTCACCTGCCAGTGCGAGTGTTCTTTCTGTCTGGTAAGTATAAAGCTACCCACCATGACTTCAGGATGAAAGGCTTCCAGTTTTAAAACGAGACAGTATCCCAGTGATAGAAGTGAAATTGAAGGATTAATTTCAGTAATCTTCTCAGCTTCATTAAGACTACTAAAAGTAAATGATCTGTCAGTTCTTTGTATGTATCCTATTATAGTTCATAGCTCTCTCTGTGGGGGTGAAAAAGATCACATTATTCTTTGTCACTAAATGAAAATATTTTAGTTATTTAATTTATGCCCTTTTCATTGAACTGAATCTAATATGCTAAATTAGGGAAGTACTTTACGTTTCCGTGTCATTAAATGAACTGTGGCCACGTTTGTATTTTAAGTTTGTATGCTTGTCATTCACCTCCTGCAACTCAGCCTCACCAAAAAAAATTAAATACTAAAGAAAATAAGATGTGTTTTCTTCCATCCATATCAGCCCTTTCCCTGTTCTGGAGACGGTAGAGGATAAGGCCAGGGTGAAGATGGTACAGAGCTGTTGTCTGCAGATACAGTATTTCGCTTTTAAGCTCAGAAGGGAAGCAGATGAGTGTGTGTGATGTTTTAGCTTCAGGCCAGTCTCTGTCCCTCAGCCTCTGTGTCCCCCAGGGTTGGAGCAGTATTCCCAAATCCCGGGACCTAGATTTTCATGCCATTGTTACTTACCTCCTGTTTAGAAAGCATACTGAGTGGGGAGGAGGAAGGACGAAGTGCATTTTTAAGGTTTACACGATTCTTTTCTCTGTAGTGTATAGTTCATACTTCTCTTTTAGGTGCTTTAAAAACAAACAAAAACACAAACAAACAAACAAACAAATAAATAAAAATAAAACGCTCTTCCTTCTGCTAGGTGATTGTAGAGCAGATCGTTGAGTCTCATCCAGACGGCCTGAAGATCATGTATGCTAATAAGCTCCTGGAGTTCGTTCCTCACCACTGCCACCTTCTTCGAGAGGTCACAAGAGGAGCCATCTCAAGGTGACATAAAATGCTGTGTATGCACCTGAGCTCAGTTTAGTGACCACCTGTCACCTCCTCATGTGCCGCTGATCCCTGGCTGTCCTGTCTGACCCGGGAACGTGGGAACGTGTGCTCTTTCCTATTTGTTACCAGTGCTGTGAAGCAGGTGTCACTTGCCTGGGTTTACAGGGAAGGGAATGAAGAGTGGGGACGAATCTCAACGGTGACATTTGTGTGACTCCAGAGCCTCTGCTTTTCTCTTGTCTATACTGTCTCCTTAACCAGGCTCAAAATCAAAATTGGTTTCCTTCCATTATTGTGATGTCATCATCGGTCTAGAAATACCAATTCATTTTAATTCAACACGTTTTATACTGATGGCAATTAAAGTCATGAACGGTTTTCCCTCCCTCTCTTATTTCATTTCCATGGCTTTCCAGTTCTGTTTCATGAATATCCCATTACCTTCCACCATCTCTGTCATCCCAGTCCAGACCTTTGTTGCCTTTTGTTCGAGGGTAGCGGGCTCTCCCCACCTGGTCTCCCAGCTCCACCTGTCCCTCTTCATTGCAGCCCTCAGCTGTCCCACCTGCCCAGAGCTCTTCAGCCTTCCTGAGTCGCTCGTGGCTTCTCATCGCCCACAGAAGAGCATCCAGTCTTCCTGGCGTAACCTGTGACCGTTGGTGCTTGAGTCCTAGTGGTTCTCCGCTGTAGAACTTTCTACTGTGGAACTTTCCCCCATACCACTATGGTTCCTGGCCAGACAGGAGCACTTGACCTTCCCTAACACACCTGGTACAGAAGATCCCTGACTTCACCTTGGTTCAGTTTATGGTTTTTTGACTTTTTATAATAGTGCAGAAGTGATATGCATTTAGTTTGGATCTTTTCCCAGGCTGGCGATCTACAGTAGGGTCCTCTTTTGTAATGCTGGGCAGGGGCAGCGAGCACAGCCCCCAGGCAAACAACATGATCACGAGGGTCAGCAACCAACACACTTGAACCGTCCTGTTCTGGCTTTCAGTGCAGTGTTCAGTAAGTTACATGAGATACCAGACACTTTATTGTGAAATAGGCTTTGTGTTAGAGGATTTTGCCCAACTGTGCAATACTGTAAGTGTTCTCAAGACATTTAAGTTTGGCGGGGCTAAGCTCTGATGTTCAGTCGCTTAGGTGTTTTCCATGCATTTTCAACTAAAGAGATTTCCAGCTGAACAATGGGTTTATTAGAATCCGAGGCCGTCATAAGCCGAGGAACATCTGTCTATACTGTGCACCTCTGTGTTTTCCTTCATTGCTTCCTGTCTCTTATTCCTTTGTCTTTCTGTTGATCTGTCACTCCACATGAAGCTCCAGTCAAATACAACTTCTTTTTTTTTTTAGGTTATTTATTTATTTACTTATTAGAGAAAGCATAAGCAGAGGGGGAGGCAAAGAGTGAAGCAGGCTCCCCACTGAGCAGGGAGCCCGATGTGGGACTCAATCCCAGGACCCTGAGATCATGACCTGAGCCACCCAGGCGCCCCCAGGCTATGGTTATTTCAAGAAAAAGTCCTATTTGTGAATTCTTCATCTAGTGAAGATGAATTAAAATCAGAAAGTCAACTCTGCCACCTTTAAAAACCCAGGAACAGAAAAAAATTCCACGAGCAGGTATAACCCTATCCACAATAAATCACTTTCAATCCAGTCCTGAAAACTAATACAGAGTAGGAAGAAAGCATTACAGAAAAATTTTGTTTTTATTAATCAAGCTGTAAAATAACGGGCCTTACATGAATGCCCTTTAGGAAGACAGTTCTTATAGTTTTATGTTGATGGAAACTCACATTACATTCGAAATGCATGTTAAAACCATGACTGTAGATTAACTACCACTTTCAGTCGTCAGAAGATGAAAAATGGTCAAGAGTCACCCAAACTGAATCCTGGTTCCTTTTGGAAAATGTGTTCCTAAATATTTTCCCCCTGAACTACTGTGCTCTTTCTGTATCTTACACAGCAGACACTGCGTTGCACAAACACATCCAGAAGGCCTTTGAGGGCTGACAGCCTGCTGGAACAATGAGGAATTCACCTGGGTTTCTGCCTTTCTGCCGGGCCCAGAAAGTTCTGGGTATCCCAGGTGACGTGTCATGAGAATACATGTGTAGCTCACACCATATGTATTATCTCCTCAGGGTAGACACCAAAATCCATGTTCGTTTATGAAAATCCGAGATGCGTACAGAAATCAAGAGTGATTCTGTCATCTTGAAAGAAAAACACACTGTTGCGCTGCCACATGCCTCGTTTCTTCTTGAGTGACTGCAGGAAGTAGCGATTGCAGTCAGAAATCTCAGAAAGAAAAATTAGAGTAAGGGCAACACCTGCAGTTTATTCCTGAAAATACTTGGAGAACGACTGTGACCAATAAACCAGGGCTTAGTTCATGAGACTATGTCAATGAGCTTATACCATCCCATGTCCTGGTCAAACCCTCATGTCTGGGAGATGGAGGGACGTCTTCATCTTCCAGAGCTACTCTTAGGGAAAAATGTGGAGACCATACTGACTGAGTCCCTACTTCAGCAGGAGAGCCAAAAACACCTTGCCCCTCCATAATCCCAAATGAAAATAAACATCTTGGGGCGCCTGGGTGGTTTAAGCTTCTGCCTTTGGCTGGGATCGAGCCCCACGTCGGGCTCTTTGCTCAGCAGGGAGCCCACTTCCCTCCTTCTCTCTCTGCCCGCCTCTCTGCCTACTTGTGATCTCTGTCTGTCAAATAAATAAAATAAATAAAATCTTTAAAAAAGAAAAGAAAAGAAACATCTTATTTTACAAGTGTGCAGCAGTGACTATGCAGGAGAAATTATTATTATTTTATTATTAGATGATATATTATTATTATTATTATTATTATTATTGTACTATATTGTTAACCTTTTGAATTCGGACACCTAAAATTTTTAATAAAATATGAAGGCCTTTTTTTTTTAAGATTTTATTTATTTGAAAGACAGAGATCACAAGTAGGCAGAGAGGCAGGCAGAGAGGGGGAAGCAGGCTCCCCACTGAACAGAGAATCCGATGCAGGACTTGATCCCAGGACCCTGGGATCATGACCTGGGCTGAAGGCAAGAGGCTTTAGCCCACTGAGCCACCCAGGCACCCCATGAAGGCTTTTTTTGTTTTTTTGTTTTTTTTTTTAAAAGATTTTATCTATTTATTTGACAGAGAGATCACAAGTAGGCAGAGAGGCAGGCAGAGAGAGAGAGAGGAGGAAGCAGGCTCCCCACTGAGCAGAGAGCCCGACATGGGACTTGATCCCAGGACCCTGAGATCATGACCTGAGCCGAAGGCAGCGGCTTAACCCACTGAGCCACCCAGGCGCCCCATGAAGGCTTTTTTTAAAGAACAAAAACTTCAGACTATATCTTTATCCTATCAGTTCCCACTACAACTGGCTTCTGTCTTGGCCAACATTTAGCCATTCAGATAAAGTCCGTATTTAGTGCTTCGTGTGTATGCATGTGTAAAATAAGCGGACAGTCATAAATCTTTAAGATTGTGTATAATAACTGTGAAATAAGGATTCTTGATACACAAGGTCTCGTCTGGGGAAAACAGCTGGAGAACAGTATGCAGTTTTCAAATGACGAAGGGGAAATACGCATTCGGTTATGAAAAAGGGAAGGAGAACAAGACCAAATATTAATAAAAGGGAAAAAAGCTTTTTCTGCCATCTTTCCGTGCCGCAGTAACAGTGTGAACAAATGTCCCACAGATGCCCTCAAGAACATTAACACTGCTGAAAGGGGGGGCGAAGGCCAGGTTCTTAGGAGGCCCTGCACCAAAATCATCGTCCCGTTTCCTCACTGTGATGACGAAGCATGAGTACATTGGCAAATTTGAAATTATTGATGACCACAGAGCTGGGAAAACTGCTGTGTACCTCACGGGCAAGTTAAACAAGTGTGGCATGACCAGCCCTAGACTTGTATAACTGAAAGATCTAGAAAAGTGGCAGAATATTTCCATCCCCTCAGTTTGGTTTCACTGCATGGAAAAATTCTTCTGGCATCATGCACCATGAAGAAGGAAGAATCCAGGCAGGAGGGAAAATCCTGGGTTTCCTTTTTCCTAGAAATATAATATACATGGCACGTGAAATGCCTCAATGGGAAAAAAAAAGGAAAATAAATTACAGTCAACTAATGTTTGACAAGGGTGCCAAACAATTCAATGGGGGTAAGAACAGTATTTTACTCCCAAGCAGCCACATGCAAATAATGAAACAGGAGTCCTGCCTCACACCATACAGAGAAAATAACCCAAAATGCATCAAAGACATAAATGTAAGCATTAAAATGATAAAGTTCGGGATGCCTGGGTAGCTCAGTTGGTTGGACGGCTGCCTTCTGCTCAGGTCATGATCCCGGAGTTTCCGGATTGAGTCCTGCATCAGGCTCCAAGCTCCACAGGGAGTCTGCTTCTCCCTCTGACCTTCTCCTCGCTCATGCTCTCTCTCATTGTCTCTTTCTCAAATAAATAAAATCTTTTAAAAAATAAAAATAAAGTAAAATGATAAAGTTTTCAGAAGAAAACACAAAGGTAAATGTTAGTGGTCTTGAATCTAACAACGGCTCCTCGGCCAAACACCAAAGTACAAGCAACTTAAAAAAAATAATAAACAAATAAATGGGACTCAACCAAAATATCCCAGTTTTGTGCTTCCAAGGACCCCATTGACAAAGTCAAAAGACAAGCCACTAAATGGGAGAAAATATTTGCAGGTCATATATAAGGAACATGCATTCAGACTGTGTGAAGAATTCTTACAACTCAAATAAAAAGACAACCAAGTTAAGAAATGAGTAAAGAGGGGCGCCTGGGTGGCTCAGCAGGTTAAGCTGCTGCCTTCCGCTCAGGTCTTGAACTCGGAGTCCTGGGATCGAGCCCCGTTCTTTCTGCTCAGCAGGGAGCCTGCTTCTTCCTCTCTCTCTGCCTGCCTCTCTGCCTGCTTGTGATCTCTCTCAATAAATCTCTCTCAAATAAATAAATAAAATCTCTTAAAAAGTGAGCAAAGAACTTGAATATACATTTCTCTAATATTCAAATGTATACATTAATATATAAATGTATATATATTTTACATGATCATATATTTATATAAACATATTTATGTAAATATATTTACATTCTTAAATATGTATTTAAATATAAATAAAATATGAAATATATAATATATATTTAAAGATACATATAAGGTATATATAAAATATATGGGACAATAAGCACGTGAAAATATGCTCAACATCACTAATCATTCGGGAAATGCAAATCAAAACCATGGTGAGATACCACCTCCCACCCACGTGGATGGCTACTATCAAAAACCCCAAAAGCAGGTGTTGGAAGGATGTGAAGAGCTGGAACCTGGAAATTGCTGGTGGGCTTGGAAAATGGCGCAGCCACATTAGAAATGGTTTAGTAGCTCCTCAAAATGCAGAACACAGAGTTGCCATATGACACACCAATATCACTCCTGTGTATAGAGCAAAGAAAAAAACTATGCCCACACAAAAACTTGTGCATGAAGGTTTAGGGTTTATTCGTAATAGTGAAAAGGTGAGAACAACCCTGATGTTCATCAACTGATGAAGAGATAAATAAAATATGATCCATCCAGCCTGTGGAATATTATTCAGCCTTGAAAAGGAATAGAATTTTGATATGTGCCACGACACAGAGGAGCCTTGAAAACATTCTGCTGATTGAGAGAAGTCAGTCACAGAATACCACGTATTGCATAATTTGATTTATATAGAATTTCCAGAGTAGCTAAATCTACAGAGACCGAAAGTAGATTAGCGGTTGCCTAAGACTGGTGGTGATGGCTAAAGTTGTCTTTTGAGGATTATGAAAATGTGTAGGTAGTTCAGTATAATATAGTTAAATATAGTGAAAGCCATTAAATTGTCCACATTAGATGGTGAGTGGTATGGCCTGTGAATTATATCTCAATTAAGCTGTCATCGAAAAATGCAAAGAACTTCTATATTTATCAAGTACAAAAAGAATGAACTTGATTAAAAACATCAAAAATGGGGAAAATAAAAACAAAATAAGATGGGAGGAATAAAATTATGACTGTTTATCATTAATTTAAATGTGTACAGACTGACTTTTTCTATTAAAGCGCCTATCAGGAGGTTACAGATCCACGCTGTTCAAGAAACATACTTAAAATGCAAAAGGGATTGAGAATGTATCAGGTGATGAGATACCATGCAAAAGAGAAAGCCGGAATGGCAAAATTCATCGCAGACAAGTTGGGTCTAAAGTTATAGGTACTAAGATGAAGAGGGACATTTTTAAAGGCAGAGTTTGGAAAGAAGATGTAAAAGGTATAAGCAGGTATACATCTAACAACATAATACCTGAAGACTCTAAAAATGCAATAACAAGGTAAAATTTTAGCTTTTCAAATGGGAGTATCTACTAGAAGGAGGGAAAAACAAGGACACACAGAAAATAGACATCCTGGGGCGCCTGGGTGGCTCAGTGGGTTAAAGCCTCTGCCTTCGGCTCAGGTCATGATCCCAGGGTCCTAGGATCGAGCCCCACATCAGTCTCTCTGCTCCGCGGGGAGCCTGCTTCCTCCTCTCTCTCACTCTCTGCCTGCCTCTCTGCCTACTTGTGATCTCTGTCTGTCAAATATATAAATAAAATCTTAAAAAAAAAAAAAGAAAATAGACATCCTTATTTCCCTCGGAAAACATTTCTTTCTTACACCTAAGGAAAGCCATATTTGTAAAGATTAATTGCATACTAGGCAACAAAGGAAACCTTTACAAGCCTTCCAAATTAAAGATTTAAAGAACAGTTCTTTGATCACAATCCAGTAGAATCAGAATTAGATAACCTGGTAACAAAAAATTGAAACTACATACAAGTTAAGAAATACAGTCTTCAGTCAAAGAAGAAATCATAAGACGACTGAAGAAAATCTTGAAAGCAATGGAAAGGAGACTATTTCATACCAAAACTTACAGAAGACACCAGAAGTTATACTCTAAGGAGACTTTAGTGTCAAATGTCTTCAATTTCAAACATTTTTTTAAATAAAAGAAAGTACTCATTTAAACCCATCAGAAAAGGGCAGCTCAATCCAAAGAAAGAAAGTAGTTATAATAAAGATAAATTTTTAAACTAATAAAAAATATCAGGGGCAAATAAACTCAAAGTTGTTTCTATGAAAGACTAATGAAATAATAATAATAAAATAAACTTCACATTCCCTATTAAGGATAAGAGAGGGGGAAGATGGGGTGTGGGAGGAGGTGGGGAGAGGGAAGGGGAATTGGGATAGGGGGGTTTCAGGGAGGAGGGGACAGAGAGAGGGAGAGAGTTGCAAAACAGATAAGGATTGGGAACAGAGATATAAAAGCAAATGCATAATATAAAAGAATCACTAAACTGCAAGGCACTTTATACTAATCAATTTGATAACCTAGAAGAAACGATGATTTCCTAGGAAAACAAAATCATCCAAATGATTCAAGAATGGAAAATTCAGAAGATGAGTTCCAAGATCAGACAGGTTTGCAGCTGGATAACTGTCATTCTACTGTTAAATGGCAACAGGCAATTAAACAATAATAAGTCAATTCACTTGATGAAGCTGAGCACAATTTTAATACCCAAACCTGAGAGGGAGGAACGGGGAAGCTATTAACAAATCTGGCTTAGGACAGATTAGTTAACAGAAACTGAACTAATGTTAGCAAATAACAGAAGTCAGGCATCTATCAAAGGACTATATCCTGAGACCAACTTGGATTCATTCCAGGAAAATAAAGGGAGCTCAAGACCAGAAAATCAATAAGATTTACCTCATCACTAAATTAACTGAAAAACTCTTAAGACCATAGCAATAAATGCATTTGATAAAAAAAATAAAGGCACCTGATAAAAGGTGAGCAGCCATTCTTTATAAAAATGAAGATAAAAACAGAAGGACGTTATGCAGGAGGGATTATTAACTGGGAAGCACTAGATCAAGAGGTAGATAAAATGAGCCCATATTTGTTAAACAGTAACAGAGCCCCATGCGTGCATGGATAGAGGCGAATGAGCTCATGGATGAGCACCAGGCTGTCAACAGGTATTATAGGGACAAAGGCAGCGGTGAGGAGAGGAGAGTCTTAACAACAGGGAAGAAGGTAAAGGGAGGATTGCAGTTAAAAATTGTGCATGATACAAACACATGCAAATAAGACCGGATATTGTCCGGTATATAGTTTTTTAAAACCCTGCACACATTACTGGAACTACCAACTCTTGCTTTCAGCTCCGCAGCCCTCGCGTGCTTTCCCAATACCAGGATGCAGGGGTAGATCCTCCGTTGGTGACATCCTATGTCATTGTACTCCTAAAGGGACAGGTGAAACAGTGCAGGGGCTTGAGGTCAGAACTTAGGCATCGCTGCGCCCACCGCAGCTCCCTGCTCGCCCAGCCCCCACTCTGAAGCGGCGGGCACTTGGAGCTGTTAAGAAGCAGGGATCTGAGCAGTTCTCTGGTTTCCCCTGGAGCCATCTGCATCCATCATATTTCCCACAGCTCTCCCCGAGTGTTGGTGCTGGCTCCCCCCGAGTGTTCCCTTAACTCCAGGCATACCCTTCTTATGACAGCACCTAGTACTCCCCGTCACAGTGCTCTGTCTGTCACATGCATCCATTGATCAACTTTGTGCTAGTTGAGGGCTGGAGCCCCCTCCTGTTAACTTCTCAAGTCTGTTTCTAATGCAGCAGCACCTGGCACTTAAGCACCCTGTCAGTACCTGCCAAATGAATGAAATGTACTCAAAACATAGTATGAAGTCTGCGTTCTGAAACTCCTTTTTGGAGCTGTTTGCTATCATTTTCCCAGGCAATTAAAAAAATTTCCAGCCTTGCTGCCAATAACCTGAAGGGGTAAAGGAATGCCGGCGTGCCCCATGGGACATGTCACTCTGGATGGTCCTTCGGCAGCAGGGACTTTGATAGCGCTCTTCCAAACCCAGCAGGATGGTGGAATGGGTACGTGGCTGAGTGTCTCCCGGGTCTGACCCTGTGTGACGCCACCCAGTGCCTGCAGCTGCCCTCTGGAAGGTGTTGCTTTTGCGGCAGAGCTGGAGGGCACCAAGCATGTGTCTGTCTCCAAAGTCCTGGGCACCACATCACAATGCCTTCCTGAGAAGCAGAATCAAGGACAATTGCTGATCTTCATTCCTTCCCACCAAAGGTATCTCATACACCATCTTTGGAAGTTGGAGCCAGGGGGTGCCTGGGTGGCTCAGTCAGTTAAGTGTCTGCCTTCAGCTCAGGTCATGATCCCAGGGTCCTGGGATGGAGCCCCTCATCGGGCTCTCTGCTCAGCGGGGAGCCTGCTTCTCCCTCTCTCTCTGCCTGCTTCTCTGCCTACTTGTGATCTCTGTCGGTCAAATTAATAAATAAAATCTTTAAAAAAAATGCTGTTTTACAGGGAACCTGGGTGGCTCAGTCCTTAAAGCATCATTCTTCCACTCAGATCATGATCTTAGGGTCTTGGGATGGAGGCCCACATTGGGCTCCCTGCTCAGCAGGAAGACTTCTTCTCCCTCTCCCACTCCCCTGCTTGTATTCCTGCTCTGTCTCTCTGTCAAATAAACAATTTTTTAAAAAGAAATACTTTATTAAAAAATATATGTAAAATGCTATTTTGCCCTCTATTCTGGTAAGATTGAACACATTCCTAACAAGAGATCTTCCTTGACTCCGTGATAAAAATATAACATTGTCTTAATGAATCCTCACAACATCCGCCTCCCCAACCCTTCTCAGATGTTACAATTAAGGTTCAGTGAAGTCCAAACACTGGGCCTGAGGTAATATATCCAGTATGTGGCCTCTTGGCATAGTCTAGCAGCCCAAATTGGGGGCGTGGGTGTTTGAGTGTCGTTGGCCAGGATGAAAAAGCTGAAAGATGAAAAGAAGGGTAGTCTTGCTTTTTGGCCCAAAAAAAGAAGATTTAGAAAGAAAGAGACCTGTCACCCAAAGGAGGAGGCTCCCCACTGATCCCAGCTGGGCAGGAGTCAGAGCAGAAAGAAAACTCCCATCACCAAGGAGAATGGGCTTCTCCTTCATACAAAAGCATAGGATCCCTCTCACCTGATATGTTTCTGTCCCATAGTCATCCCCCTGTGCCTGCCCCATAATAGCATTCACAGGAAATGGCTGAGAGATACATTCAACTTGCAGAATTATAGCAAATAAAGTAATCTTTGACCCATCCTGGGAGCTTCTGATTACTGGGAGGGGCCAAGCCATCCTAGAGCAAGTGCACTCATTTCAAGAACCAGTAAAATGACTCCAAGAGTATCATAAGGGCTAGTGATCATGACTGGTCCAGAAATATTTCTGGGAGTCCCTTTTAACATTCCTCCCATCATTTCTTCTCATCTCCAAGGGAATGGTACTTAGGTATTCTGAAAGAAATATGCATGACTAGTAAACTGTGTGTGACCCCTGCCGCCTAATTCATCTCTCACCAGCAATTAACACTGATGGTTTGAAGGATGGCTACTCCCCTGGCAGGGCAAGAGCTGAAGCAGAACGTATGGGGTGAGGCGGCTCTTCCCCCTGGATATAAATAATTAAACCCAGTAGCCACCCTTCCTGCCTGGCCACTGTCATTTAGGTATGGCTGATTATCCCTAAATGGGAATCAGATGGGGGCGGGGGTGGGGGAGGGAAGCAGGTGACGGTCAAAAAAACTACAGTAGCTGCCACTGAGGGTCCAACCTGGCATTAGACTGAGCTCAAGTCCTGGTTCCATCATATACGAGCTGTATGAACTTGGAAAACTGAGTTCTAACTCTCGAAGCATCTGCTTTGCCCCCCCTTGGAGTGAGAATAGTCAGTAGTATTGACTTCACAGGGCTTGTTAGGAGGATTAAATTAGACACTGTTCATTTAGCACAGTTCCTGGCCTATAGAAGGCACACATAAAAGTTGATTATCGTTTTTATGGACCTCCAACTTTAAGCCTTCTATAAAGAACCAAATGATATCTCTGAAAAATACCAACTGCCTACAAGGTTGTAGGGAAAGTGGTATCTATGTTGACCTGATTAGAAAAAAGTGGAAAATCTCTCTTGTTTAAGCCTTGTTGAAAATTTTCTAAACTCTGTCCACTCTTCTGCTTTAGTAATTAGAACAAACGTTGGAGACTCGTGATTTTCTGATAATTGAGTTGCTCGTTGTAACGCAGGGCAATTCGACATTAGTGTTTATTTAAAAAATTACCGCAAATGAAGATAAATGGTGAGACGTGCACTAAATTTGATGAAAATCCTGACGTGAGTGTTTCTTCTTGGGATTCTCTCTCTCTCTTTTTTCTCCTATGATCTGAGAGCGGATTACATTCTACTTGGGTGATGGCTCAGGTCAAATGTGTGGTTTTGCAGGTGCCTAGCCTTTCACAGACAATCTTGGAAGAACCATCATTGTCTCTGTAAGAAAACGGAGGGAAAGATGTGATTTTAACACTCAGCCTACAACAGTTCAACAATCTACCAGTGTGAATTTAGAAACGCTGAGCAAGTCCCCCTTCTAGTAACGAATATCTCTCCCGTTTTCTTATAATACCTGAGTTTCTACAACTGAGCAATCTACTCTTTTGTGTAAAACAGCTTCCCAGGATTGTTTCTCCTTTAAACGCAAGTGAACTTTGGGGATGGCACTCAGATCCCTTTCTTTTACTGGACAACTGTGGAGCAGGGGTTGGGTGTGTTTCAAGAGGGAAAATATCCACAAGGGGACAGAAAAAGGACATAAATGTACAAAATCCCATTTTCCAAGAATGTAAAAAGCTAACTTCCAGGGGAGCCTGGGTAGCTCAATTGTTAAGCATCTGCTCTTTGGCTCAGGTCATGATCCCAGGGGCCTGAGAATCCAGCCCCGCATCGGGCTCCCTTCTCAGCGGAAAAACCTGCTTCTCCCTCTCCCACTGCTTGTATTCCCTATCTCATTGTGTCTCTGTCAAATAAATAAATAAAATCTTTAAAAAAATGCAAACTTCCAATATTTATTGTTTTTCCTTTGCTCTAAATATCTCAATGTTCACTTGTTGAAAGCAATAGATTGAAGCCCTGGGAAGAAGTGGTAGATTGAAGCACTCATCAGAGTTGTTTGGGCTGCTTTGCAGGGGTCTGGCTGCACTAAATTATTTCAAGAAGTATTAATTATCTAAGTCACTCAGAAGAATCCATTTACCTATTTCATTTTCTTTTTATGAAGAGAATCTTTTTTTTTTTTAAGATTTTATTTATTTGTCAGAGAGAGAGAGGGAGCAAGAGCGAGCACAGGCAGACAGAGTGGCAGGCAGAGACTGAGGAAGAAGCAGGCTCCCTGCCGAGCAAGGAGCCTGATGTGGGACTTGATCCCAGGACGCTGGGATCATGGCCTGAGCCGAAGGCAGCTGCTTAACCAACTGAGCCACCCAGGCATCCCCCTATTTCATTTTCTGTGGTTCTTGATCCTTACCCCAAATTCTCACAGGCCTCCGCAGCTGGCACAGAGTCCGCTCCCATAACTATAATCCCTGTCCCATACTCTCACCTCCATCATACATCATACATACCTGATAAAACCCCACCCTGGTAAAAACCCAACCTTCTGTCCACCCTATGTCTGCCCCTGGCAGCTGAAGGTGGTTGGTGAGAAAAGCAACAATGCTGGAAGCTTTCACATTAAATTCTTTTTTTTTTTAAGATTTTATTTATTTATTTGACAGAGAGAGATCACAGTAGGAGAGAGGAAGGGAAGAGATCACAGAAAGAGGAAGGGAAGCAGGCCCCCTGCTGAGCAGAGAGCCCAATGTGGGACTCGATCCCAGGACCCTGAGATCATGACCTGAGCCGAAGGCAGCGGCTTAACCCACTGAGCCTACCAGGCACCCCTTTCACATTAAATTCTCAGCCACAAATCCAAGTATGTTTCTCTGACCGACAGAATCTCCATTCTTCTCGTGAAATATTTTGACTATTTCACATCTTCTTTCCTCCAACCTTAAGCCAGGGCTTCTCAACACTGGCCACACTTTTGAATCACCTGGAAGACTTTAAAACACAGGAGTGCCCACCTCCAAAGGACCTGATATAATTGGTGTAGAACCAATTAGATTAATATCCAATTAGGGTCTGGATATAAGTGTGCTTTTAATATTCTCCCAGTGATTCTAATGTACAGCCATTTTGTTCAGAGTGAGAATTGAACACCTTCCATCAGATACAGCTGATGACCGACCATTCTGATGACTTCACTGAGAAAAGTAAATTGAGGGCACCTGGGTGGCTTCAGCTCAGATCATGGTCTCAGGGTCTCGGGCTCTCGCATCAGGCTCTCTGCTCAGCAGGAAACCTGCTTCTCCCTCTCCCTCTGCCTGCCTCTCTGCCTACTTGTGATCTCTCTCTCTCTCTTTCTCTCTGTGTCAAATAAATAAATGAATAAAATATTTTAAAAAAAGAATGAAAAACAAACTGGGTGGGTGTCTAGGTGGCTAAGTGGTTAAGCGTGTGAATCTTGGCTCAGGTCATGAGCTCAGGGTTATGGAGTCGAGCCCCACGTCAGGCTCCATGCTCAGTGGGGAATCTGATTGAGATTCTCTCCCTCTCCTTCTGTCTCTTCCCCCTGCATGTGTGTGCTCCTGCTCTCTCTCTCTCAAATAAATCTTGAAAAGAAAAATCGGTAAGGAAAGAAGACCCACAGAATCCCACTAAGTTTACCTGGGTGGAACCCTTACTCCAATCCCTTCTGAGTGAGGACAAGCCCCTCCACTTGGGGTTTCTTCTCATTTCCCTGATCTCTGAGTATGAATGTGCTCCAGGACCCAACCTCAGACTTCTCCTCTGTCTACACTGAGTCCTTGGTGACTGTCCCTCTTCTACCATCTATCTCCTGATGACTCCACATCTCCACCTCCAGTCCAGACCTGGATTTTGAGCTTTCTTCCACTGCCTGCTTTCCAGATCTACCTAGATGAGTTAAACCCAACATGTTCAAAACCAAGCTCTTATTCTTCTCGAGCTCTGCTGGTCTTGCAATAGCTCAAACAGGAAACTGTAGAGTCATTCTTGATTCATCTCTTTCTTTCACTGCCCACGTTTAATTCTTTGGTAGAAACTGTGGATTCTATCTTCAAAATATATTCTAAATCTGACCAGTTCTCCACATTTCAGTTACTCCCACTGTGGTCCAAAACACCGTCTTCTATGAGTTATTGTAATAGTCTCCTATCTGGTCTTCTGGATTCCATCTTTGCTCTGTTCTAGTTTATTTTCCACTCAGCAGTTAAAGCAATCCGTTTAAGACAAAAGTCAGACCTTGTTATTTCTCTGCTCTAAAATCTCCAATGGCTCCCCACTTCACTCAATACAAAATTCAGTCTTACAAAATTTAACACTCAACTTCCTTCTCAATTTATCTCCTACCTCTTCACTCAGCTTTCTCTGCCTCCACTCACCAGCCTCCTTAGTGTTTAACAGAGTACAGCAAGTGCGTGCCTTTCTTGGGGCGTTGCACTTGTTTCCTCTTCTTAAATGTACCCATCTTGTTCTCTGAATCCACTCAAGGATCTGCCAATGTCTTCTTATCAGAGTAATCTCCCCTAACTGCACACACAGACAGCACCAGCACCATCACAATCAACATATTTTCTGTCCCTCTGTACTTTTGACTTCTTATCAACAGCTGACATATTATATATTTATTTATTTACTGTCTGTTCTCTCTCTTCTATTTGAATGCATGTGCTATAAAAATGGTATTTGTGGGTTTTTTTCCTTATTTATTCTGTGTTCAGAAGAGGATTTGATACATAATACTCAGTACATAATTGTTGAACGAATGAATGAATGAATGAATGAATCAATGGAAATATCAGGTTATCTCAATCATAAGAGAGATTTCTCTCAAGCATTTTCTATAGTATTGCCCTATTTCATTCTCTGCATCTCTGGGTTGATTAGTAGATAAAATCATCATGTAAAATCCGTTTGAGCAAGGTTGGATCCTTAAGGTTCTATGTCACCTAGGACTCCAAATGTCACGGTGTACCATGCACATTTGCCTCCAGCCTTCTCCCCCATATTTTGGTCATGGTTCAGCAGCTGTGGCATCGTTCAGCTTTCTTTTCCCCTCCCCTGTCTCAGTTCCAGGAGGTCCTCCTTGGCTTTGGGCCCCCTCCCTGTGGGTGATGAAGGCAATGTAGGGAGAAGCAGCAGCTTCCCTGACTCACCCCTGCTTTCTCCATTCATACTGATCCAGTAACACATAGCCTGTGCAGTACAGGGCTGGCCAGGTCAGTCTCTGCCACCTTAGGACCTCATTTTTGTTCCCTGTGGCAGCTTGGCCATTTGCAAAATCAGAAATTGTATAAGTACAAACAGGAGACAATATGCCATATTTTATGGATTTTAAGATGCCCCTCCCCTCCCATTTTCTTTCACATCTCCAATGTCAGGAATTGTCTTATAGTTGGGGCTGAGCAGGTGGAAGTCCCTATGAAGTTACCACAGCTTGACCCTGTGCCATGTGGTTACTGCTCCTAGGGCACATCTGATCATCTACATCCCTTGGCATGCCAAGCCACAGGCCTTTTGAGGACCATTTAAAGAAAGAAAATAAACTGGATATTATATGAAAATCTCAGATAAGGAAAAAAAAAGAAAAAAGAAAAAGAGAAACCCTACCAGCATCAAACCAAGCAGAATGGAGGGGTGGCAATTTGGATGACCTCAGAATACTTTTATAAGAAGTGTAGCATGCAAATCAATCTTGAGAAAGGAGAACAAAGCTGGAGGTATCAGTTTCTTGGATTTAAAGATATACTACAAAGTTATAGTAATCAAAACAGTAGGGTACTGGGAGAAAATATACGCATAAATCAAAGGAAACAGGATAGAGAGCCCAGAAATAAATCCACAATTATATGGTCAATTAATCTTTGACAAAGGAGGCAAGTATATGTAACAGAAGAAAGTCTCCTCAAAAACAGTGTTGGGAAAACTGGAGAGCCATTTGCAAAAGAATGAAACTAGACAACATTCTTTTACCATACACGTAAAGAAACTCAAAATGGATCAAAGATCTAAATGTGAAGTGTGAGATGTGCCTGTCTTGCTCAGCCTTTACAGCATGTGACTCTTATTCTTGAGGCTGTGAGTTTAGGTCCCACATTCAGTGTAAAGCTTACTTAAAAAAAAAATTAAATGAATAAATGAGAGCCCTGAAACCACAAAACTCCTAAAAGACAATAAGCAGTAATCACTTGGAGATTGGTTTTAGCAACATTATTTGTGGGTATGTCTGCTTAGGCAAGGGAAACAAGAACAAAAATAAATTATTAAGACTACAACAAAATAAAAAGCTTTTGCACAGTAAGGGAAACCCGCAACAAAACCAAAAGGGAACCTACAGAATGGGAGAAGACAGTGGTGAATGATAAATAAAATAAAGAATTAATAACCAAAATATGTAAAGAACACACACACACACACACACACACACACACACACACCAAACCCCCAAAAAACCCAAACCCCAACATATAATCCAATTGAAAAATGGGCAGAGGACTTAATAGACATTTTTCCAAAAAATACATACAGACACCCAATAGACATGTGAAAAGATGCTCAATATCACTCATCATCAGGAAAATAAAATCAAACCCACAGGGAGATCTATCACCTTATACTTGTCAGAATGGCTAGTATTAAAAAGACAAGAAAGAACAAGTGTTGGCCAGGATGTGGAGAAAAAGGAACCTCTGTACATTTTTAGTGGGAATGTAAATTGGTGCAACAACTGTGGAAAACAGTATGGAGGTTCCTCAAAAAATTAAAAATAGATTTACCATATGCTTTAGTAATTCTAGTACTTGATATTTACCCAAAGGAAATAAAAACACTTGATTCAAAAAGATATATGCCCTCCTAGGTTTTCTGCAGCACTATTTATAATAGCCAGTATATGGAAGCAGTTTATCAGTAGATGAATGGGTAAAGATATGGTGTATATAGATATATAATGGAATATTATCCAGCTATAAAAAAGAATGAGATCTTGCTATTTGTGACAATATGGCTGGATCTAGAAGGTATTAGGTTAAGAGAAATAAGTCAGACGGAGAAAGGCAAATACCGTATGATTTCACTTCCTTTTTTTTTCTTTTTAAGATTTTATTTATTTATTTGAAAGAGAGAGAGATCACAAGTAGGCAGAGAGACAGGCAGAGAGGCAGGTGAAGCAGGGTCCCCACCGAGCAGAGAGCCCGACTCGGGGCTCGATTCCAGGAACATGGTATCATGACCTGAGCCAAAGGCAGAGGCTTTAACCCACTAAGCCACCCAGGGGCCCCTGTAATTTCACGTCTATATGGAATATAAAAAAAGAAACAAGTGAACAGACAAAAAAAAAAAACAGAAATAGACTCTTAAATACAAAGAACAAACTGGTGGTTATGGGAGGGAAGGTGGATGGGGGATGGGTGAAATAGGTGAAGGGGATTAAGAGGTACAAATTTCCTGTTATAAAATAAATAAAATAATTTCCTGTTCTCATCTGGAGATGAAAAGTACAGCATTGGGAATACAGCCAATGATATTATAATAAGTTTATATGGTGACATAATGATATACTTACTGTGGTGATCACTGAGTAATGTATAGAATTGTCAAATTACTATGTTGTACACCTGAAACTAATTTAACATTGAATGTCAGCTATATGTCTAATAATAAGTTTTTAAGTGCAGCATGACAAAAGCTCTGGGTGGCTCAGAGGAACATATTGTGAGAAAAATCTGGGCACTGAAATCTCTCAGTTAGAAAGTAAATAAAATTAGTGAGATTCTTAATGTGAGGTTTAGAAAAACGTTAACCAAAAATTTTAACTTTTATTTTATGTATGCATTCAGGCCATATGTAATAAAAATCTGTCTAAATACTTACCAAAGAGCTTTTTGAATACATTTAAATTAAAATATTAATGAAAAGAAAACATTGTATCATAGTTTGAATGGTAGCATTTTTTGTTTCTTATTAAACTATACCAGGAAAGGAGGCCAAGACTCAATGAAATATGGCTATTATCCCCAGTTTCACAAGAGCATGAACCTCTCTGGCTTAACAAAGCCTAAGGAATCTACTACAGAAATGGGTTGTTCTTACTACCCTGGAGCCATTTGTGCAGACTATGAACCAAAAGCTCAATATTAATCTTAAAATTAATTATATTACAAAGTTGTATTATTTGGAAGATGTGTTTAAATGACTCAAAGTTAAAAGATCTCAGTATAATGCTGGTTCTATAATTATCCTCTCAGAAAACATTACTTGTAAAACTTAATGATGTAGAACCATAATCATAGCATCGAGTAGGAGGTGGCCAAGCAGATGGGAAAGTTTTTTGGTTTTTGTTTTCCAGTTGTTTTCTTCCCTTTCCTCCCCTCCTTTCACAAGGAGAATCAGCCACCTGTTTTTAAAGGCTGAAGTATTTTTACTGTTCTTGGTTGGAAACATTTGTTTAAACAAAGTAGCACTTGGTTGCTAAACCCTTGATTCTAAATGGACATAGCCATCTCATTTTTGTTGGGCCAGGGTTTGGATAACAATTTGATTTCCCAGTCTGTTTCTTTTGTGACCATATAATCCTCTCCCAGTGTTGCATGCTCTGTGAGCTACAAGCACTTGAGAGCTCATAAGCACAAAGACTCTAAGGTTTCTTTGGGATGAGCACCATACAAATGCAGATTTGGCACAATGGAAGACTGATTCCATCCTTGTAACTGTTACTACTCTACTTCCTGCTTCCTCTGGGTAGCAAAGCAAGCCACTGTTTTTAAAATACACACTTTAGCTGCTGACTTTTTCATTGGCTGCCTGGAGAAGAGAAGGAGTTCTTGCCTATGTATTTCAGTGTTTTGATCCCTTTCAATTATTTTTTAAAATATATGTCATTAAATTTTACAGGAGTATTACAGAATTCCTAATTGCAGAATTTGAACTTGAGCTACACAATCTTACTTTTCGTCTTTAATCTATGTGTCAATGACCTTTTTAAGTCTGATTACCTGTATGAACTCTCTTCAGAATCTTTCCCTGGTTAACACAGTATAGAGAAGTGCTGGAAACCAGTTCTTTTCTGTGACACAATTCTTCCAACGGAGTTGAAATGCTTTGCAAACAATTTCACGTATATTAGCCAATTCTTAGACAAATCAATGTCATGTGAATCCTTTCCTTTTTATATATCATCTTTCAGTGATGATCAGGAATTCATGCTGGTACAGAGACTCTGGTTTGGGAGGAGGAAACAGGGGCTTGCGAGGGGAGGGCGAGAGCAGAAGCTGCTCACCTGCTGTTAGAACGATCTTAGCTGGTGGTACCAACATCTTCACCCTTTATGCATCTGCATCCTTTATGCATGAAATAGCAATATGCCTTTCCCTTTCGTGTAATCCTTATTTACTTAATACCCAGTAGGATTTGCAAGCCCTTCACATCTCTGTGGATTTATTTTATTTCAGAGTGCAAGTGACTTTATGGCCCAATTACCATCATTGTGACTTATTGCATTATTGTGGGAGGGAGAGAGGAGCAAGAAACGCCTGATCACGTGTATCGTCATCAATGAAATGAGTGCCACGCACTCCTGGCCAAGGCAGAGGGATGGATGAAACCTTTCTGATCTACTGTTTATCAGAACACTGAAGCCTGGGTGATTGTGCTGTACTTTAACAGACAAGTGTGTCAAATGTATGGGTGAAGATGTTGCAGTGGTGGTGTTAGAGTAATTAATATTTGGAAGGTAATGAATATTTTGAGTTTAAAGATGTCAAAGGTCAAAGACGGAAGGAATGACTAAGATCAGATGTTGACCCCCTCAAATTACAGGGCTACTGAAGCGAGACTGAGTCACCACCTGACCCCAGGAATGAACCAGCGAGGAGGGCTCCTTATTATAGCAAGGCTCCCGGAAGCCAGATAGCCCTTGTGCTTGCAAGAGCTCAAGGCACAGCCGGCTGTGGAGCACCGAAGCAGCAGCAGCCACAGCAGCCACGGGAATCGTGACCCTCAGGCCCGGCGCCTACCTGGAATTTCCGCAGCGCCTGGTTCAGAACCACCGGGGCGGACAGCTCCCCGCCGCCGCCGGCGCCTACTGCGGAAGGGGACCGAGAGCGCGGGCTTCACGCTCCGTGAGCCGGCTGGGGCGGCGGGAAGACCGGCTGCGTCCCCCCCAACCCCCGACACCCACTCGGTTCCTCCCTTCCCCCTGCGGGGCTGCGCGGGGCCTGCGGGTGGCCGTCCCGGGCCACACGTCCGCAGGCGAGGAAGCCACCGGCCAGCCTCCCCCCTGCCGCCACCGCCGCCACAGCTGCTCTCCTCGCCCCGCTCGGCCGAGGGGTGTGGGGCGTGCCCCGCGCGGGCCCCGCCCCGGCCTGCTCCCCATTGGCCGGCGGGCGGGCCGGAGGTGCGAGGAGGCGGGTCCGTCTCTGGCGGCTCGCGCCCGGGAAGGTCCGCTAGGGAGCGCGGGGTGCGGCGGGAGGGCGCGCGGGGACGCAGCGGGCGCCGAGGAGACGCAGCGGCGGCGGGAGCGGCGGCGCCTGGGCCGGCCGCAGCCCCTGCCTCCCGCCCTCGCGCCCTGCGTCCCTCCGCGGCCTGCAGCCTGCGGCGCCCGAGCTCCGAGGGCGCTTCCTCGGGCGCTGGGCCCGAGGCGGCCAAGACGGCGGGCCGGCCGGGCGTGGGGCGGCAGGCGCTGTGCTGCGGGCTGCGCTGGTGGGGGGCGGCGGGCCCGGTGCCCGGCGCGTGCGGCTGGGAGGCGCTCTGGGGGGCGGGTGCGCGGGCGGCGGCCGGGGCCATGGCCCAGATCCGTGGGAGCGCGCGGAGGAGGGCGCCGGCGCTGCTCAAGGCGGCCCTCGCGCGCCACGAGAGCCTGCACATCTGGGACGAAGTGTTCGGCGAGTCCGGGCCGGACAGCGGCGGGAACGCGTTCTACAGCACGTCGGCCGCCTCGCGCTCCTCCTCCGCTGCCTCCTCGGACGTTGAACACGAGCGCCCCGGCCCCCCGCTGCCTCCCGACGCCCCCGAAGGGCAGGAGTCCGACGAGGACGAGGCCAGCGCGGGTTGGAGTGCCACGCTGCGGGGCCGCCCGCCCCCGCGCTTCGTGGACACTGGCGGTAAGGCGCGGCCCGCCGGGGCGGGGGCTGCCTGGGGAGGCGTGAGCGCGGGGCTGGGAGAACTCCAGACGCTCCGTGGGCCGGCTGCTTGAGGGCGGCTTTTCGGTCAGCACACAGATGGAGCCCTGGCAGCGGGGATTTGAAGTGCGAGAATCAATCTGGTTGCGTGGTGGTGGTTGGTGGGGGCCGCTCCGACTTTCCCACGGATGGAGAGGATGAGGGGGAGGCCCAGGTGGCACCCTGCCGCTGGCAAGGACCCAAGGGGGGGGGGTCTTCCCTCCCTTGCTGGGAGTGTCCAACCCAGTCACACCTGTGGTGTTGCTCGTTAGGGGTGCATTTGAGTTAGGTTCCTAAAGCCCGATGCAGCTTGTGTGTGTGTGTGTGTGTCTGTGTCTGTGTCTGTGTCTGTGTGTGTTTGTTGCGGGTGGGGGGGTACGTAAATCGTTTTGTGTGGATGGCCCCAGAGCAGCGTTACCCAGGTGCCAGGGGTGGGGCAGCCAGCCTTTGGAGGGAGGCCTAGTGCGAGCCGGGCCGTCCTCACTGGCTCGTGTTTTCTCCAGTGAATCTGACCAACTTTGTCCATCCCTTTCAGGATCACTTGCTGAGAGCAGAGAAGAGTGAGAGGACCAGTTATCAGCGTTAAGCTGTCTTCTCTCACTCCAGAAGGCACTTGTGTGTTCTGCTTACTGACACGGTCATGGTCAAGCCCCTGATATCTGGAGGTCGCAGGCCTGCTGGTGGTTGTGGCTGCTTGAAATCCTCCTTTACTGCCTACTTTTTGGGAAGGTAATTCTGACACGTCTCTGCTTAGCCTGCAGAAGCTCTGCGGCCTCTGCCCTCTGGGAGAGGTGGAGACCAGCCAGCAGTCCCACCTGTCCCCTGATGCTTTCTGTTCCTTGCTCGACAGCCTACTGTGGCAGGCCCTTGTTTCTGCACACCATTTTCTTGTGTTGAAGAGTGTGCAACCAGTGTTGTGGAGGACCAGGGAGTGGCCATACTGGACCCAATGCCGCTCTCCCTGTGGCTCTCCATGATTGTTGTTCAACCATAAGAGGGCAGGCCAAAGGGAACCCTGGCTGGTGCCTGGGCTAGGATCTGGACCTTGTGCCACAGCCTGCTGGTAGGCTGATTGGGTTGGCTGGACTCTCTCAGCAGGGAGTGGTCTGCAGACCTCCCACAGACAGGCTGCAGTGTGGACACCCTGAGCTACAGCTGGGCTCTAGGGTCCGAGTCAACAGTGCTGTGTTTTGGAATGGGTGAATTTAACATATTCTCATTTAGGCTTCAGTTCAGAGTTTGGGAATTTTGAAAGTCACATCACCCTGCATAATCCTTTTAAAGCCCATACATTTCCCAGAATGTCATAAGGGTTTCCAGCCCCAGATGGCTGTTTTCCATTCAATTAGCTCTTTAAGAATTGTACATACCCAGAGCTCTGGTTTGGCAGACTTGATGCTGTGAGTGCTGTGATCCAGTTTTTGATCTTGGAACATGAGAGACATGTCCTCTTGTTTCCCTCCCTCTCTGGGGAAAATAGGGGAATCGTGTTAGCTTAAGCCTGGTTATGACTAAGAGCCCATGAGTGTTGGTCTGAGAAGGATGAGTGCACCTAAATACATTTTCAAGCAATATTATGTTTCTCAGTAACCTATACTTGGGAGAAATTCTGCATCAGAGCAATTTAGTCTAGCCACTGTGGCACTTAAATGGTCATGAAGTTCAGGATCATATGTCATTTAGCATCAGGTTCAAATTCTGCTTCCTTTGGATGTGCACTGAGCTCACATCTGGACCTGAGAATCACAGGCAGGCAGGTGCTTTAACCAAAGACATTTAGTGGTTATTGGATGGTATTTATACCCAATTTTGTTTTCTGGTTTTTTGTGGAAGCTTGCTTTTAAAATCCAGCCGTAATGAAGAATTTCCTTTTCTTCTTGAAACAGTCTTTCCCTGTGGGAAATTCGGGGTGGTGGCGGAAGGGTGAGGTGGATGGTTTATTAAGCATGAGTTCAGATGGCCTGGAACAATGGGATATGATTTATGGGGCCTGGAAATAGATGCCGGGCAGAGAAAACCATTGTGCCCCGCGGTGGGGGGAGGAGAGATGGATGGGTTTGGTAAGAGTGAGAGCTGCACCCTGGCCAGTCTGAGAGCAGAGAGGCTCAGGCTCTGAGGTTTATTAAAGTGTCAAATATAACCCCACTTTAGGAAGGCAGCTTGGGCCTGTCTTCCATCTTTGTTCCCTGGTTCACTGACAGACGTCAGCGGGCCGGTGGGGTAGGAAAGGGTGGCAAACAAGATGGTGGCATTTGGATCTGTGATCAACCCTCGAATAGGAAAATCCGTAGCAGAAATGGCTGTTGCTGCTAGAAGCAGATGAGGAAAGCAAAGGACTTACGGAACAGGTTTCATGCCTGCCTTCTGCTGCAAAAGCGTGTGTGTGTGTGTGTGTGTGTGTGTGTGTGTAGATAAGTGAATGTGTATGTGTGCATAGGTGTCTTACACATAAATATGTATTGCTTGTGCTGGATTGGGCTGGTTGGGGATTTTGGTTTTGGTTTTAAATTAGAGATCACAGGTGCTGTCTAGGAGTCCCGCTGATGCCCTAGAGTCCCTGCGCCGGAGAGAGGCATCGGCACTGGGCACCCCTGAGCTTGGATCTGCATCTGGAGTGCAGGAGGGAGGCACCTGGTGCCCAGCCGAGGGGAGGAGGGCAGGGAGGCAGAGGTGTTTCTGTGGTTCAGGTTGAGACTAGTCCACGAACAGCTCTTCTAGTCTTCCAGTCTTCCCAGATTCTTCCTTCTGTTCTGTCCACACATTTAGCTTCCTGGATCAGGCGCTCCAGAAGTGCAGCCAGCAGATAGGAGTGGAGGTACCCTCTCCCTCTCCCCCTTCCCTCTCCTCCCTGGCTTCTGGTTGTGCCTGAATATATGGGCCCCCTTGAGGTGATTTAAATACAAAGACCATGCTTGCCCTGCTGCCTCTTAAACCCTGTCTGAAGGGAGGGTCAGCTTGGAAGCTGGAGATGCGTGCTGGGACCCCAGGGTCCAGAACCTTCTCCTGATCAGACTTACAGCTCTCCCTCTAAAATAACCCCTTCAAGCTGTCAGCCTCACCTGCCCACTGTGTAAATAACTGACACAGCAGCACAGCAGGCGGGCTCACTCCTTGGAAGCAGCACGAAATTCAGGACGCGCTGGTTTCTGGGCTTCTGCCCTTCTCATTTCCCATTCTGAGCAGTCTTGTGACTCGTTTCCTCTGAGGAGGCAAAGGAACAGGCAGATTCCCAGATGCTCAGGGGCCCCTCTGTGTTTGGCTTTGTCGGTGGTTCCTTTGCCGTGGCTGTCTGCAATCTGAGCTGTTTGCTTTTTCTCTTAGAGGCTGGACATCCTAAGAGTTTTTTTTTTTCTTCTGTGTACCATGTCAGCAACCCTCAGTAATCATTCAGCAGGGAGGTGTGACCTTGAGAAGCTGAAGACGACCGTAGGCCTTAGGAAATTAACACGGTTAAATGTTTTATCTTAGGGTTTGTTGTTGGTTTACTCGGCTTAAAGTCTTTTTTGACTGAGAAGTAAGAGGAGAAACATCTTAAAGCTAGAGTTAAATGTATATGCTTGTAATGGGTTTGTGAGCTGAGGTACCTGGGCCCTCGTCATTGGTGTCCACGGTGAGCCACTGCTCCCAGCTTTAGCTCTGTATGGCATTCGGTGGCTCCGGGAGGAGCTGGGCGTCTGGGCAAGCGACAGGGTATGCCTTATGCAGTGCTCCCTAATAGTCAGCCACGTGCCCCTACCACACAGAATTCAGAGAAGGGAGCTTCCTGGAGGTGGTGTCCAGGCTGTGGGCATGACAGTGACCACAACCAGCGGGCCCCGGTCATAGTGTTCCGTTTCATAATCACGCCAAAGCTTTGCGAGTCCTCCGAGAGAGCCGCGATCACCTCCACTTCACAGAGAAACATGGTTTCATCTGAGGCGATGAGATTACCTGGGGAAGTGGTAGCCTTCTCTCGAGGGAGACTTGATTAATCAGGGAAGGTCGTGCCTTTTTAGTTTTTTTTTCTTTACAGCATCTGAAAACTTTTGCTGTCAGAAATACTTTCGTATTTTTACAGGGAATTGCTTTACAGGGTCTTTTTCTCAGGGCGTACGCAGTTCAGTGAGATCTAATGCATGTATGGATTTGGATTTGTGTAACCAATCTGCACAGTCGGATAAGAGACAGGAAATCTGCAATGTTATCTCTTTATTTAATCTGTCTCAGCCACTGTGATGAGCATCGATAGAGCGCTTCTGCAGGCAGCAGGGCTCTGAATCCATGGGGAATCTGGGAGTTGTGTGGGGTCTGGTACTCAGTTTTATTTTATTTATTTAAAGATTTTATTTATTTTATTTGACAGATAGAGATCACAAGTAGGCAGAGAGGCAGGCAGAGAGAGGGACGAGGAAGCAGACTCCCTGCTGAGCAGAGAGCCCGATGCGGGGCTCGATCCCAGGACCCTGAGATCATGACCTGAGCCTAAGGCAGAGGCTTTAACCCACTGAACCACCCAGGCGCCCCTGGTACTCAGTTTTAGAGTTGAAAACTCACCTTTATTTTTAAGAAGTGTGATTGTGTATTTTTTCTTATTAATAAGTAATATATGTACATTTTAGGGAAAAATGATAAAATTTTAAGAAATCCCATAACCCCTCATGACCTTAGCTAATCATAGTTAATCATATTGAGTATATTCTTCATATATCTTAGGTGTCAGCTTGTTGGGTGACCTACTCTTTAATTGTAATTAATATATTGTAGTCGTTTTCCATTTACATTTTTAAATGTCGATTTTAATGAGTCCGCGGTATCACACAGTTTCCTCTGGGTCCGTGTTGTTGCTGCCTCCCTCTTGTATTTGTTCTGCTGTGATAAATATTCTTGAAACCTAAGTCTGTGTGCACATCTGTAGCACAATCCTTAGCAGAAAATGACCGAAGCAGAATTGAATCAAGGACCCACTGTAAGGTTTTTGGTGTCTGTGGTGAAATAGGTCTCCATAAACATATCTACAATGCTCCTGCCGGCTGTGCACCGAAATCCTTAGAAAGTCATGCTCGGAGGACCTGCTCCAGTGTGTGATTCCTGCCCGCCGGGGCTCTTAGAGGACCGTTGCCTTTGGTAAAGCTTGCTGAGGTGTAATACACACACACAGCACATGAGTCCTAGCATGCGGCACGCTGTGTGTAACTACTACCCAGATGAGGATCAGGAACATTCTGAGCACACCAGAGGTTCCCTCCTGCTCCTTCCCAGTCAGTCACTCCCTGCCCCCTGCTTCTCTTCCATCACCAGCGATCAAGTTTGCCTGTTACCTTGCTCTGGTGGTTCGGTTCCTCAGGACATCTGTGGATTCCTTCTTGTTGTCGCGTATATGGCATCTTAATTTTCGTTATCGTCTGTTGTCTTCCATCACGTAGGTACTGTAGTCGGTTATCCGTTCTCCTGTTAATGGTCTTTTACATGGCATCCAGTTTGGGGCTTCCGAGGATAAGCTGCTTTAGACATTCTTGTGGTTTTGATGGACAGATACATTTCCCTTGATCATGTAAACCTAGGAAAAGGTTTTACAGGTCCTAGATTAGATGCGGGTCTCCCCTGTCGACCTCGTGGACTGGGTGATGTTTTGCTGAGGCCTGTCTTGTGCATGGCCAGATGTTGGCCACCTCCATTTGGCCTCTCCCCACCAAATGCCCAGTGGTGCCCTTTCCTCCAATTACATCAACCAAATGTTTCTCCAGGCATTGCCATATGTCCCCTGGGGAGCCAAATCACCTGCAGCTGAGAACAACTGCTTAATTTTTTAAAAATTTATTTTAAATTTATTTTTTGAAAAGATTTTATGTATTTATTTGAGAGGGAGGGGATAAGCAGAGGGAGAGGGAGAAGCCAACTCCCTGTTGAGTAGGGATCCCGGTGCAGGCCTGGATCCCAGGACCTTAGGATCATGACCTGAGCCGAAGGCAGATGCTTCACCAACTGAATCCCCTGGTGCTCTGAGAACCCCTGCTTCAGTACATGCTGCCACACTGTGTTCCAGTTCATCCAGCTGCCAGCGATGTGCGGGACATGCCATGTGTTAATTCAGCAACATACTGAACCCTGCTGGGATAAAATGATGAGTGAGACCTGTCTCCTGGGGTCCAGCAGGAGAGACAAAGTAAAGACAAGGAGAAAGAGCCTCTGGGAAGCAGTGGGATCAACGTTAACAGAGATTTATATGGAATTCTGGGGAGGGTCACCTGGTCCAGCGGGGTTGGGGAGGAGGTGGCCCCTCGGATGGAGGTGGCCCCTTGAGCTGCTTCTGGAAGCAGAGATAATGATTACTCAGGTGAAGAGGAAGGAACAGGGCATCTCCAACTCGGAAGGCTCCGCAGCCTTCCTTTCCAGTGTCCCCTTAGTCCCCTGTCCTGCTGTCTGCACATAATCTATTCATTTCCGCCTTCATGCCTATGGGGCCCATACCTGGAATGTTCTTCATGGCAGGCTCTGCTTGTTAGTTTGGTCTTGATTCAGATGTCACTGCCTTACCCCATCCCTCTTTGCTGCCACATTTGCTAATATGTTTCCTTTGTGGGATGAGATGCTGGATGTCTTGGTCACAGTTAGGACACGGTGAGTCCTCTATGTTTGTTGAATAAAGGAACTAACAGAAGACCAGATGAACACACAGCTAGATTGTTAAAAATGAGGATGGAATCAGCACCAATGGAGAAATGTCTAAACGTTTTCTACATCCCAAATAGTGGAAGAGAGGTTGGACCACTCTTGAGGGAACGGATTCCCTACTAGGAAGGCAGCGAAGCAAGTCTGGGATGTGTTTTACAGGTTTTCTGTCCTGCATAGAAAACTGAACTTGGCCTCGGAGGAACTCTACAATCTTGGGCTTCTGCGGCCTCCCCACTTCCTAAGAGCTAGAGACCCCCAGACAGGAGTCTATTAGAAATCTGAAGGGAAGCCAGCCTCTTGTACCCTTTTATCTGTTTAACAAGTGCTTGTGTGTCCTGTAATATGTGCATATAGTGTTCTAAGAACTTCGTTTTTTTAAAAGATTTTATTATATATTTGAGAGAGAGAGAGAGGGCAGGAAGTGAAGAGGGAGGGAGAGGGACATGCAGACTCCTCGCTGAGCAAGGAGCCTGACACGGCCCTCTCCCAGGACTATGAGATCATGACCTAAGCTGAAGTCAGATGCTTACCCACTGAGCCACCCAGGTGCCTCTAAACACTTTGTAACGTGTGTGCTCCTCAAAACAATCTTGTGATGTATTGTTATCCTCATTTTTAGTATAAGGAAACTGAGTCACCGATTGGTCAAGTGATCTCGGGTGAAAGAGTTCCTTTGATTAGGGCTCGAGGAAACCCCATCCTTACGGCGTGAATGTGGAACACAGTATATCTGTTCAGATCTGCTACTTAATGGTATTTCCCTTGTGAGGGGCCCTTGAAGGCCAGTGTCATTCTCCAGATCTGTCTGACCTGCTGCCTCTCTTCCTGGTGGCGGCACCTCGTTACTCAGCACCCTTTGTAGTGAGACGGGGCCGCTGCCTGGATTCAGCGCGGTGGAAAATGAGCCCAAGGGTGGGCTCCAATCTCAGGCCTGGCCGCGGGGAGGCCCCTGGGAGCCACACGTCAGGGATGTTGGGGGCCGGCAGGCAAAACGACCTCGTATCGAAATCACCATTTGGAGAAAAGCTGCTCCTGCATCAGCCACAGCTCTCAGGGATTAAAGGCTTGTCGGCCAGAAATGAACTTCTTCCCCCGTTGGTTCTTGGTACGTTTGGTGGGGGGTGTTAGAGGAGCCGGGTTTGCAGACACAGACGCTGAAGAAAAGCGGATTCCTCCGGGGAAGTGGATTCAGAGCAGTAGGGCCCACGCGGCATTGCTGCGTGGGGACTCCTGAGGGGCTACGAGGGAAGACAACCCAGAGGATAAAAATCGATTCCCTGTCTCCTTGCTGCGACATTCCCACGGTGATTTTGGGAGTGGCCAGGGAAGGGTGCGGGGAAGCCACGTGCATCCTGTGCTCTGGAGATGGGTGCTGAACCGCACGTCAGTGGTTTGAGGCTGTAGACGGTTTGGAAGGGGCTAGGGGGTCAGTTTATGGCTGGAGAGGACCTGGGGCAGGAGGCCTGGGCTGTGCGTGGGCTCCCCCTGTGACTTTGCACCAAGGGGCTCCTTCCCAGGGTTCTGAAGGTCAGGAAAGATGTGCAGGGAAGCCCAGAGCTGCTGGCTCATTCTGGGGAGCTTTATCTTTCTTCCTTTAAACTCCCTCTGTCCCGTGTGGCCAAAATGCACATGATGGCTTTTGTGCTACTTAGGAGATTTTCAGACCTTTGCAGCAACCAGGAACCTTAAAGAGGGCAAACCCAGGTTACCTATATGAGGCAGGGGAAAGCAGGTGCTGTCTTTGAAGTTGGGAGTGGGAGGGCCCCAGAGCCCCCCACCCCACCCCAGGGTGCTTCCACACCCCATCCTGCTCAGTTCCTCATACTCTAATGTGAAGGACCTTTGGCTGGGACCTGGGTCAGGAGGGGAGAGAGGCCTCTGAGAGGCACCCAGTCCTTTTCTGAGATGGTGAAGAGGACACTGATAAGTCAATGAGATTCTGGTGTTTCAAAGCCACCCAAAAGTGTCTATGGCAAAGTGATTAAAAATTGAATTATTTTGGGGCTTCCTGGGTGCCTCAGTTGGTTAAGCATCTGCCTTCGGTTCAGGTCATGGTCTCAGGGTCCTGGGATCGAGCCCCAAATCGGGCTTCCTGCTCAGTGGGAGAGTCTGCTTGTCCCTCTGCATATGTGCTCTGTCTCAACAAATCACAATTTTTTTTTAAATTTTAAAGATTTTTATTTTATTATTTTGGATGGAACTGGAATGGGAGGACACCTGTTTCCTTCTTTAGGAAACTGTTACAAAAAGAAGATCATGGATTGGGAGACAGGATGATTTTCTAGGAAGAAAAAAGGTAAATAAGTGTAATTGCCTAAAAGTGGTGACAGTCTTGCTTGTAGATGTTCCTCCTGCATTTTGGGAAGTTGGAGAATCCGTAATACTTTCAATTAAAGTTTTCCTGAGAATCCCCAGGTGACTTTGGGGGTGGGGGGCATTGTCCTTTGTGAAGATTTTGAGCTTCTGTGAGTGAGCAGACCTCCACTCCAGAGTGACATAAAAAGCAATCTGCACCTCCTTCCTGATTTGTCTGTAATGAAACTTGCTTTCCTCAGGTCCCAGCATTCGAGGCAGATAAATATGTTCCCTTTCGTTGGCTCTTACTCATACTTCAGCAAGATTTCCCATGTGCTTTCCTTGGCTGGCTGGGAAACTGGACCACAATTTATGGGATCTTAGGGGACAGGCGCATATAATTCCAGTGGGATCCCAGAACAGAAACTAATTGGAGATTAGAGACCATTGTGGTGTGAAGCTTTTCTTTGAGATCAAAAGAGGTGCATGTTATGCAAATATTAGCAAGTGTAAGTTCACACTGTCTATTGAAAATTTATAGACTCATTATGGTCACGAAGGCAGGAAGATAAGTAGATTTTGGGAAAGATGCAGGTAAATTTAGGGAGGTGGCAAATTACCCCAGGGAAAGTAGAATGGCTAAAGAGTATGGCCCACACTTTTTTTTTTTTTAAGATTTTATTTATTTGCCAGAGATAGAGAGAGAGAGTACACACAAGCAGGCAGAGAGGCAGGCAGAGGCAGCGAGAGAAGCAGGCTTTCCGCCGAGCAAGGAGCCCGATGTGGAACTCGATCCCAGGACATTGGAATCATGACCCGAGCCGAAGGCAGCGGCTTAACCAACTGAGCCACCCAAGCATCCCTGGCCCCAACTTTTTTTTTTTTTTTTTAAGATTTTATTTATTTATTTGACAGAGAAAAATCACAAGTAGATGGAGAGGCAGTCAGAGAGAGAGAGAGATAGAGGGAAGCAGGCTCCCTGCCGAGCAGAGAGCCCGATGCGGGACTCGATCCCAGGACCCTGAGATCATGACCTGAGCCGAAGGCAGCGGCTTAACCCACTGAGCCACCCAGGCGCCCCCGGCCCAAACTTTTTAAAAAGATTTTATTCACTTATTTGACACACAGAGAGCCAGAAAGCACAAGTTGGGGGAATGGCAGAGGGAGAAGGAGAAGCAGGCTCAGGGGAGCTGAGCAGGGAGGCAAATGTGTGGGACTCCATCCCAGGAGCCTGGGATCATGACCTGAGCTGAAGAAAGACACTTAACCAACTGAGCCACCCAGGCGCCCCCTGGCTCCAACTTCCAAAGATGGTGTATGAGATACCTTTGGTAGGAAGGAATGAAGATCAGCAACTGTCCTTGATTCTGCTTCTCAGGAAGGCATTGTGATGTGGTGCCCAGAACTTTGGAGACAGACACACGCTTGGTGCCCTCCGGCTCTGCCACTAAAGCAACACCTTCCAGAGGGCAGCTGCAGGCACCGGGTTGCGTCACACAGGGTCAGACCCGGGAGGCACTCAGCCATGTACCCCTTCCACCATCCTGCTGGGGTTAAAAAAATTACCTATATATAAAAAAAAAAAAAAGAACCAGAATAGTGGGAATGAATGAAAGATAAAAGTTTCCTATGTAGTAGTGGTAGTTCTCTTGTAGTACTTTCTCTCTCTCTCTCTCTCTCTCTCTCTTTTTTTTTTTTTTTCTTTCTTGGTTTGTTTTCTGGGGAAGGGGCCTGCCATGTGGGTTTTCAGTCAATGATGTTCCCTGACTTAAGTCCTACCGCCCCCCTCAAGGGGGTGGGCTCTGAGGAAACTTTTTTTTTTTCAGGCTTTTGTTCTCTGGCGGTTTTTTGTTTGTTCACTTTTTTTTCTCACTTTGACCGCTTTTGATGGTTTTTGTAGTTTTAGAGGAAAACAAACCGCACCCTGATCTCCCTCTCAGAGAGAAGCCTCAGTCTGGCTGCAGAGCCCAAATAAGTTCCCCCTTGGCCACTGGCAGAGCAGGTTCCAAGTCGCTGTCCCTGGGGATGGAGGATCTTTTGCTTGTACCCAAAAGCACGGCAGCAGCAGCTTTGGGCACCTCTAGACCGCTAGAGAGGTTCCAAGCAGCAATCGCACACTGAGATTTTCCCGCTGGCCCGGGCTGGGAGTGCCCGGTCTTTCTGGGTCTAAGAGCGCCCAGCTTACATGCACCAATTTCAGGGAAGGCAGAGGTTCGCGCGCGGGTCTCAGGCTCTGAGAATGGGGCACAGGTCGGAGAGCACCAGGCTGGGCCTTCGCGCACCTCTCTGGGGCGAGAGTTTGGTGCAGGCTCTGAAACAAGGGCGTGTATCAAAGGGCACCAGCTGGGCCTTTATACCTCTCTCAGGGGAGTATCTCAGGCTCTATAGCAGGACTCTTGCATTGTGCCGCCTGGTGTGGCTCCCATCCCCTCACAGGAAATGGACCCCATGCATTTTCCTTGCGCTGGCAGCTTAGGGACCAAGAGCTGGTTTCTCTGCCGCACTCTCTCTGCCTCAGTGCCAAGGGAGGCTGTCCTGGGACCAGGGACTTAAGCCCCTGTCCCTAGCCGCCCCGATTCCCACAATTTCCCCAGAGATGCTTTGCTCTTTTGGAGTGCTTTCAACCAGTCTCCGAGTTAATGCTGGTCCCCAGACGCAGGGCACTCTCGCTTGTATTGGGGTATTACTTTCCAACTGGTTGCCTCTGGTAGCTCCCTCCCCCTTTTGTTTATCTTCTGATATCAGTTCACAGTTCCCACTCCGCTTTACCTGCCCACTGGCTTCTTCTCCCCCTGTAGAGATCCAGACGTGTATAATTCTGATCTCAGGCTGATTTCATGGGTGATTGGAGTTCATGGATGATTGGTAGGTAATCAGCTCATTTTGGGGTACAAGTTGAAAAGACGCCTCCTACTTCTGCGCCATTTTGTCCCCCCTCTTAACTTTTTTTTTTTAATTTTATTTGACAGCACAAGTAGAGGGAGAGGATGAAAGAGAAGCAGGATCTGCACTGAGCATGGAGCCAGATGCAGGGCTGGATCCCAGGACCCTGGACAGATGCTGCACTGAGGGAGCCACCCAGACACCCTTTTAGACCTAGGATGCAGGTAGGAGAAGCAAGCCAGGGGTTCCTTGGCCCAACACTAATGACCATGGCTCAGAAAAATCCATCTTCCACTTCAGGCTTCCAGACACTCTGCGAAGGAGACATTCCCCTTCCTGTCCCTGAATGCTCTGCCAGTTCAAGGCAGATCCATGTTTCTGAGGGTTCCTCTTTGGTCATTCTGTCAGGGTCAGCCAAGAGGGCTCCAAGCCTGTGTGGACCCCAGGCCTGGGGATCCCAGCCCTGAACTCTTTCCTCTGCCCTTGATGACCCCAGAATAGATCAATTCATCAACTGTCAATCCATGCCAGGCCAGGGAACAAACACAGCAGTACACAAGATCAACTCGCCTTGGTCCCAGGAGCCTGGATTCCCCAAGGAGGGCTTCAGCTGGTCTCTGAAGGGGATTCCAGGGGTTCCAAGATGGCCATGGGTGGAGCCCACCAGGTAGAGAGGCCCCTGGAGAGTGTCCACTGGCACTGAGCAGACGGAAGATCCCCTCAGGCCTTCCCTCGCGGCTCCACTGTGCCCTGGGGAGAGAAAAGGGCCAGCCACACCGCACCGGGGCCGCAGCTCGGCCGCCCAGGAGCAGCAGCTGGCCTAGCCTGGAGCTCAAGCAGGGGCAGGGAGGCCGGGACTGGGCGGGGGACTGGGGTCCTGGAGTCAGCAGAAGAGCAGCGGGAACCAGCAGGGGGCGCAGCCAGCCCCCTCACCGGACAGGACAGAACAGGAGGCTGGGTGAGGGCACGGGGTTTGCAGAGAGGCCTGCACCGCTGTTTGCAGCCCCCCACCCGCCGCAGTGCGCTCCCGCACCTGCCTGCCCCGCCCACCGCCTTCTGTGGGCCCAGCAAACTCACTGAGCAAGTAGCGCCTCCCGGGAAGGCAGGGGTTCTGGGCTGGCGGAGCAAGGCGCGGGGGAGTGCATCGGTGCCCCGCTGACTCAGGTACTGAGGGGCTGGGGAGGGGTAGGGGCGCTAGGCAGAGAGGGAGACTGGGGCCCTGCTGCCCGCTGCCACCTGCTTCTTCATCCAAGGGAGCGGGAGGGGGGCCTGGCGGACAGGTTCCTGGTGGCCTGGTGCTCCTATGCCCCATAGCCCTTGCCCCACAGCCCTTGCTCCACTTCTCGGTATCCAGGGAACCCGTGGGGCCCTACTGACATCAAGGGGCCCAGCACCACTGGGCTCGACTGGACCCTGGAGAGACGCCTGTGCTGACAGGCTTCTTTTCCAGAACTTGATGGAAAATTTTGTCCCTCAGAATCGCCGGGCTCCCCAGCCTGAGAGGCGCTGGCTCTGCCCGCGCAGCCTGGGCCCCACTGGGCCCCCTCCACCTCAAGTGCCTTTTACCCAGGAGCCCCAGGATACCATTTTTTTCTGGCCCATGGACCCCTTTCCCCCACCCCCACCCCCACACCTCTACTTTGGGCCTGCAACAACCCTGGGATCACTTCCATCTCCGGCCCCCTACCCCACAGGTCCTTGTCCACCTCCAGGCCTGACCCCTGGCCCCTCTCACCTCTGGAGTTACTGAAACCCTTCCACTTGGGGGCCACTGGCATCTGTGATCCCAGACTCCCGGGACTCCCCTCCACCTTGGAGCTCCCTACCCTGTTTCCTCTAGGAACTGCTGTGCCTAGAGCACCGAAACCCCACATTCTCAAGCCAGCTGTCTTTGGGCCAAGGACTCAGGTATCCTCAGGGACCCTCCTTTCCGGGGCACATACTCCTCTCTGTGCAGGAGAGACCAGAGAGAGCAGGCTTGGGGATCCTTCACTCAGCTGGATGGAGGGGCAGAAGCTGGGGTGTGTGTGAGAGGGTGCTCACAGGTTGCCTCCCTGGGTAAGGAGCTTCCAGGAGGAAACTTCAGAGTGAGGCTATGATGTGGAAGCCTCAGGAAGCACTGGCTGCACAGACTCCAGGCTCCTGGCTTGGGCAGTGGGCATTTAGTGGCCAGAGCCCTACAGGACCAACCCCGTCCAAACCCACCCCACCATGGCCGGCTTTTTTGTCTTGAATTTGCACAGCAACCTTTTCTCCAGTATGAAATTGAAAGCTTTACTTTGGAAAGTTTTGTGTCCAGGAGGCTCCTGGGCATTCACTTACTTTATTTCCGGAGGCTAGTTGAGGAGGGTGGAGTCTTTGGGACCTTAACAGCAGGTCTCCTGATCCTTCCTGACTTCCTTTTTTTTTTTTTTTTTTGATTTATTTATTTGAGAGAGAGAGAGAGAGATAAAGAGCACACCACAGAACACATGCAGGCACAGGTGAATGGGCCAGGTGAATGGACCTGTGCCAAAACAAAGAGTCAGATGCTCAACCAGCTGCAACCACCACCCCCCGTCCACCTTTTACATCTACACACTGTTAGGCGCTTTGACTGGACCCGGCTAGTCTTACAGCAGTCCTAGGACACTGTCTCTTGCCCAGTATCTCTGGTCAGTACCAACCCATGCCTCAAGTGTGGGAATGACTTCTTCCTGACTCCTTTTTTTTTTAAGATTTTTTATTTTATTTTATTTATTTGACAGAGATAGATCACAAGTAGGCAGAGAGGCAGGCGGAGAGAGAGAGAGGAGGAAGCAGGCTCGCTGCTGAGCAGAGAGCCTGATGCGGGACTCGATCCCAGGACCCTGAGATCATGACCTGAGCCGAAGGCAGCGGCTTAACCCACTGAGCCACCCAGGCGCCCTTCCTGACTCCTTCTTAACTCCCTGTCCAGCCTGGGTTGCCCACCCCCCTCCAGGCTGTCCGAGTTGTATATATTGGATCTCTGTAGATAGTGGGCACCATCAGATCCTCACCTGTCGTGGCTGGCACAACAAATCAACCAGAAACATGAGGGTAAGAGGATGAAGAAAAGAACTCATGAAGCAAAGAGATGGGGGGGCAGGAGGAGCACTGAGGAGGATGTCCAACAGTGCTAAGTTTATTCAAAGCCTTAAGGCCATATATATAGTGACATTACATCTGTGTTTAGTTAAGCAACTATGGTTCCTCATGACGCCAAATGGCTGATGCCAGTACAAATACAGCAAACCTGAAAGTAAATTATGGGCTGTACTAAGGCAGCAAGGACCAGCAACAAACTTTTTAGCCCAACCGAATTGTTCTCATTTGTTTAGTAAGCGTGTGGGAAGTCACGTAGGCGAGCGCACAACACATAGCACAGACTCTTGCCCAGTGCTACTGAACTTTTCCCGTCCTAAACCTTTTGTTAGGTTATTTGGACTTTAAAGGAGGCACAAGTCAGGGTCTGGTTTGGTTCTCGTCTCAAGCCTTATTGCGGCCTCCCACACTCACAGAAATGAGAACATGGCTCAGGGTTATGGAGTGAATATACCCTTTAGGAAACATTAAAGGACATAGCATAACTGGTCCGGGGTCACCCAGCCTGTGAGAGGCATGGGTGAGATTCAGACTGCACTGGGTGCCACAGCCATTTTCAGCTCACCTTAGTGTCCAACCTGGTCCCAGAAGGTTCCTGCTCAGGACTTTGCTTTGTGCTGAGCTGGGCTTGCTTCCTGCCTTTGAAGCCATTTTCACAGCCCACCCTCTCACATTGAGCATCAGTGCTGCCTTGGCTGGCCTCTGTTGATCGTGCCATTCCTCTCAATCCCTCTGTTACCCCTCCGGCCCACTGTCCTACTGCCCTCTGTCCGGTGGGCCAAGTTCTGAGTTTCTTGCCTGCACTTCCTCTTAACTGTGCTCTGTTGAAATCCTCTCTAGCAGGGAAGACCTGCTTATCAGAGCAGCTTGATTTGAAATCCATCTCCCCTGGAGGTCAGAGCTTCTGACCATCATGTCCCCAGCCTCAGCACTGGGGATATCTGCCCAGCCTATTCTGGGTGCTCGTGGAGCCCTGGGATCTTGGAGAAGATTTGCCATGAAAATAAGCATTTATACATAACACGAAAGAGAAGATTTGAGGAAATTGAGTGGGTGTCATCTGGTAATGTTTGTGTTAGGATGGTTCTGAAATTTCTGGGCCCTGAGTTACCAAGAACCCTAGGTTGCCCAGCTGGAAGGACCTCAGATAGATCAGCTGGGCTCCTCACCTCATTTGACAGATGGGAAGTTGAGGCCCAGAGCTTAGTGCCACAGAGCAGGAGTGAGGAGAGATGTTAGTGACAGGAAGAAACCATAGGGTAAGCACAAAGTGGCTGAGCCTGGGCTTTGTTTATGCAAATGAGTTGCTAAAACAGTGGGCCTGAGGCTGCTGACTCTATCTAGTGGCCAGCAAGAAGTAACACCAGCCCACACCTTCTGAGGTTTAACTCATGCCAGGAATGATTCTTAATGTTTTATTCGTGGGCACCTGGGTGGCTCAGTTGTTCAGCTGAGGTTATGCTCCCAGGGTGCAGGGATCTAATCCTCACCAGGCTTCCTGCTCAGTGGGAAGCCTGCTTCTCCCTTTCACACTCCCCCTGTGTGTGTTCCCTCTCACCCTGTCTCTCTCTCTCTGTCAAATAAATAATAAAATCTTAAAACAAGGGCGCTTGGGTGGCTCAGTGGGTTAAGCCGCTGCCTTCGGCTCAGGTCATGATCTCAGGGTTCTGGGATCGAGTCCCGCATCGGGCTCTCTGCTCAGCAGGGAGCCTGCTTCCTCCTCTCTCTCTGCCTGCCTCTCTGCCTACTTGTGATCTCTCTCTGCCAAATAAATAAATAAAATCTTTAAATAAAAAAAAATCTTAAAACAAGAACAACAACACCAAAATGCTTTATTTGCCTTAGGAGATAGGGTCTGTTATGGCTACCATTTTAATGCATGGAAATATGGGCACAGGGGAGCTAAAGGAGTCCAAGGTCACACAGCTTGCAAGTGGAGAAGCTAAGATTTGAACCCTGGGCAGCCTGCCTGCAGAAACTGTATTATTTTTTCCCCTTGTGTATGTCATTTTTAAAAACCTTTCCCTGAATTCTAACAGAGATGTGTAAACATTGTTAAGCATGTAGTTTATTGATCATCACAAAGCTTAGGTTCTGAAGCATTGCAGCAAGCTGGGGTGGGCTTTGATGTCAGAACTGGTTGGAATCCAGTTTCTGGTGCTGCATGATCTTAGGTGACTTACTCAGCCTCAGTTTCTGCACTGAGTTTGGCAGCCTTGTGATGAGTAGAGCGTGTGACGGTGCCTGGCGAGTGTTTAATAAATGGTTTTCTCTTCTTAATAATGAAAATTCTAAGTTGTGTTGGTTTTGTTAAGCAGTCCGAATACCTTCCTCATCGGTCAGTTGCCTGTCAGTCGCCTTGTAGGTACTTGTGATGAGTCACTTTGGTAAGTCACTATATATAGCTGAAACATTTGGGGGTAGTTGGGGGACACCCCCCCCTGCCCCCACTGCCCCTGCATTGAAAGTCTGTAATTTAAAATGTTCCACCTGTGCCTTTTTTTTTTTTTTAAACATAACCACTTTGGGACAGTGAAAGTTATATGTCTTCTCCTTAGGGTTGTGACGGAGCCTTTGGGGACCTGCAACAGCTTACTTCCAGTTTCTGTCTGGCATACTGATGGGCCAGAACTTATTTTAACAACATTCCATCACATTCCAGGCACCTGGAAGGAGGAATATGTTGAACTTCTCGGAAATTATTTTTTGGAACTGTTTTTATCCTGAAGAATAACCCATTTAAAAATTGAATGACCTTTATGGTGGACTTTTCCACTCTACCTAATGCAAACTGAAAAACTCGTTGTTTTCAGCTGCTTCTGCAGCAGTGGGAAGAGCAAGCCTGTGGGAGTCCTCCCCAGGTTGGCCCCAGCACAGAGCTGCATCATTCTACACACCCCTCATGCCTTGTCTCCTTGTCTGTGAGGTGGTAATGATGGTGCAGGGAGCTCCAGGGGTTGTCGTGAAGGTTACAGAGATGGGGGGTGTAAACTTTGAACAGTGTGCCCCACATAAAATGCAGATCTGGTGAGCAGAGGCAGCTGCTCACATTAATTGTTGGTGCCAAGGCACTGGAGTTCCACAACAGCCTATGCCTTTCTTTCCTGGGTCCTTTTTGTCTCAGCCACCACCTTAGAGAAAGTGACTCAGCAAAGCTGGTGCTTGTGGAGCCCTCTACAAAGCCAGCTAATTCACACGGGCGATGCCCTGCAGATAAGGGGGTTTTCCTGGGTGGTAGGACCCCATTTCAGAGGCTTAACTAGCCGGTTTCTCCTAACTGGTCCTGTCCTCCAGGGTCAAGATGAAGGCCTGCCAGGAGACTGGTGGTCTCACCAGAGTTTTCCACTGGAAGCATGAAGGACCCCATGGAGCCTTGTGCAGAATGACATGGGTGTTGGGGGGAGAACAGGGGGGACATCGCCTGTACCATCATGGGCAGGTCACTATATCTGGCTCACGCCGGCTTTCTTCCCATCTGGGAAATGGCAGAAGACCATGCTTTTTCACAGGAGGGATGAGGGTTTAGGGAGGTATTTGATGACTGTGTTGGGGCTGCATTAGTAACAGAGTTGACGGAGGGGCCTTGGAGTCACAGACTTGGGTTCAGGCCCCTGCTGCTGCCACATAAAAGTAGATCGCTTGGGTAAGCCATGGACCTCAGTGTCCTCCTCTGTGCACTGTGGATAATACCTAGCATGTAGGTCTGTGAGGGGTACAAAATAGAAGGCCATATTAGGAGCTTAGAGCAGAGCCTGGTACTCACTAGATTGTAGTTTTATGGAGATACTCTGGCATCACTGGTGTTGCAGACCTGGTCCTACCCTCTGGAAAATTTGGCTGTGTGACAGATGGCTTATGAGGCCGTGGCTGACAGAAAGAAGCGGTGTCTGTCTTTTCTTAAGATTAAGGGTACAGAGGGGTGCCTGGTGGCTCAGTCGTTGAAGCATCCAACTCTTGGTTTCAGCGAATGTCATGATCTCAGGGTGGTGGGATTGAGCCCTGAGGTGTGCTCTGCTCTCAGTGTAGAATCTGCTGGAGGTTCTATCTCCCTGTATTTGTGTGTGTGTGCTCTCTCTGTATCTCTCTCTCTGTGTATCTCTCCCTAAAATAAATGAAGCTGTAAAAATAAATAAATACATACATGCATAAGTTAATTAATTATGGGTACAGAAATCAGTGATGGAGCTGGGCTGATGGGACGCTTGGCAGCAAAGACAGGTGCACCCTGCTTGAAGGCTCGGGGGTAGCTGCGGTGTCACCAGTGGTGATGGGGGTGTGAGGAAGTTGCCTCGTGCAGCATCCAGAGAGGAACTTAGATGGGGGGGTTCCAGGGAGTAAATGCCCATGGGTAGGAAGCCTCTTCAGATGAATGTCAGAGGGTGTCCTCATGGATGGGGAGGCACCCTTTCTCCCTGAAGCTGCCCACAAGTGGAGGTGTGCCTGCTGGGGACATAACTAAATCATTGGGGTTTAGCCTCCTAAGCTGTTAATTTATGAAGATGTGGCCAAGACCTTGTCTCACTGCTTTTTAAAGAGAAGTAAATTAAACTGTTGTTTGGGATGGTGTTGTCTTCCAAAGGCTCATTCAGAGTCAGTGGCAGAGCTGCTGTGGGCTTTCCAACTTGTCTTGAAAGCCTGGTCCAGGCAAGGGTGAGGGATATTCCCATCTCTTGGGGTCTCTTGCCCTCTCTGTTTATGGCGGAACGTGGTTTTGTGACTGATAAATAAACAGGCATCCTGTGCAGATCCTTCATCTCTTCGTGTGGCGGCCGTAGAGGAAATTCCCATTCACTGGGCACAGACTGTGGCTGGACGGGCGGTGTGGCGGGGCTCCCACTGAGCATTCTCCTTTCACGTAATCCCCAACCAGATATGAATTTTGTGGTGTTGCCACTTTCCTGCTGGGCAGGAGGGAAGTTGAGGCCCAGGAAAGTTACACTTTCTCACTGTGGTAAGTGGCAGAGCCATGTCAGCCGGTCCAGGCCCTGGATTTCAGGTCTGTTTGCTGTGAGCATTTCCTCTTGTGTTTCCAGCTTTTGGCCTGTTTGACCTATCAAACTACTGATGGTGTATTGATAATTCTAATACTCTCGACATTGTGAAAGATTAGCTCTTCACTTTGTGCTAGAAATGTTTCTTGCTGTATTTTTCTTTTAATTAAAAAAAAAAGTCAAAGTCTCACGTTTCTGCCCATCTGAATCTCCCTGAGTCTCCCTGTTGTGAAGTGGTTGGGTTTGGGGATTTCTAGGGCAGGGGCCTAGTTGGTGGTGGCTTTGCCTGGAGGAGCCCATGGCTCAGGACTTAGAGTGGGGACTGGAGCAGTGTGAACTGTGGCCTGAAAATGTGTTCATGTGTGCTGAGGTGGTGCCCAGATTCTTTTGGAGGATGAACTGAGGTTTTGATCAGTAGGTTAGAGAAACACTTGATGGAATAACACTGATAATTTTGTTTTTGTATTCAATCCTAATTTTGTGTTTTCGTTTTCGTGTAGTGCAGTGTGCTCTATGTTCTAAGAAAAAATTGGCAATCAATTCATACAGTATCATGATTTAATAATCCTTCCTCACTCACTGGGTCATATTTCAGGTTTTTATATGTAGTTTTTATATCTGTAGTTCTGTTTCTGAATTCTGCATTTTGATTCATTCCTTCATTTTTAAATTTCTTATTTTAAATATTTTATTTATTTGAGAGAGAGAGAGAGAATGAGCTAGGAGCAGGGGCAGAGGGAGAAGGAAAGGGAGACTCCTCACTGAGCATGGAGCCTGATGTGGGTCTCAGATCCCAGGTCTCTGAGATCAGGACCTGACCCAAAGGCAGATGCTTAACAGACTGAGCTACCCAGGTGCAGCCACATTCCTTCATATTTTTATTTTTACTCCAGTGCTGCACTGTTTGGCTGGTTGCTTCAGTTTCTGGGAGGGAGGGAGATGACCCCCTCCCCTGTTCTTCTAACAAGTTTGCTTTTGCTGCGTTGACTGAAGAAGGGCCAGGCTTCCTGAAGATGAGTAGGATGATTCAGTGACACCCAAAAGGCAGTGGCTATCATTGTTCCCACTGTGCTTCAACAACTTCACCCACTGACTCTTTGATGATGGCAGCCACCAGCAAATCTTCTGCAGAGGACTGCTGCCTTGGGATGCTTTTCTTGTGGTGCTGGACTTCATTCCCCCTGGCAGCCAGTACAGCTAGGATTAGAACCTAGGAAAAGTCCCATTAGAACCCAAGAAAGTGGGGTGCCTGGGTGGCTTAATCGATTGTCTGCCTTTGGCTCAGTTCATGGTCTTAGGGTCCTGAGATGAAACCCTGCACTAGTGTCCGTGCTGGCTGTGGAACCTACTTAAAATCAAACAAACAGAAATCAGCCCAAGAAAGTACCATCCTTTGTGTTGTTCTATACTGTGGATCAGATTTTATTTTTCTTTTCTTTTTTTTTCTTTCTACTTTCTTTTTAAAGATTATTTATTTGTCAGTGAGAGAGCACAAGCAGGGGGAGCAACAGGCAGAGGGAGAGGCAGGCTTCTGGTTGGGTAAGGGGTCTGATGTCAGACTTGATCCCAGGACCCTGTGATCATGACCTGAGTCATGTTAGGCTGCTGCCTAACAGACTGAGCCAACCAGGCATCCCCCAGGATCAGACTTCAATAACCCTACCAGATTTCTTTAGCTTTGACATTTTAAAGGACAATGAAAGCTAGCTAAACCTACACCAGGATTCTGCATCTGCTGGGGCTGTGCTGTCCGGGCCTATGTGCCTCCTGTTCTTCTAACCCCATCAATTCCACCCATGTTTTAGCCAGAGAACTGTAGGCAGGTGTGGGTGTGTCACTGAAAGCTTTGACTCATCATTCATATCTTTATTGTAAGCTTATAATCTTTCTTTTTTTCTTTTTTTTGGGTAAGATTTTATTGATTTGTTTGTTTATGAGAATGAATGGGGAGCAGAGGCAGAGGGAGAAGCAGACTCCCTGCTGAGCAGGAAGTCTGACATAGGGCAAGATCCCAGGATTATTTATGACCTGAGCCCAATGCAGATGCTTAACCGACTGAGCCACCCAGGCGCCTCTTTATTTTTTTTTTTTTATTGATTATCTGCCTTTCTGAGGCAGCGTTCTACCTGGGTTTTCATAACTCCACACTACGGTATTCTTCCACTAGTGTGGCCTGTTTTGAGGTAATTCCTATACATTCTGGCTATGCTGCTAAATGATGATATGATCTTGGACTCTTTTTTTTTTTTAACCTCTCTGAGCCTTGGTTTCCTCTGTGCTAATGTGGATAATATACCCTCTCTTGCAGATGTGTGGAGGGCCATGGCTGACTTGGATGCAGTTGGAGTCATCTCACGGCACATGGAATACACAATTTATCTTGCTTCCTGTCTTGATAACGACATCTTGGTTTTCATGCTGTCTTAGAACAAGTAGAACTTGACTTACATGTAAGTTGTAAATTCACGTACTTTTGACAGAGGTGTTATTTTAGTTTAGTTTAGTTTAGTTTAGTTTAAAGCAGGCTCCACACCCAGTGCAGAGCCCAGTGTGGAACTCAAACTCACCACCGTGAGATCAAGATCCGAGCTGAGATCAAGAGTTGGCCGCTCAACCAGCCTAGTCACCCAGGCATCCCTTCTGTTTATCATTTTTCAAAAAATGTGACACGTAACACTTTCTCTGCTTGGACCTGTCCTCACACCTGCTATGCTGGTCTGGGGGTCAGACGTGTAGCTGGTGTGGTGCTGGTGAAGTTGAGCAAGAGAGTTGTTAAGTCTTTTTACCCTAATTGCTGTTGTCCTATTATTTCCTTTTTATCTTAAAGATTTTATTTTATATCGTGGTGATATATGCTAAAACTGTTGCTTCTGGTCCTGCATTAAAACTTGAATATGTAGGGCATTTTTTAAGGATTCATCCCTGGAGATACAGTATTTGTTTTTCTCTGTCTGACTTATTTTGCTTAGCACAATACCCTCTAGGTACATCCATACTGTTGTAAATATCAGGATCTCATCCTTTTTGATGGCTGAGTAATATACCATTGTGTGTATGTACCACTTTGTCTTCTGTTGCTGGACACTTGGGCTGCTTCCATATCTCGGCTATGGAAAAAAAATGCTGCAGTAGGCTTAGGGGTGCCTCTGTGCTTTCAGAATGTTGAGTCTGATGTGTCAACTGCCACAACAGTCGTGGCAACTCAGGAAGGGAGCCAGGTGCAGGAGGTAAGAGAAGGAGTGCAGCTTTAGGCAATCTGAGTTGAGGTGTCTGTTGGACGTGAAGGTGTAGGTTCTGGTTGGACAGTCAAAATGTAGGAATGGGTGCTTGGGGGAAGAGAGATGCAATCATGCTGTTGCCAAGGGATATATTCCTTGTAGAGAGAGTGACAGTTAAAGATTTAGGGTAATTCCTTCTTTTCTTGGGCAGATAAAGGGGAAGAATAAAGGAGTAGTGGATGGAAGGGGAGGGACGTGGCTTTGATGCCAGGAAGGCATTTTTGCACAGATGTCTAGAGAAGAGAGATTTCAAGGAATGAAATGTCAGCAATGTTCGATGATGTGAAAAGTTGCAAAGCAGCTTGATTAGGGGGTGGGGGTAGATCGAGGAGGTTGTCACTGAGTACTGAAAGAAAATGGGAGGTGAGTAGTGGAGTCCTAAGCCAGACAGAGAGATAGAGTGACTGGGCGTGAGACCATGGAGGTCACACACAAGAATAGCCTTTTAGAAAGTTTGATGGTAAAGACACAGACGATCATAACTCCAGACATAGCTTGGACAAGGGTGGGTTTTACAGGCTGTGTTTACCTATTTGCAGGTTGACTGAAGGGAGATGACAGATGGTGCATGCTGCTGGATGTTGTGGGTTGAGATGGGATCAGGTATACAGAAAAGCACACAGAGAGGAGTGTATGGATGCCCTGACTGCTTCTGTAGAACACAAGGCCAACATTAGGCATGGAGGGAATGGAACGTGGCTCAAGGAGATGTGCAGTCTCAGATACAGACCACATGGCTCAGAGTCTTACAGGGCTCTCCTTGCCTCTGCGTGGCCCTTCTCACAGGGTTTAAGTTTTGAAGAGTCCTTTTGTTTCTCTGGGTTTGGGGTGTGACTGGAGAGACATAGCAGAGAGCAAGGGCTGAGGAAAGACCAAGAGGGCAGGAACTCAAAGAGGGGAGTCTACTACCCTCTCTGCCTTTTCTGGTATGGGCTCTCTCCTGATCTGGATGGACGGATGACCTGCCATTACTTCTTTTAAAAATGCATTTGGCTTTACCCTGACAGAAAGCAACACATGTTTATTGAAGAATAGTGGGAAACCCCAGAGAAACTGAAGGAAGAAAATAAGCACTCAGCTGAAGACAACCATTCAAAAGTTCTGGCACCTTTTCCTCCCAACTTTCACTGAAGTTGAACAGATAAATGTATATATATGAAGTGATTTCTGGGAAAGACCAAAAAAAAAAAAAAATGATACCGACAACAAGAAAACAAAAAAGAGAACAAAGCAGAAGAAAACGGTGTTCATTTTCTTCCTGAGGCTGCCCTTCCTCGATACTGCTACTTGGTTTTACTACCTGCTTTTCTCCCTGGGCTTTCTTGACAAAACATGGTTCCACTACTTTTACCTTCTTCAAAGTGTTTGACAGAGTCGTTTGCTTTCAACATGGAGTTTGAGCAAAATGGACTATTGTTTTAAAATATTCTATCATGTGTGCTGTAATATCTCATCCTGGACATGATGCAAATGCTATGATAAAAAGAAGAGATGCTTTTAAAGTGATCACCAGAGTTGTGAAATTCATTGGCATGATCCTTCTTTTTTTTTTTAAAAAGATTTTATTTATTTATTTGACAGACAGAGATCACAAGTAGGCAGAGAGGCAGGCAGAGAGAGGAGAAAGCAGGCTCCCTGCAGAGCAGAAAGCCCGATGCGGGGCTCGATCCCAGGACCCTGGGATCATGACCTGAGCTGAGGGCAGAGGCTTAACCCACTGAGCCACCCAGGCTCCCCGACATGATCCTTCTTTTGAGGGTCATAATTCGTTTAATTTTTTTTTCTGCTCCAGTTTAACCTTCGCAGTCTTCAGTTGTTATGTGCATTAGACACAGTATTAGCAGTAGTGGCAGTAAAAATACTCCTGTCACCCTTTACAGGTACCATTTTACTAGCATCTCCTTACCACTGTAGCAGCTTTAAACCCTCTTTCCACCCTGTTCATTCCTTTAAATGCCTTTTCCTTAAAACCTTTTATTAGTTTTTGGTGTTCTATAGCTTTACCATAAAATGTTTAATTGAAGATTTCTCATCTTGCTTGGTATCTGTGCATTTCCTGTATTTCTGGATTTATCATTTCTGTAATATCCTCAGCTGTTTTCTTCTGAAATTTTGACTCTGTCCTTCTGCTGTACATCCCAGAATTCTTATTTAAACCTCCCGTCTGTTGTTCGTGTCTCTCAAGCTGGCGTTCATCCTCTTCTCCTGCCTCCTTGTGTTGCATTCTGGGGAATGTCTTCACTTCTTGGTGCAGTGTTGTGAAGTCCTTCATTCGGGGCTCATCTACTGCCCCACCATTCTGGTGTGTTTTCTGTTGTGTTTTACGTCTCAGTGATTTTTGGTCCCTGTTTAACTTCCTTCAGTTCCATGTTCACACTTGGCCTGTTGCTTTTGATAGGCTCTTGATCCTTCTTCATTTTTAAACCTCTTTTGTGTTCTTAAACAATTAACATGTAATATTTTCTATTCTGTATCTGATCATTCCAGTGTCTAAAGTCTTCATTTTCCCTCAGTCTTCTGTCTCTCACAGTGGCCTCATTTCTTGCATGCTCTGTGAAGGGATTTTGAGACCAGATTTATTGGAACATAGATGTAATCTCTTTTAATTCTGTTTTTTGGTGTTTTTGTTTGTTTGTCTGTCTGTTTTTTCCTGGAGGGTTTGTCTTTCCTTTGCCAGGAGGCTGGGAGTGTTCTTGGTTGGGATCACTTTGGTTCCATTTGAGGGTCCTGGTTTATTAAGGAAATCTCAGGTTCAGTTCCCCCAACTTACCGTGTGGTGGGAACGGGGTCTGGAGGGCACAGGCCTGTAGAGATCCTGCAGTGAAAATGGCATTTGTTCTCTGGCACCCTGATTTGTTTCTCTTGAGCTTGTTGCTTACAGATCAGGTTTTGGCTCACTTGTTTCTGCCACCTCCCTCTTCCTGCTTCCTTTCCTACCATTTTCTAAGTCCTTTGCTAGTTTTCCGATGTCTTCTAAAGCCCAGAAATGTTTTGTGAATTCCATTTGCCATCACTAATTGCAAGTCTCATCCTGCAGCAGGAAGGCCAGAGCCAGACACTGTAATGCTCTGCCTCCCACAGAGGAGATTTTAATACCCTCTCCTCGTGTTCAGAAATTCTAGATTGGAGATGGAGTTATGGATACATTACCATCTACAGAGGATTAGTTGCCTATATAATAGAACAAGTATGCATTATTCTAATCTTCCTAAAACTTCCATTTTGCATAATAAATATGAATGAATAAGGAACCCGCATTACTTTAGTTTATGCAGATGTTCTCTTTCTGTCTCTGGCTTTAGATGGTAGGTTGTCATTTGTATGGTTCATTCTGAAAATTGGGTAACTTCATTCTTATTTTCTACATGTTGGTGCCATATAAAGTGATGATTTATGGAGATTCAGAGGTAAATATTTATCAACATCTAAATAATTGGGGAAGGCTTCCTTTACAAAAGGTAGAATTATTAAGACCTGTTTAATCACAGAAGGGATATCCTGTAAAGCTAGCCCATAAATAAAAAGTGGATCAGAAGAAAGCAGAGAGAGGAGAGAATTTGGAAGGAGCACGTGGAGGGACACCTACTGCCTATCCCTGTAAGTCAGGGGCAATCCGGAAGGGAAACCTTGTTAAAGGAGGCAGTAGTGTTTAGATGTAATGAGCTACTGGAAACCTCACAGTGTTCTGGTGAAGCAAGTGGTGTGCAATCAAGTCCGCAGCCCAGTTGAAGTTGTGGCTTCAGGCAGCAAGCGAGCAGGCCTTTCTGTCTACCTTTATCTCCAGTGGGAGCGACTTGTCCTCCTTGAAGTCAGCCTCCAGACATCTTTTCCTGTCGCTACACATCTGTGCATCACTGAGAATTTCTGCGGTTGCTGCTTCATGGAGATGTTTGTCAGTTTTGGGTTTTGTTTGTTTTGTTTTGTTTTTTACCGAGGTTCACTTGCTAACTTTTCTCTTCTCTTAAAAAAAATATATATATTTAATCTAGGGGTGCCTGGGTGGCTCAGTGGGTTAAAGCCTCTGCCTTCGGCTCGGCTTGAAGGCATGATCCCAGGGTCCTGGGATTGAGCCCCACATCAGGCTCTCTGTTCAGCAGGGAGCCTGCTTCCCTTCCTCTCTCTCTGCCTGCCTCTCTGCCTATTTGTGATCTCTGTCTGCCAAATAAATAAATAAAATCTTTAAAAAATATATGTGTTTAATCTAGGGGCACCTGGGTGGCTAAGTGGGTGGGTTAAGCCTGTTTCTTCAGCTCAGGTTATGATCTCAGGGTCCTGGGATTGAGTCCTGCATCAGCAGGGAGCCCTCTTCCTCCTCCTCTCTCTCTCTGCCTCTCTGCCTACTTTTGATCTCTCTCTGTCAAATAAATAAGTAAGTAAATAAATCTTTTAAAAATATATATATATAATCTCTTCCAGGAAGAGATTATGCTGAGTGAAAAAAGTCAAGCAGAGAGAGTCAATTATAATATGGTTTCATTTATTTGTGGAGCATTACAAATAGCATGGTGGACAAGGGAAGATGGAGAGAAGGGAGTTGAGGGAAACTGGAAGGGGAGGTGAACCATGACAGACTATGGACTCTGAAAAATAATCTGAGGGTTTTGAAGGGGTAGGGGGTGGGAGGTTGGGGGAACCAGGTGGTGGGTATTAGAGAGGGCACGGATTGCATGGAGCACTGGGTGTGGTGCAAAAACAACGAATACTGTTACACTGAGAAAAAAATATATATATATATTTCATCTCTTTTACCATGTATTTCAAATGGTAGTGAGGGATGATGGTGTGGGACCCCATGAAGTGAATTTACACTGCCATCTTGACCACAATATAAGTGTCATACACAGCCGTCCTGTGTCCCCTTTCGTTCTGAAATGGATTCTCTCTTCCCAGCTGTTATCAATAGAAGACAGGGGTCTTTGTTCTTGTAGGTGACTTGTCCAAGATCGCACAACTTTCGAGGTTTAACCTTTGGTCTGATTGTAGGACCCATTTTCTTTAACTCAGTGCCATGCAACCTGCCATGTAGGACTCTCAATACTCTCCTGCTTTTGAAGCTGTACTCCACAGGCCACATCTACCAGTGCATATCTATTTTTGTCTAGTTCACTCATTTATTGCACACATTTACTGGATGCCAGCTATGTGTTTCAGGCACCTTTCTAGGTGCTGGAGATATGGCAGTGGGCAAGTCAAACACAACCCCCTGCCCTCATTGAGCATGTTCCATTTCCTACTATTGGAAGCATCCACCAGGAACAATGGACTTATGCCAGAAGTCCAGCAATGATATGAGTTCCAGAAATTTCTGAATGGTTCTTTGTGGAAGTGATGATTTGGCGGCAGCCCTCAAGGTAGCTACCTGCACAGGCAAAAAAAAAAAAAAAAAAAAAAAAAGGAGGGCTGGTGTAGAAATGCCTGATGAATGGGCTTCAAGGTCAAATAACTGAGCCAGGTCTTTAAGGTCTTATTTAGCTCGGAGATTTTTCAAGAACTTTCCATGATACATAAGCATATTATAGAAAAAACCCTATTCAAAGCACACTGTAAATTTGGAGGATGATTGTCTTTGCATTATTTTTGTGATTAAATGACAGTTGATGATACAGGCACTGTTGTAAGTCACTTATCCCTGTGCAAACACTTTGTGGTAAATTCTTTTATCATCCTTATTTTTCAGAGGTAGAGACTGATGCAAAGGGAGAAGTTTGGTGGTTCTCCACTGGCCACAGCTAAGCAAGCAAAAAGCAAAAAGCAGAGCCTGCATTGGAACCAGGCACTGTGGCTCCAGACCCCAACTCTTCACCCTTGGGCTTCTTGCAGCATGCCTGATTTCTTGTCACTAAGAACTTGGTGCAGGAGTTTAACGGTACCTTTAACTTCTAGTTTTTCTTTCTCAGAACTGAATCTGCATTGTAGTGCATCTCTGCATAAACATGTGTTTAATTTTGTCACCTTTAATTTTGTTTTTAGGTAAGATCTGAAGGAGTCAATCTGTTTCTTCTGTGGCTTCAAGCTCTTCAGACAAACTTTGCAGAAGAGCAGGTGCTGATTTTTGCTTGCCTCGTGCCTGGTTTCCCAGCGATCATGTCATCCTTAGGGACCTGCATGGTGGAGACACTCATCAGTCCTAGCCCTGGTGTGGCGGATGGTGAGGAACATTTTAGCCAGCCTTACAGGTTGAAATGACTCTGGAAGTTCTCTTGAGGGATTCCTCAGCTTGTCATGATCCTGAATAGAACCTTTTATTTCGTAGATGGGTTTGGAGGAGGAATTATCCCCTGCTCTTGTTCACAGTAATGTCTTACAGACATTAGAATAGAAAGAATCAGAGCCTTTTTTATATGCAATGAGGATGGGAGACATTTACTGAAGTGGTGGAAACAGGAATGGAAGGGAGGACTCAGATGTTGGGAACAACAGGAAGTGGAGACACATCATGTATCTGGAGTGTTTTCTTGGCTGTGAATGAAATTTAAATCTGCCATCCAAAACTACTGTTTATTGTCCTCAGCATGATTGTTTCACGAGTGGACATTCATCTGCTCACCCAGCCCTGTATTTTCATGCCGCATTCATGGAAAGACAGTAGCTGCTTCCTGGGAAAGTCATGGCAACCATCTGTGTCCCATGAGTTTTTAAGGAACTTGCCAGTTAGGGCCAATGATTGATTAATGCACATCACTTTATTGCCCAAAGACAGGTATTTGATCCTTAGGCTGACCGAAGCAGAATTTGGCAGAGAGAAGAATAGTTTAGAGGGAGAGGTGGCTTCATGGGAGTTTGTACCGTATTTCCAACCCCTTGATGCTCGCTGGCCTGGAGTGTAGCGTGAGCAGGTTCCAAAGGAGGGGCAGATGTATTTTAATGAAGGCCATTTTTTAAAAACCCTTTGAACGTTGGTGAAAGAACTCCTTTGTTTCCCCACTCTGGAGCAAAGATATATCCACAAGAATCACTCCACTCTTGCCGGCCATATCAGGGGAAAGGATCGCTGAGGACCAAACATGCTTTTTCCTTCAAGTCCTATTGAACTGTATGGTTATTCAGGTAAAAGCAAAATCTTGGATAATTCAGGAATGGTCTTTCTCTTGATAGGAAAGAGGAAACATTGCTTATTTTCTCCCAGCTCATTCATATTTTGTATGTTTGCTTGTTTGTTTGTTTGTTTTTTGAGTTGACTCTTTATGATATTTCACTAGAACTTAAATATGTGCTATATCACATCAGCAAAGACCTGGCATACATAATATTTTGTGTGACAGTGTATGTCAAGCAAACATTTCAGTTCTCCCATCTGCTTTTATATTACCATATTCACACAGAACACTTCACTTCTAACACTGTGGCTGAGGCTGTGGATTTTTCCCTCACCAGGCAACTCTGCAACACCAGCTGGGTGTCCTGTAGTTTTACTCAGCTTTGACACTGTCTGCCTTGATATGGCATCTGATCCCACAGGTTAAGGGCTCAGTCCCGTGAGACTGTTCCATCACATTCAGGTGCCAGTCATAAGTAGGAGGAGCCCAGGTTACCCACAACTTCTCTACAACTTGGCTACAAATCAGAGGTTCCTTCAACTCCTCCTCCGGTTCAACTGAGTGGCTCGCAGAACTCTGGGAAACATTTGTTTTCATTTGCAATTTATGAAAGATATGATAAAGGATACAGATGAACAGTCAGATGCAGAGACACAAAGGGCACAGTCTGGGAGGGTCCCAAGCACAGGAATGTCTATTCCTGTGGAGCTGGGTTTTATCCCCCTCCTGGTACCTGGATATGTTGACTTACCTGGAAGTTTCCTGAAACCCCTGCTATGAGGATTTTTTTTTAAAGATTTTATTTATTTATCAAAGAGAGAGAGGGGGAGAGAGCGAGCACAGGCAGACAGAATGGCAGGCAGAGGCAGAGGGAGAAGCAGGCTCCCTGCTGAGCAAGGAGCCCGATGTGGGACTCGATCCCAGGACGCTGGGATCATGACCTGAGCCGAAGGCAGCTGCTTAACCAACTGAGCCACCCAGGCGTCCCTGCTATGAGGATTTTTATGGAGGCTTCCTTACATAGATGTGCTCTGCTTTTAGCCCCCTCCCCTCTCTGTGGGAATGTAGGGGTTGGGGTGGGGGTGCCGAAGATTCTATTCTAATCATGGTGTGGTCTTCCTGGTGATGTGTCCCCACTGAGGAGCCATCTCGGATCCCACCCAGAGTTGTGTTATCAGAACAAAATATTAAACTCAAAATGGATGGAAGACCTCAATGTAAGATAGGAATTCTTGCCAGATTTCTTAAGGTGATTCTTTCTCTCTGCTATCCCTCAAGATTCTGTCCTTGCCTCCCTTCCTGACTGCACTGTCCTATTGGGCAATCTTGCCTATTGGGCAGGTGGAATGGACCAGTAGGGTCAAAATGCACAGCTTCTAGAAGGCAAAGGGATACTTCAGTCTGCTCTCAGGACTTTGGAGTCTTTGTGTTTTTGGTGTTGGTGAAAGGAAATGAGAGAGGAGAGCAGACAAGAAAGAATGCTAAGTCATTAGAGAGAACTGGTAGGATAAAATACAGGCATGATGAGTAGAATGAGTTTAAAAACATCATAGCATTGGGTGATTTTTTAAATACTCAGTAAGAATATTTTTAACAAAGTGAACCATTTAGTTTTGAAATATTCATTCTTAGCATAATTTGAGTTTTAAGATAGGATTACATTACATGATTGTCAACATTATTTGTCACCATGACTTTTTTTTAAATTTCGGATAGGAATTTTAATAAGATAGCATTTTATTTCAGTAGACATTTAAGTTAAAATTTAAATGTATATATGTTCTTTCCCACATATTATCCAAAGGCTACAAATTAGAGTGGAAGAATAAGGAGAATCAAGATACTTGTTTTAAAGTTCTTTTTACACTGTTTTGAAAATATTGTCTTCCTCATTTATTTCCATCATTTACCATGTTAGCAAAATCTACAAACTTGTACTTGGTAAGTACTGATTGGGCTGGGTATAGAGGATGTCCACAGGGAAGCTGCCATTCTCTTTCAAAGTGACCTTTGTTTATTTTTAAGCAAAATAGTCACTTTATTCTTATATTTAATGGTAACTTTATTGTAAGAGGTTTAACGTTTCCTAATAAATGATTTTACCTATTTGTACAAACTATTTATTTGTACCTCAGGAAGACTGTGGCTCCTAAAATAATTCAACATGTGTCATGATTCTTCTTGGTATAATTATATTTAAAATTAAGTTTTAAAATTTTAATTTTTAATTGAAACTGTTTATTGAAGGCAGTGTTTATTTTCTCATGCAAAGATGTTGAAATAAACATTCTCGTTGAAGTCTTCTCTTAACGGTGTTGAGGTATGGTGACCCCAGACCCCAGACCTTGCACAGTGGTGAGGAAGACCATCCCAGGCCATGCAACTGCCCAGAGTAGCCCTTCCTTATATCCTGAATCTTTCATCCACTACGTGCTACTTACAGCTTCTTATGGAGGGGCCAATATTTGGGCAACTGTGCAACCTAAGGGCAGTAAGCTCCAGAAAGGAAGGAAACATGAGGGAATTTCTAGTTTCACTGCTCAGGGTTTTTTGGGTTTTTGTTTGTTTGTTTGTTTGTTTTCCCCTATGAAAAATGAAGGCTCACAGGACATAAGTATCCCTTTGATTGGTGCTGGGTGGGGAAGCAAATTTTCTTCTCCCTATTATTGGAAAGCAGGCAAAATTAGTTAAAGTGAATAATCAGAAACAATTTGGGAGGGAAAGAGATCACAACAGGCATTAATCCATGTGGTGAATGTGGACTACTAATTCAGTTGTCTTTGGGTGTTTACTTACATACACACAAATGTGCATGCTTGGATCAGGGGAAAGCAGCAAAAACTTGATGCCTTTTGAAATATGTAGAAGTACTAACCTTTAGAGGTACCGGGCTGTGTATTTGTTAGCTATCTGTATATGGGTATTTTTTTCAGAACTTGATTCTGATTTGATAAATAGTCTATATTCACTGTGGAAAACATAGTATACTTTAATATATTGAATTAAAGTTCTTTATTGAGAAATTGTCTGCCTCATGCAAGTGCCTCCAGGTATATAAAAGGTGGGAGGTCGGGGTACCAGGTGGTGGGTAATATAGAGGGCATGGATTGCATGGAGCACTGGGTGTGGTACAAAAACAATGAATACTGTTATGCTGAAAATAAAAAAAAAAAAGAAAGTAAGAGAGCTGGACATACAGCAAGTAGTAGCTCAAGTCCAATACCATGTAACTTTTTGTATTGATTATGAAATTTAAAGGAGAAAGGGACTTTTTTTATTATTCTATTTATTTTCAGTGTTCCAGAATTCATTGTTTATGCACCACACCCAGTGCTTCATGCAATATGTGCCCTCCATAATACCCATCACCAGGCTCACCCAACCCCCTACCTGCCTCCCTTCTAAAGCCCTCAGTTTGCTTCTCAGAGTCCACAGTCTCTCATGGTTTGTCTCCCCCACCAATTTCCCTCAACTCACTTCTCCCCTCCATCTCCCAATGTCGTCTGTGTTATTCCTTATGCTCCAGAAGTAAGAAACCATATGATAATTGACTCTGCTTGACTTATTTCACTCAGCATAATCTCTTCCAGACCAGTTCATGTTGATACAAAAGTTGGGTATTCATTCTTTCTGATGGAGGCATAATAATCCATATTGTATATGGACCACATCTTTATCCATTCATCCATTGAAGGGCATCTTGGTTATTTCCACACTTTAGTGACTTTGGCCATTGCTGCTATGAACATTGGTGTACAGATGGCCCTTCTTTTCACTACATCTGTATCTTCTTGGTATATACCGAGTGCAGTTGCAGGGTCATAGGGCAGCTCCATTTTAATTTTTTTGAGGAATTTCCACACTGTTTCCCAATGTGGCTGCACCAAGAAAGGGACTTGTTATTAATTCTGTGGAGCTGGTCAAGTCAAAATTCAAAGATGAATTTTTTCAGACATAAAGTAGTTTATACTGATTCTATTCTTCAGATTCATCGACAAGGAAAAGTCTATAAAACTAAAGTCTCGGGCGCCTGGGTGGCTCAGTGGGTTAAGCCGCTGCCTTTGGCTCAGGTCATAATCTCAGTGTCCTGGGATCGAGTCCCGCATCGGGCTCTCTGCTCAGTAGGAAGCCTGCTTCCTCCTCTCTCTCTGCCTGCCTCTCTGTCTACTGTGATCTATCTCTGTCAAATAAATAAATAAAATCTTTAAAAAAAAAAAAAAAAAACTAAAGTCTCATGGATTTGATTAGGGTAGTATTGGATGTTAAAGTACCTGAAATGATGAAGAATGTCTGTACATTCTTCTAGATTTGTTTCAGTCCTAAAATATTAAATTAGTTATAATGTATGTGAAAATATCCTTACTATTAGAATTGCTTATCCATTCTCAAATTTTCTAGTGGCTTAGTACTTAGTACTTCCACCGCTGTATGCCATAGCTATAATAAGCAAGCAGTAACAGGAGTCACCATCCCACCTTTGTCAGGTCACAAGGCAGAATCAGAAACAAGTCTACCAAAAAATGTCATCCCTAATAATTTCTGGTACTTTAATTTTAAAATTTTAGTTGATATTCATCCAATCAAATATAGAGCTGAGGTATATGTTTGTGAGAAATTGAACTGTTTAGGGTGGTGGCTTACACTCACTCCCCTAATCATGTATTCTGTTTCCTTCCAGACATCCCCCATTTGAGACCAGCGCCAGTGTATGTACATTACTACAACTCAAGACAATGAAAACATTTATAGTATAAAAATTCCATACATGGCAATTCACATTGTTTTTATTAAATGGATTATAAATTTATTTTTGGAAAAAAGTATCTAGCTATAATCCAAAACACTCAAAATCGAGTTGCTGTACTGCCCCAAATCATACAGGTATGTCATTCCTCTTTTTCTTATATTTTACATAGGTAAAAATACACTAACACATACCAAAGTAATTGACTCATAGGGGTTCTGGTTCCTAAAGGATGCTGGTTCTAGGGATTATGTTTATGGGTGGGCTCTCTCTCTGTTGCTGAGGCGTCAGAGGGACTTCTGAGATAGCACTTGCCATGCCCTGCTGACATTGCCATGACAAGGTGATCTTGGGGGCCAGGGAGATGTTCTGAAAACATGATGTTGTGTGCAGTCTCCTGGACCCTCTCATTTTCCTTCCTTTGCTCAAGAGCCAGTGACATCAGAGCATAAGACCAGGGGCCTGTGTTGCCTTCACCCATCCCCAGCACCAGGCAGGCCCTCAATAATCATGTAGGTGGGCTGTGGGAAGGACCTATTTGACTGCCAAGTGCCTCTTGGCATCTCAGAGGGAGCAGTGGAAGAGATCTCAGGATTTTGAGGTGCCATGATGGAATGCCTGGAAGAAAAGGCAGACTCTCTTTAGAAGGCTTTCAGTGAAGACCTCTTTCTGTGTGGGGCCCATGGTATACCTTCCCTCCCTTGTGGTCCTTGGTCATAGAGAAATGGGCTTTCCCAGCAGGTTGAGTTTCTTAGAGACTTTGTGCTGTGTAAGGAAGGACAACTTGGGGAGGTTTGAGAGGGGCTGCTTCATGGCAGGGGCCTGCTTTTATGCACAAAGCATGGTCCCCTTAGAGTAGCTTCGCTGATGCCCCAGAGTTCCCCAAAGTGTGACTAGGCCTGAGCTGCAAGAGTTCACACACCTGAGTGGCAGGTAGCATCTTGGTGGAGGAGCACCAAACTGAGGTCCAAAGCCCGTGTCCTCATTGATTAAGAACTGACTACAGAGCTAGACAAACTTATTGTCAAGAAGTCTGAGGGGGATACAGTTACAGTAAAGAGCAGCAAAATACTTACTAAGATTTTGAAAGGGAGCTTTGGGGTGCGTGGATGGCTCAGTTGGTTAAATGTCTGCCAGAGATCAAACCCTGTGGTGGGGGGTGGGGAGTCCCTGCTAAGTGAGGAGTCTGCTTCTCCCTCTCCCTTTCCCTCTGCCACTCTCCCTGTCTGTGCTCACTTTCTCTCTGTCTCTCTGTGTCAAATAACTTTTATAAATCTTTTAAAACATAAAAATACAAGAAAGATTTGAAACTTAAATTCACTAGTTGTAACATGTAATAGGAACCCTGTAAACAGTAATGATCACTGCTGAGAACAAAATTGATTTTTTAAAGATTTTATTTATTTGGCAGAGAGAGATCCCAAGTAGGCAGAAAGGCAAGCAGAGAGAGAGGAGGAAGCAGGCTCCCCACCGAGCAGTGAGCCCAATGCAGGACTCGATCCCAGGACCCTGAGATCATGACCTGAGCTGAAGGCAGTGGCTTAACCCACTGAGCCACCCTGGTGCCCCACAAAATTGATTTTCCAAAGGAATATCCCAGAACACTGAGGAAAATTTCAAAGAGATGGAAATGAGAAACGAATAAGTAAGATCTGAGGTCAGGTCCAAATCTACCTTGCAAGTACCCTGAGGACAAAAGGAAAAAATAACAGAAGTTATAACTGAACTAATGCAGCATTTACTTGAGCTGAAAAACAGTCATGCCTTCAGTTCATAAAGCCTTCAAGTCCCAGGGAGAATTAGCTGAACAGACTCAAACCAAAACAGACGTAAACCTATTTGACTTTCAGGGACTAAGAAAAAATTGTCAGAGTTCCAAACAGAAATCACCAGTTCCTTCTAGAAAATGAGACAGAGTATCATTGAATATTGACTTTAAGCTCTATCCCTCAGAGCTAAAAGAACTCTCTTTCTTAGAACTCTTGCTTCCTATCACATATGTAAGGAGATTTCAGGTTGATTAACCTTGTAAATTGGTTTAAGTTCTAACTCTACAAACAAAATGATAAAGAATTTGGAGACAATCTAGGGGCATGTAAAAATTTGGGAAGTGGTAGACTACCTTAGGTAGAGATAAGACCCACAGGCCATAGAAGAAATGACATGCCACTTTATTTTAAAAATTTGAAAAAGATTTGTATATCAAAAAAGAGTAAAGCTGCATGTGGGCAACAGGCTGTGAAAAGCATCTGTAACATCAGCTGTTCAAGGAGTTCATGTCTCTGACGTGCCTACAAATTGAGAAGAAGACAAACAGTCCGATTGAAAAACAGACCAAATGAGAGGAAGGAGAAGTTCATGGAAAAGGAAACAGAAATGACCCTGGATTTCATAGTGAGCCAGGGAACACCATTAGTTCTGGACCATGTTGAGACACCTTTATTCACTCACCCTGTAGACAAAAACTAAAAATCATCAGGTAGACAAAAATTTGCATGAAATCATATATAAGAAACTCAGCCCCACTCTTTGATAAATTTTACAGTCTATTTTGTGTGATTGTTAAGTCAATTCAAAACAATCTGTTTAGAGACTCTGACTGTTCCCTACTTGGTTACAAATTTTCAGGGAACCATCACTGTATTTATTGAGAATAATTTCCTCATTCTTGAAAAATACATTTGAGTGATGAAAAATAGCAAGAATAATGGAATAGCCACAAATTCAAGGTTCTAGTTTTCCCCCCGCCCTTAGTGGGAAAGGAAACTTTTCACACATGTGAGTCATCTACTTTTATTATCTGGATTTCTTAGTTTCCGTAAAGTCTGACCTCCTGAATCAGTTTGGATGGTTGTCTCATCCTAACTCAAACTGTCTTAAAGATTAAAAAAAAAAAAAAAAAAAAAAAAAACCTTCAATCTCATGAAGAAGCAGCTCATGGCAGTGCTTGCGGAGAATGTGTTTTATTCACACTGTCTCCATGATTTTCTCCATTTTTCCCTACTGTGCCCTTTCCCTCTGGCCAGTTTGTCTTCCACCCCCTGCTGACTGTGTGATGGCTGCCCGCAGTGGGGGCACTGCTTTTCTTGTTCACATTCAGAGACAACCCAGATATTTCTGTAAAGCCCTTCCCGTTTGTGTGTGTGGGACAACCTAGGTTACTGTCTCTCATAGAACAGTAACAAGACACTGACTGTCATGCAGCTGGCTGTGTGAATGGCCCAGGAGGAACATGACTGGCTTCCATGACAGACCCCTGCCCTGCAGTGTGGATGGGGCCAGCTTCCTGTGAGTCACCTGGGCTGCAGTGGAGGAGGCACACAGTGCACTGGGGTTCAGGGAGGGGGAGGGAGGAAGGATGCTGGCAGTCAACTCTCCAGATCCAGTACTACCACACCCTGAAGATAGTCCTACCTAGAAATGGTCCCTGCCATTATACAGACTCAATATGTCTCAGTGAGTTCTTCAAGTAGTTTTTAGTGCCACTGTAGCAAATGTCAAATTCTCAGTGGCTTGAAACAACACAAATTGATTATCTTGCAGTTCTGGAGGTCAGAAGTTCAAAAATCAGTCTCAGTGTGGTAAAATCGGGGTGTTAGCAGCCTGTGTTCCTTCTGGAGGCTCTAGAGGAGAATCCACTTTCTTGCCTTGTCCTGCTTCTAAAGCTGCCTGCATTCCCTGACTTGTGGCCCTTCATTGCACCACCTTTTATCCCTCTGTTTCCAACTTCACATTGCCTTCTGATTCTGATCCTCCTGTCTCCTTATGGATCCTCATGATTACATTGGGACCACCGAGGTAATCCAGGATAATCTCTCCCCCCTCACACCTTAATTTAATCATGCTCGCTAAATCCCATTTGCCAGGTAAGGTAAAGTACTCAGAGCTTCTTGGGCTCAGGATATGGTCATCTTTGGGGCAGTCGATATTCAGCTGGTCAGTTGCCTCCTGTGCTCCCTTTTATGCCTCACACCTCATCTCACATGTGTCTGCTGTGTTCCTCTCTTCATCTGCATTGCAAATGAGAAATGCAGCAATTTAAACCATTGAATATTAGATTTTGGAGATAGTTGCAGGAATAAAAGCACACATAATTTTATTTGTGTCCTAAAAGTTTTTGTTTGGAATTTTAAATTTTATCTAATTGTCCCTAGGTAAATTAAATATGATTCAATCAGTTGATCTGAAAAATCTTTTCAAAGAGTATACCGCTGTTGTAAAGGCCCTTCAAAACAGTATTTTGAGTGCTGTTTCCAAATGAAGTTTACACTTTCACCCTTATCACTGTATTAAAGGTCATGTTGGAAGGTTTTGTGTGTGTGTGCTTTTTTCCAAAGTGAACTTGCTTCTCTATCTAAAACTAATACCTCTAACAGTATTTTTCACCAGGGAGGAGAGGAATTAGTGTATCTTCTAGACTAAGTTTTCTTTCCACGTGAAGAATCTGTTAGGACTAATATTCATGGGAGAAGGAAAAGACAGTAGCTCTTACACCCCATATACTATGTTGACAACAACAGTATAAGCCTGACCAAAGCTGTACATCTTGGTGCATCATTTCAGCTGAAACGTGTTCAGTGAAGTATGATTTATTCCTTAGTAATTCATTTTTGTGTGAGATAAAAGTACATCAACAGAAATTAGGGAAAGCAGAGTGGTAATTTTAAAATTTCATCATTGACTGTTTTTTTTTACCAGTTATATAAGCACATTAATTGATATTAAAACCCATAAAAGCTCATTTGGGAATGAAAAAGAAAGTTTGAGGTGGTATTGATTTTTTAATGATATTTGTATTTATTTGTATGATTACGCTTAGTTACACTTTGATTGAGTCCGAATGTGCCCTTCAACAATAATCCATCGGCTCTGGGTTTCCTGAAGTTGTATGTCATGGGGTGAACAGTTAGAAAAAGTGAATCCCACCAATTGACAACCCTATGGGGGTTTATATATTACACAAACACATTTGTTTGTTGACTGCCACTCCAGTACTTTCTGTGTCCTCGAGCTCCACCCACATGGTGCAGGCTGCCCCCATCTGTGCTGGAGAATCATGACGGGGCATTCAGTGGCCTTAGGCATCCCCAGAGAGCTGCAGTTGCATCCTCTCATTTCCCACCTAGTTTGTGGGCATCCCCCTTTAGCTTGACCCTGACAGTGGACAGGTCTCAGTATGAGCTGTCTGTGGGAAGAAACAAGATGTTGGGGGGGCAGCGGTAGTTGTTGATGGGAAGTTTTAAGTGTCAGGTTTTATCTTGCAATTTTCTGAACCCTGGCAGTGCAGGCCTGGGCCAACCTGGTATGTCTGTTTCACCAACCAAATCTTCCTCATGTGCCCAAGAAGTAAAACTATATTTGCATTTGCCACCAGAATCAACTAATACTAAATAATAGTTGAGAATTCCAGCTTGATTATAGTGAGTGGAAAATGGACCTCTCTCTGGTTAATTCTTACACTATGATTTTACTGTTCATCTTCATAAAAGGGATAAGAAATGAGGAAACGTGGATTATCAGTTTGTTTTCACTCTCATCACTCACTGCAGTTATAATTTTCAAAATACCAAGATGTTTTTCAAAAGTAGTTGTTTTTTTGTTTTTTGTTTTTTTGTTTTGTTTTGTTTTGTTTTTGTGGAGGGAGTAGGGACTAAGACTAAGGAAAGCATTGTTCTATCAAGAGAAGTCGTTTTCAATTTATGGTATGATGGGAAATCCATCTCGTATGTCCTATTTGGATAACAGAGCTCACTTTTAATTTTTTTAAACTTCCTTTGATTTTTTAATTGAATTATAGCTGACCCACAATGTTGCATTCGTTTCAGATATAAAACAACAAGATTTGACAAGTCTGTATGTTATGCTGTGCTCGCCGTACTGTACCACCAACCATATTCCCTATGCTGTGCCTTTCGTCCTGCAACTTATTAATTTTGTAACTGGAAGCCTGTTATCTCCCACTGTATTTCACGCATTTTGCCTGTCCACCCGCTGCCTCCTCTTTGGAAACGATCAATTTGTTCTCTGTAGTTATGGGTCTCTTTCTGTTTTTCTGTGTGTTCAGAGAACTTTTTAAGATAACTTGGTGCCTTTAAACATATTCCTTGATTTCCATTAGTTTGGATACGTATTTGCCATGTTACCCAATTAGTTATGTAATGACTTCAAAATTTGGGGGCTTAAAACAACCCTTTTGTCATATTACATATGTTTTGGGGGTCAGAAATTGGGGCAGGATCTCATGGGGCAATTTTTATGCTTAATACGGCATTAACTGAGGTCAGTGGGTGGTGGCCTTCAGCAGGCGGCTGCTTGGTCTAGAGGATTCAGGATGACTTTATGCACATGCCTGTCACTTTGATGGGTACAGTTGGGAGACGAGGCTCAGATGGCCCTCCACTTCCGTGCAGTCTTTGTAACAAGGTTGTTGGACTTATTTCCTGTCCACTCAGAGCTCCAATAGCAAATGTTCCAAGAGAGGGGTTCCTTTTGGACTTGGGCCTGAAACTGACACGTTTATTTCTCTGTTTAACACAGTCACATAGCCCATGTGAATCAAAGGGAATGGGGAGTCATAGGATTTGTGATCATTTTTTAACGTGCTACATATGTTCATATGTGCATTTTTTCCCATTTCTCTGACCTGTGGGAAAATGGAAGTTATTGATCAAAGAGTCACAGGTTATCAAGCTGTATGAGAGACTTCAGACTTAATCCAACCTCCATACTTTATAGATTAAAGAATATATACGTAGGTGCACATGTACATCTCCATATCAGTTATTATATATACACTTGTATATCACTAAAAATGGTATCTGTGGATTAGCCAATTCTTCTATCTTCATAGGAATGAAAAGGACTCGTCATTCCCCGGCAAATCTGAAGAAAGAAGCCAGAGCAAGAGTAAGGGAGAAAGAGAGTGAGAGGAGCATCTGATGGGATAGGATTTCTTACAAAAGGACTCCTGAAGTGACCAGAGAAAACAGACCAACAGAAAAGGGCAGACTTTGACCAAGCGGTGCTCAACGACGTGAATATCCACATGGAACAGAAGAGGTTTTAACGCTATTCCCTACTGATGTAGCCTACATACTAAAGAGGACATCAGAAGTTTTCTGGAAGATACGATAGAAAACCATTTTGAGGACCTGGGGGCGGTGGCAGAGATGAGTGGAACAGAACACCAAAAACAGGAAGCCCAAGAAAGCTTGGGTGCCGCTTCCAGATGGCGATGAGAGAAGAATTAGGCACGAACCAGTCAGCTGGAAAAGACTGGGAGCAGGGGACAACAGTCGAAAAGGACAGCTGCCAAGAGCAACTCCACAGTCTCACTTTTATTGGATAGAAAACAATAGCCAATAGAAGGATTGAGGAAGGTCAAATGTTAATCCCATCTTGCTGACAAGCAAGAAGGAGGATAAAGTTTATAGTTAAACAAGCACATTGAAAGAACTCTTCTAACTAACAACAGGCACTTCTGGGAAGAGAAAGGCTCTATGGAGGATAAGGGAGGCAGGCGGTTTTCATTCCACCCTGAGCTAACCTGTCGTTCCGGGTGCTCCGCTTTCCTGAAGCAGGCAGCATTCCGCCCTGGGCTGGCTGGGCTTCCAGCCAGCGCAGCTTCTGTGAGGGGGCTGCATTCCGCCATGAGCAGGCGAGGTATCCCCCGCTGCCCAGCTTCTGTGAAGGGGCGGTGTTCCGCCCTGAGCAAGCTGGGCATCCCCAACTATAAGTGCTACCATTTTACTTAAAACTGTGAAATTTGGTCAGATTTAAATTTCAATTTATGTTAAAACATTCTGTAAACTGTGTTAAACTTTGACATTTGTTCCCTCTGTTCAGTGAATAACACTATATCATATTCTGAAAAATACGCTAATTTTCATTTTGAAAAATATCCCTTTTTCCTCTTATGGTAATTATTAATATGAATTAATAGTAGAATTTGATATGGTTCCATATGCCCATAAATACTTTATTGTATATTATCAAATTTAATAATGAATATAATGTACTTCTTTGGACAATTTTTAAAGACCAGTCTACTCTTAAAACAAAAAAATGGAGACGCACTTCTTTAGTTCACACAAATTTCATTTTATTATATATAACCACAGATAAATTTCAACAAATCATAATTTATTAAAATTATGTCTACTTAAAAATCTCATAGAAGAGTAAAACCATCAAAAATAATAATAAACACACACAACACACACACATCACCCATGTATTGGCAAATTACAGTTGCTGTAACAATACATTAGGCATTCCACTGTTGAGGGCTATCAAAATTTCCATCAGTGACAAGAAGATTTGTATCCAAATGGACTGATTTTCCAGAATCCAAGAAAAAGTCTCCTAGGGTTTATTTAAAGATAAATATTTGAACAAATACTTCTTAAATTTAGGAAATTCAGAACATATGATTAAAGAATATTTGCAGTGCAGACTATATTCAATCCTTCCTTCAAAATGTGCCTTTGAGTACATAATTCTGTTTTCTCTATCTTAATTGAGCTGTCCTCCAAGGAAGTTTTCTAAAATGTGTGTCTCTCAGGGCGCCTGGGTGGCTCAGTGGTTAAGCCGCTGCCTTCGGCTCAGGTCATGATCTCAGGGTCCTGGGATGGAGTCCTGCATCGGGCTCTCTGCTTAGCAGGGAGCCTGCTTCTGTCTCTCTCTCTCTGCCTGTCTCTCTGTCTACTGTGATCTCTCTCTGTCAAATAAATAAATAAAATCTTTAAAAATAAATGTGTGTCTCTGTGTGGTAAATGTTCTAAGACCTAACATGCTTCATTGTATTTTTACTGTGCTCTCAAATTTAATCAATAATTTGGCTTGATGTATAATATCTAGTTTCAAATATCTTTTCCATCTATACAAACACCCAGCTGTCTCCTTTATATGCTATTACTATTGAGAATTCTGCTGTCAGTATTATTCTTGTACATTTTAGGTGATCTGTTCTTCTCTTGGGCATCATTTATGCTCTTCTCTGTTTTTGATATTCTTAAAACTCACCATAATGTATATGAGTGGTTTTGTGTGTGTGTGTGTGGTTTTTGTTTTGTTTTGTTTCTGATTTCTCATGTTTGGCATCATTTTAAGTCTGGTATCTTTTATCTTTCTTTAATTCTCCAAAATTTATCTCAGTACTTATTTAAATATTTTCTTTATTTTTTTTTCTCTTCTGCTGCATTTGGGCAGAAGTCATTAATTTGTTTGTTTGTTTGTTTTTCCCAACTCATTTATTCATTTTAAAGCTATATTCATCTTAGTCTCCATTTATTGTATTCTTTATTTCAACAATTTTCACTTAATTTATATTCACGGTATAGTATCTTTTCTTTGTATATGTATATCATTATTTTATCATATACTTTTAAGCTATTTTTAAAAATATTTTACTTATTTATTTGACAGTGAGAGATCACAAGTAGGCAGAGAGGTGAGCAGAGAGAGAGGAAGGGAAGCAGGCTACCTGCTGAGCAGAAAGCCCGATGTGGGGCTTGATCCCAGGACCCTGAGATCATGACCTGAACTGAAGGCAGCGGCTTAACCCACTGAGCCACCCAGGCGCCCCTTTTAAGCTATTTTTTAAAAGTACAGTCATTCCTTTTTTTTTTTTTTTTTTAAGATTTTCTTTCTTTATTTATTTGACAGAGAGAGATCACAAGTAGATGGAGGGCAGGCAGAGAGAGAGAGAGAGAGGTAAGCTGACTCCCTGCTGAGCAGAGAGCCTGATGCAGGACTTGATCCCAGGACCCTGAGATCATGACCTGAGTTGAAGGCAGTGGCTTAATCCACTGTGCCACCTAGGCGCCCCTAAGCTATTTTTTAAATTCCTGTTCTAATAACACTTGGATTGCCATATAAAGTTAACCGCATCATCTTTTTTAGGTAAGTAATTGTACTTTTTATATGCATAGTTATTTTGGTCCATGAGTTCAGCTCCTCTTCGGATCATCAAATCTCTGTAAAGTCTGGGTATGCTAGGATTTTCTAAGCAACAATAAAATACATTGAAACCTGGTAGCTTAATTATAATAATGTTTTCTTTCTCAATCATTCACAATATTATTACATTCTGAGTAGCTTCCTTCTATTTTGCAGCTATAGTGTTTGGAAAAACTTGAATTGTGATATCACTGTGATAATGTGAATTAGTCAGGGTTTTTCAGAGAATCGGGAAGAGAAAAAAGGGAAGATATTCTCCAGGGCCAACTCTAGAAGTGACTATTAAAACATCTGTCCAAATTCAATTGAACAAAACTCAGAAATGCCATCTCCAGTGAAATACAAAGAAGATTATATATAGTTCTGGGCACACACATCTCATTTCACCCAATTATGTACATCAATGAAAGACTGAAGGCCAATCACCACTCCATGGGAGAATTTAAAAATAAATTTACTAATGAGGCCAAGAATTCAGAATCACAAATACTTCAGAACTAATAATAACTGCCTTCACTTGATGTTATTCTATAAGATAAATCCTATGATCAAGTTTCAATTTTAAATTCTTACAATTTTAAATTCTTAAATCCTTATGAAGAAGCATCATTTGGAGGGAGCAGTTTTCATAATTTATCATCCGTCAGCCTTTTTTAAAAAGATTTTATTTATTTATTGGACACAGAGAGAGAGAAAGAGAGAGAGAGAGAGATCACAAGTAAGCAGAGAGGCAGGCAAGCAGGGAGGGAAGCAGGCTTCCTTTTGAGCAGAGTCTGATGTGGGGCTGGATCCCAGGACCCAGAGACCATGACTTGAGATGAAGGCAGAGGCTTAACCCACCACCCACGTGATGAGAGAGCCACTCAGGTGCCCCTCATCAATCAGTCTTAATTGTTTGGAGGAAAATGTGTGGAGGAATAATGCCTTAGGGAGTTAATCTCTCTAAAGAATTTTCAAGTCTTTACCCCTTCAAGGTTTTTGTACAGTTCTGATAGCCTCTAAACATCCATCTGATTTCTACAGTGACAGGCCTGTTAAAACCTGTCTTCAAACCAGGAATAGAGCTTGAAACATACCAGTCAAGAGCAACTTTGAGTCTTTTAAGGAATTTATCATCATTTCTTTGTTTTTGGTTAATATCTGAAATAGTTCCATATTACACTTGCATAATTTCTCCAGAGCTGACTTTGAAGGAGGCATTCAGTTCCAGCTAGTTCCATATTTTGGCAAGAACTATAATTCTATATATATATTAAAAAAAAAACATATTTTAGGGCGCCTGGGTGGCTCAGTGGGTTAAAATCTCTGCCTTCGGCTCAGGTCATGATTCCAGGTTCCTGAGATTGAGTCCCACAGTGGGCTCTCTTCTCAGCAGGGAGCCTGCTTCCATTCCTCTCTCTCTGGCTGCCTCTCTGCCTTCCTGTGATCTCTGTCAAGTAAATAAATAAAATTTTTTAAAAAACATATTTTATACCAGTTATTCATGTTTATTAACTAAGATATCACAATACAAATAATACAAACAGTTGCTCTTTATTAATACCTTCAACCAAGATCAAAAAATATGTCATATTTTCTACAAAAATTTTATATCATCTGATAGGTCAGATATATATAAAATTACATTTAAAGTTTTAAAAATATTATCAAATATTTTCATTTAAATGCAAATTTGAAAAAATATCTACTTTTCCAAACACGACTTTTTATCCTATTTTTTTGAATTTTGTCGACAACTGATAAAATGTTTAGTGAGACTATAAATGTTAGATCGAAAAAAATGATTAATACATGTAGGTTAAAATTATTATGTTCCATTAAAAATGATTTAGTCTTTAATGAACATCTGTTTGGTAATATGTTGTAGCCAGATATAGTAAATTAATGATATATATAAAATTATAGGGAAATGACACCTTCCGTTCCATTATGAGTAGAGCTTTTAAAATGCTATTTGTCACAACCTGTCATCTTGTCATTATGTAGCATTATGTAGCATTTAAAAAATGTATACTCTTCACTTCAAAGTCTTTTAGAAATCTAAAATATGACTTTCTATGGTTTGTGTTTCCATATTCCTTTATTGCCAGTTTGAAGAAATCCACATGCTTGGATTCAAAAGTAATAAATTTTTCTTATTTGGAAAAATGATGTTTATTTTTGTTCTCTTACCCTTCGCAGGTGGTTTCATTTTAGCACACTTCAGAGTTATAATTTCATGCTTATTAAAAACATTTATTATGAACTACATAGATGAATGAAACTTTTATTTTATTAAATTATATGGAGATTCCTCACGAAATTAAAAATAGAGCTTCCCTATTACCCTACAATTGCGATACTGGGTATTTACCACAAAGATACAGATGTAGTGAAAATAAAAGCCATTTCTACCCCAATGTTTATAGCAGCATTGGCCACGGTCGCCCAACTGTGGAAAGAACCAAGATGCCCTTCCATGGACGAATGGATAAGGAAGATGTGGTCCATATACACTATGGACTATTATGCCTCCATCAGAAAGTACGAATACTCAACTTTTGTAGCAATATAGACGGGACTGGAAGAGATTATGCTGAATGAATCAAGTCAAGCAGAGAGAGTCAATCATCCTATGGTTTGACTTCTTTGTGGAGCATCACATATATCATGGAGGACATGGGGAGATGGAGAGGAGAAGGGAGATGGAGGATATTGGAAGGGGAGGTGAACCATGAGAGACTATGGACTTTGAAAATCAATCTGAGGATTTTGCAGGGGCGGGGGTGTGGGCGGTCTGGCTACCAAGTGGTGGCTATTATAGAGGGGATGGATTGCATGGGGCACTGGGTGTTGTGTAAAAATAATGAATACTGTTATGCTGAAAATTAAAAAATTACTTAAAAAAATCTATATAAAAAACCAGAATATTGGGAATGAATTAAAATTAAAGTTGTATCTATGAAATAGTGGTGGTTGTTCTCTTGTAGTCTTTTAATTTTTTACTTTGCTGGTTTTATTTCTGAGAGAGGGGCCTGCCACGTGGGTTTTCAGTCAATGATGTTACCTGATTTAAGTCCTCCCTCCCTGCTCATGGGGGTGGGCTCTGAGGAAACCGGTTTTTTCAGGCTTTTGTTTTTGTTTTTGTATTTGTTCACTTTTTCTCTCTCGCCTTGACTGCTTTTGATGGTTCTTGGAGTTTTAGAGGAAAGTAAACTGCAGCCTGACCTCCCTGACAGAGAGAAACCTCTATCTGCTCCTCTGTAGGTTCTGCAGGGCACATATAAATTCCCTTTTGACCAATGGCAGAGCTTATATTGAGATACGGTCCCAGGGGATGCAGGATCTTTTGCTTGTACTGAAAACCACAGCAGCAGTGTGGGCAGCTCCAGACCACCAGAGTGGTTCCAAGAAGTGATTGCACACTGAGATTTTCCCACTGGCCTGGTCTTGGAGCACCTGGTCTTTCCCGGTCTAAGAGCGCCGGGCATGTGACACCTTTCATAGGGGAGGGTGTGGGTCACAGGCGCCTCTCAGGCTCTGATAGTATGTCAAGGGTTTAAGAGCACCAATCTGGGCCTTCAGGCAGGGGAAGGTGAGGGGTGCACGTGTCTCAGGCAAGGCTGGGCAATTTGCTGTATGGTGTGGCTCCCACCCCTTAAAGAAACTGGACACAACACACCTCAGGTGCACTAGTGGCTCAGGAACAAGGAGCTGGTTAATCTGCCACACTCTCTCTAGCTCAGCACCAGAAAATTCTAAACTTGTTCCGGGACATAAGCCCCTGTCCTTAGCCGCCTCAATTGTCAGTGATCCTTTAACCCCGTGATCCTTTGCTGTTTTTGAGTGCTTTCAACATGAGTCCAAGTTAATGGTGGTCCCAAGACAGAGGGCACTCTTGTATTGGGGCATTACTTTCCAATCGGTCGACTCTGGTGGCTCTTTCCCCCTTTATATCTTCCGATATCAGACAAAGAGAAATAAAAGGTATTTAAATTGGCAATGAAGAAGTCAAACTTTCTCGCTTCACAGATGACATGATTCTTTATATGGAAAACCCCAAAGACTCTATCCCCAAATGTCTAGAACTCATACAACAATTTAGCTACATGGCAGGATACAAAGTCATATATGGAAATCAGTGGCTTTCTATACACTAACAATGAAAATGCATAAAGGAAAATTAGAGAATCGATTCCATTTACTATAGCACCAAGAACTATAAGATATCTGGGAATAAACCTAACTGAAAAGGTAAAGGAGCTGTACTTGAGGAACTACAGAACACCCATTAAAGAAATTGAAGAAGACACACACAAAAAAGGAAGATCATTTCATGATCTCGCATTGGAAGAAAAAACATTGTCAAAATGTCTATACTACCTAGAGCAATCTATCGTTTTAATGCCATTCCTATCAAAATTCCACCGGTATTTTTCAAGGAGCTGGAGCAAATAATCCTAAAATTTGTATAGAATCAGAAGAGACCCAGAATTTCTAAAGAAATGTTGAAAAACAAACATAAAACTGGGGCATTGCGTACCTTATCTCAAGATTTACTACAAAGTTGTGATCACCAAAACAGCATTGTCCTGGCATTAAAAACGGACACATAGACGAGTGGAATAAAGAGGATAGCCCATATATAGACCCTCAACTCTATGGGCAAATAATCTTCGTCAAAACGGGAAAAAATATACAGTGGAAAAAAGACAGTCTCTTCAATAAATAAATGGTGATGGGAAAACTGGACATCCATTTGTAGAAGAATGAAACTCGACCATTCTCTTACACAGAGGTAAGCTCAAAATGGATAAATGACCTCAAGGTGAGACAGGAATCCATCAGATCCTAGAGGAAAACATAGGCAGTAATCTCTTCGATATCAGCCACAGCAACTTCTTTCAAGATATGTCTCCAAAGGCAAAGGAAACAAAAGTAAACATAAACTTTTGGGACTTCATCAAAATCAAAAGCTTCTGCACAGCAAAAGAAGCAGTCAACAAACAAAGAGGCAACCCACGGAATGGGAGAAGCTATTTGCAAATGAGAATACAGATAAAAGGTTGATATCCAGGATCTATAAAGAACTCCTCAAACTCAACATATACAAAGCAGACAATCATATAAAAAATGGGCAGAATATACGAACAGACACTTCTCCAAAGAAGACCTACAAATGACTATCGGACACATGAAAAAATGTTCATCATCACTAGCCCTCAGGGGGATTCAAAGGAAAACCACATTGAGATACCACCTTACACCAATTATAATGGCCCAAATTAGCAACACAGGATCAACATGTGTTGGAGAGAATGTGGAGAAAGGGGAACCCTCTTACACTGTTGGTGGGAATACAAGTTGGTGCAGCCAGTTTGGAAAACAGTGTGGAGATTCCTCAAGAAATTAAAAATGAGCATCCCTATTACCCTGCCATTACACTATTTGGTATTTACCCCAACGGCACAGATGTAGTGAAAAGAAGGCCCGTTTGTACCACAATGTTTATAGCAGCAATGGCCACGGTTGTCAAACTGTGGAAAGAAACAAGATGGATAAATGGATAAGGAAGATGTGGTCCATATAGACTGTGGAGTATTCTGCCTCCATCAGAAAGGATGAATACACAACTATTGAAATACCATGGACAGGACAGGAAGAGATTATGCTGGAGACAATCAAGCAGAGAGAGTCAATTATATATGGTTTCACTTATTTGTGGAGCATCACAAATAACATGGAGAACAAGGGGAGATGTAGGAGAGAAGGGAATTGAGGTAAATTGGAAGGGAAGGTGAACCATGAGAGACTATGTACTCTGAAAACCAATCTGAGGGTTTTGAATGGGTGTGGGATGGGTAATTGGGAATACTAGCTGGTGGGTATTAGAGAGGGCATGGATTGCATCGAGCACTTGGTGTAGTGCAAAAACAATAAATACCGCCAGACTGAAAAGAAATTAAAAAAAATAGAAAGTAAACAATAAACTGGTAACTTAAATTAAAAAAAAATTACTGTGTACCAAAAATTCTTGTATACCTTCCCATTTTATTTTTGTTGTTTTTATTTAAATATAATTGATATACAGTGTTATATTAGTTTTGGATGTACAATAAAATAAATCAACAATTCTAAAAAACAAACAAACAAATAAACAACAACAACAACAAAACTGGCCCTTTCAAAAGCAGTTGAAGACCTACAGTGAAAAGGAAATAATTATATTTTATTATCTATACTTATTAAAATGACATGAAATTAGAGTCTAACTGAGTCCTCCATTTCTGGAATCAATGAGAAGACACGACATTGGACAGTCAAGATGGCAGAGAAGTAGCAAGCTGAGACTGCTTCAGCTAGCCGGAGATCAGCTAGATAGCTTATCTAAAGATTGCAAACACCTGAAAATCCATCGGCAGACCGAAGAGAAGAAGAACAGCAATTCTGGAAACAGAAAAACAACCGCTTTCTGAAAGGTAGGACCGGCGGAGAAGTGAATCCAAAGCGACGGGAAGATAGACCCCGGGGGGAGGGGCCGGCTCCCGGCAAGCGGCGGAGCAACCGCGCACAAAATCAGGACTTTTAAAAGTCTGTTCCGCTGAGGGACATCGCTCCAGAGGCTAAACCGGGGCGAAGCCCACGCGGGGTCAGCGTGGCCTCAGGTCCCGCAGGGTCACAGAAGGATCGGGGGTGTCTGAGTGTCGCAGAGCTTGCGGGTATTGGAACGGGAAAGCTGGCTACAGAAACAGAGCCGACAGTAAGCTCACAGCTCGATGTTACCTTGAACCGATCGCAGGCTCGGTGAGCTCGGAGCGGGGCCGGAGGTCAGGCAGACGGGAATAACTGGGCGCTGTTCTCTGAGGGCGCACTGAGGAGTGGGGCCCTGGGCTCTCGGCTCCTCCGGGCCGGAGACCAGGAGGCCGCCATTTGTGTTCCCATCCTCCGGAACTCTACGGAAAGCGCTCAGGGAACAAAAGCTCCTGAAAGCAAACCCGAGCGGATTACTCACCCCGGCCCCGGGTAAGGGAGGTGTAATTCCGCCTGGGGCAAAGACACTTGAGAATCACTACAACAGGCCCCTCCCCCAGAAGATCAACAAGAAATCCAGCTGAGACCAAGTTCACCTACCAAGGAGTGCGGTTTCAATACCAAGGAGAGCAGCAAAATTCCAGAGGAGGAGAAAGCCAAGCACGGAACTCATGGCTTTTTTCCTGTGTTTTTTTTTTAGTCTTGCAGTTAATTTAATTTTTTCTTTTTCATTTTTTTTTTTTTTTCGTTTTCTTCTCGCCTTCGGGTAAATTTTTTTTTTTTAACTGTTACCTTTTTCTTTTTTAACGATTTTTTACTAGTTTATCTAATATATATATTTTTTCTTTTTTACATTTTTCTCGGGTGTTTTCTTTTTTAAAAAAAATTTTTTTTCTTTTTTTTTCTTTCTTTCTTTTTGAACCTCTTTTTATCCCCTTTCTCCCCACTCACGATTTTGGATCTCTTCTAATTTAGTTAAAGCATATTTTTCTGGGGTTGTTGCCACCCTTTTAGTATTTTACTTGCCCCTTCATTTACTCTTATCTGGCCAAAATGACAAGACGTAAAAATTCAACGCAAAAAAAAGAACAAGAGGCAGTACCGAAGGCTAGGGACCTAATCAATACAGACATCGATAATATGTCAGATCTAGAGTTCAGAATGACAATTCTCAAGGTTCTAGCCGGGCTCGAAAAAGGCATGGAAGATATTAGAGAAACCCTCTCGAGAGATATAAAAGCCCTTTCTGGAGAAATAAAAGAACTAAAATCTAACCAAGTTGAAATCAAAAAAGCTATTAATGAGGTGCAATCAAAAATGGAGGCTCTAACTGCTAGGATAAATGAGGCAGAAGAAAGAATTAGTGATATAGAAGACCAAATGACAGAGAATAAAGAAGCTGAGCAAAAGAGGGACAAACAGCTACTGGACCACGAGGGGAGAATTCGAGAATTAAGTGACACCATAAGACGAAACAACATTAGAATAATTGGGATTCCAGAAGAAGAAGAAAGAGAGAGGGGAGCAAAAGGTATACTGGAGAGAATTATTGGGGAGAATTTCCCCAATATGGCAAAGGGAACGAGCATCAAAATTCAGGAGATTCAGAGAATGCCCCTCAAAATCAATAAGAATAGGCCCACACCCCGTCACCAAATAGTAAAATTTACAAGTCTCAGTGACAAAGAGAAAATCCTGAAAGCAGCCCGGGAAAAGAAGTCTGTAACATACAATGGTAAAAATATTAGATTGGCAGCTGACTTATCCACAGAGACCTGGCAGGCCAGAAAGAGCTGGCATGATATTTTTAGAGCACTAAACGAGAAAAACATGCAGCCCAGAATACTATATCCAGCTAGGCTATCATTGAAAATAGAAGGAGAGATTAAAAGCTTCCAGGACAAACAACAACTGAAAGAATTTGCAAATACCAAACCAGCTCTACAGGAAATATTGAAAGGGGTCCTCTAAGCAAAGAGAGAGCCTACAAGTGGTAGATCAGAAAGGAACAGAGACCATATACAATAACAGTCACCTTACAGGCAATACAATGGCACTAAATTCATATCTCTCAATAGTTACCCTGAATGTGAATGGGCTAAATGCCCCTGTCAAAAGACACAGGGTATCAGAATGGATAAAAAAACAAAACCCATCTATATGTTGCCTCCAAGAAACTCATTTTAAGCCCGAAGACACCTCCAGATTTAAAGTGAGGGGGTGGAAAAGAATTTACCATGCTAATGGACATCAGAAGAAAGCAGGAGTGGCAATCCTTATATCAGATCAATTAGATTTTAAGCCAAAGACTATAATAAGAGATGAGGAAGGACACTATATCATACTCAAAGGGTCTGTCCAACAAGAAGATTTGACAATTTTAAATATCTATGCCCCCAACGTGGGAGCAGCCAACTATATAAACCAATTAATTACAAAATCAAAGAAACACATCAACAACAATACAATAATAGTAGGGGACTTTAACACTCCCCTCACTGAAATGGACAGGTCATCCAAGCAAAAGATCAGCAAGGAAATAAAGGCCTTAAATGACACACTGGACCAGATGGACATCACAGATATATTCAGAACATTTCATCCCAAAGCAACAGAATACACATTCTTCTCTAGTGCACATGGAACATTCTCCAGAATAGATCACATCCTCGGTCCTAAATCAGGACTCAACCGGTATCAAAAGATTGGGATCATTCCCTGCATATTTTCAGACCACAATGCTCTAAAGCTAGAACTCAACCACAAAAGGAAGTTTGGAAAGAACCCAAATACAACGAGACTAAACAGTATCCTTCTAAAGAATGAATGGGTCAACCGGGAAATTAAAGAAGAATTGAAAAAAATTATGGAAACAAATGATAATGAAAATACAACGGTTCAAAATCTGTGGGACACAATAAAGGCAGTCCTGAGAGGAAAATATATAGCGGTACAAGCCTTTCTCAAGAAACAAGAAAGGTCTCAGGTACACAACCTAACCCTACACCTAAAGGAGCTAGAGAAAGAACAAGAAAGAAACCCTAAGCCCAGCAGGAGAAGAGAAATCATAAAGATCAGAGCAGAAATCAATGAAATAGAAACCAAAAAAACAATAGAACAAATTAATGAAACTAGGAGCTGGTTCTTTGAAAGAATTAATAAAATTGATAAACCCCTGGCCCGACTTATCAAAAAGAAAAGAGAAAGGACCCAAATAAATAAAATCATGAATGAAAGAGGAGAGATCACAACTAACACCAAAGAAATACAAACTATTATAAGAACATACTATGAGCAACTCTACGGCAATAAATTTGACAATCTGGAAGAAATGGATGCATTCCTAGAAACATATAAACTACCACAACTGAACCAGGAAGAAATAGAAAGCCTGAACAGACCCATAACCAGTAAGGAGATTGAAACAGTCATTAAAAATCTCCAAACAAACAAAAGCCCAGGGCCAGATGGCTTCCCGGGGGAATTCTACCAAACATTTAAAGAAGAACTAATTCCTATTCTCCTGAAACTGTTCCAAAAAATAGAAATGGAAGGAAAACTTCCAAACTCATTTTATGAGGCCAGCATCACCTTGATCCCAAAACCAGACAAGGATCCCACCAAAAAAGAGAGCTATAGACCGATATCCTTGATGAACACAGCTGTGAAAATACTCAACAAAATACTAGCCAATAGGATTCAACAGTACATTAAAAAGATTATTCACCACGACCAAGTGGGATTTATTCCAGGGCTGCAAGGTTGGTTCAACATCCGCAAATCAGTCAATGTGATACAACACATCAATAAAAGAAAGAACAAGAACCATATGATACTCTCAATAGATGCTGAAAAAGCATTTGACAAAGTACAGCATCCCTTCCTGATCAAAACTCTTCAAAGTGTAGGGATAGAGGGCACATACCTCAATATCATCAAAGCCATCTATGAAAAACCCACCGCAAATATCATTCTCAATGGAGAAAAACTGAAAGCTTTTCCACTAAGGTCAGGAACACGGCAGGGATATCCATTATCACCACTGCTATTCAACATAGTACTAGAGGTCCTAGCCTCAGCAATCAGACAACAAAAGGAAATTAAAGGCATCCAAATCGGCAAAGAAGAAGTCAAATTATCACTCTTCGCAGATGATATGATACTATATGTGGAAAACCCAAAAGACTCCACTCCAAAACTGCTAGAACTTATACAGGAATTCAGTAAAGTGTCAGGATATAAAATCAATGCACAGAAATCAGTTGCATTTCTCTACACCAACAGCAAGACAGAAGAAAGAGATATTAAGGAGTCAATCCCATTTACAATTGCATCCAAAACCATAAGATACCTAGGAATAAACCTAACCAAAGAGACACAGAATCTATACTCTGAAAAATATAAAGTACTCATGAAAGAAATTGAGGAAGACACAAAGAAATGGAAAAATGTTCCATGCTCCTGGATTGGAAGAATAAATATTGTGAAAATGTCTATGCTACCTAAAGCAATCTACACATTTAATGCAATTCCTATCAAAGTACCATCCATCTTTTTCAAAGAAATGGAACAAATAATTCTAAAATTTATATGGAACCAGAAAAGACCTCGAATAGCCAAAGGGATATTGAAAAAGAAAGCCAACGTTGGTGGCATCACAATTCCGGACTTCAAGCTCTATTACAAAGCTGTCATCATCAAGACAGCATGGTACTGGCACAAAAACAGACACATAGATCAATGGAACAGAATAGAGAGCCCAGAAATAGACCCTCAAATCTATGGTCAACTCATCTTCGACAAAGCAGGAAAGAATTTCCAATGGAAAAAAGACAGCCTCTTCAACAAATGGTGCTGGGAAAATTGGACAGCCACATGTAGAAAAATGAAATTGGACCATTTCCTTACACCACACACAAAAATAGACTCAAAATGGATGAAGGACCTCAATGTGCGAAAGGAATCCATCAAAATCCTTGAGTAGAACACAGGCAGCAACCTCTTCGACCTCTGCCGCAGCAACATCTTCCTAGGAACAACGCAAAAGGCAAGGGAAGCAAGGGAAAAAATGAACTATTGGGATTTTATCAAGATCAAAAGCTTTTGCACAGCAAAGGAAACAGTTAACAAAATCAAAAGACAACTGACAGAATGGGAGAAGATATTTGCAAACGACATATCAGATAAAGGACTAGTGTCCAGAATCTATAAAGAACTTAGCAAACTCAACACCCAAAGAACAAATAATCCAATCAAGAAATGGGCAGAGGACATGAACAGACATTTCTGCAAAGAAGACATCCAGATGGCCAACAGACACATGAAAAAGTGCTCCATATCACTCGGCATCAGGGAAATACAAATCAAAACCACAATGAGATATCACCTCACACCAGTCAGAATGGCTAAAATCAACAAGTCAGGAAATGACAGATGCTGGCGAGGATGTGGAGAAAGGGGAACCCTCCTACACTGTTGGTGGGAATGCAAGCTGGTGCAGGCACTCTGGAAAACAGCATGGAGGTTCCTCAGAATGTTGAAAATAGAACTGCCCTATGACCCAGCAATTGCACTATTGGGTATTTACCCTAAAGATACAAACGTAGTGATCCAAAGGGGCACATGCACCCGAATGTTTATAGCAGCAATGTCCACAATAGCCAAACTATGGAAAGAACCTAGATGTCCATCTACAGATGAATGGATCAAGAAGATGTGGTATATATACACAATGGAATACTATGCAGCCATCAAAAGAAATAAAATCTTGCCATTTGCGACAACATGGATGGAACTAGAGCGTATCATGCTTAGCGAAATAAGTCAAGCAGAGAAAGACAACTATCATATGACCTCCCTGATATGAGGAAGTGGTGATGCAACATGGAGGCTTAAGTGGGTAGGAGAAGAATAAATGAAACAAGATGGGATTGGGAGGGAGACAAACCATAAGTGACTCTTAATCTCACAAAACAAACTGAGGGTTGCTGGGGGGAGGGGGTTTGGGAGAAGGGGGTGGGATTATGGACATTGGGGAGGGTATGTGCTTTGGTGAGTGCTGTGAAGTGTGTAAACCTGGTGATTCACAGACCTGTACCCCTGGGGATAAAAATATATGTTTATAAAAAATAAAAAGTTAAAAAAAAAAAAAAAAAAAAAAAGAAGACACGACATTGTCTTCCTTAAATGTCTAGAAATGTTGACCAGTAAAATGATAGAGAAGGGACTTTCTGTATGGGTCAGTCTTTTCTGAGGATAAGACGCTGGGAAAGGACTATCACCCACATGATGACATACCTCTGAGAGCTGATAATACCCAAGATGCCTCACTGTTTCTTGAGATCCCTAGAAATTGCATTGGAAATAGCAAAACTTTGCCATCTCTGAAGAAATGTTAGTCCAAATGAAGCTACACCTAACATCATTTCTCATTTCTTTGTATACAAAGGGGACGTGGGAAATTAACACACAAGACAACCTAAGTTCTTGACTAATCTAAGAGGGCTCTTTTTCTGTCCTTCCCGGGTCTTAGTACCTAAAGCCATAGGACTCAAATGTCATGAGAGAGGGACTGCTGTTTCAGTGAATCCAACTTCTGTGATGTCACCAAGGTTTGAACTCAAAGCAACCACTCCTTTTCAACCCATGCCTGATCACTACTCTAGGATGGAGTGGTCATGGGTGGGCTTAGAGGATCCCAAGCCCTCCCAAACCACAGGAGCTGCCTGGATCTCTCATGAAGGCAGTTGTGAAGTGAATCGGTGTCATGTTTTCCATGGTCAAATTCGTAGTCTTTGGTCATGACTATCACCACCAGCCTCTGGACACCGGAGAAAGGCAAGAATCCACCATTCCATCTTACCCATGATAGGACAAGAAAGATTCAGGCATCAAACAATGACTCAGGGGTGGAACTCCACGCCCCACACATGTCTATGGTCCTCCCACTCAATCAGGGAGCTTCTGACCAGGAAAAGTGCCATCAAGTAAAATGCCCAGGGAACACCTAAAACCATGCCAAAGACATGTCTGGAGTCTTCAACAGTGAGGAAACGAGTAAACCTAATGTCTCCAGACACCGTGCCAAAACGGTCTCCCAATCTTCAAAAGTGACCAAGCACAAGGGCAGACCCTACACCCGAGAACCTGAGGCCCAGTTCGGACTCATGTACTTGGAGTCCACAGGAGCAAGCGCAGAGCTTGTTGGAAGAGAACCATAACCCAAGTAAAATCATTTGAAAGACTTTCGTGCATGTTTCAGGATGACAACATGTATCTCCAAAAGGAAGCAAGGATGAGAATTTGAATGTTGCAGAACCTTGAGCATTCCCACAGGTTGGTGCAGCTGCCCTCTGGGGAATTGAATGGAGATGTGGCAGCACAAGCCTGCCTTAACCCTCTCATGACCATCCCCCAAATTGTTCATGCGATAAACAAAAAGTGCCTCTTTCGGCAAATGGGCATGTTCTAATGGAACCAGGAGAGGATGAACAATGTGAAAACAAAGGGACACTAGAGCGGGACAGACAGCAAATGCTACAGGTTGGTGAGGAGATACAGGAGGACAAAGAATAACAGAATGAACAGGGGAGCTCAGAGTGACGGTCTGGCATTTCAGGATGGTGGGAGTTGCTCTGTACCTGGCTTCATTCTATAGGGACCTAAATCCCAATTAAATAAACCATGCTCTGGCCCCAGTCAATACTTGTACACTGTTTTTTGTTTGTTTATTTGTTTTTGTTTTTTGCCAAAATATCGGCATGCATGTATACGACCGACAGACAGGGAGATCACAATAGGGGATGGAGCTGGAGAGGGTGAAGCTGACTTGCCCCAGAGCAGGGAACCTGAGACCAGAGTCAATTCCATGACCCTGGGCTCATAAGTTGAGCTGAAGGCGGCCTCTGTACTGATGTACACACCACAGGACCCAATCTTTGTCTTCTTAATACATCCTATTTCTAGACAAGAACCAGTGCTCTGTCATTGTACAGAATGCAGGGGATACAGATTCTCCCTTGGGTTGGTGTTGCATGCTCTATCCAACCTCATTCAAGAATGGGTATATCTTGTCTTCTTGAAGACCGTGACTTGGCTATGGACAAACTATTCTCCCAAGCATATTTTGGTTAAGAGAATTCCTCCCTTGCTATATTTTGCAGGGGGAATGACACTATGTCTTGTGATGCACTGCTTCTGTTGACGTAGATGGGACACTTCTGTGTCTCTGAATCTGGATCTCTGTTTCTGCTCCCAGATGAGGGACATTTTCAGCTCTGATTTCTCAAAGACATGTTCAGCACTCTTTTTTCTCTCTCACTCCTAGTTCTCTTAAATTAGGCACCTCTTTCCTTTCCGAGGAGTTGATGACTTCCCTAAGCTCATAGTCGAGTTCCACCATTCCTTTTTCTCTCTCTGGATTTGCTTCTGTATTTTCCAGTATTTGTCTTCTAGATTACCAATTTGATCCTCTGCTTCTGCCACCTTCCTGACCTTTGCATCCCCTTTGTTTCCAAACTTTTCATCAGGGACTCCTCATTTTATTATTTAAATCACTTTTATCTCTGTGGTTCGAGACTCCCTGATGTCTTCTGTGTTTTTCTGATGTACAGTGAGTATGCTGGCTGCATATCCGGGTGTGTTCCATGTAGACGATTCACTTTGATTGCCTAGACAGGATCATTTCTTGTTCTTTTTCCTTGTTGTCAAATGATTCTTCCATCTTTGGATTGGATCTAGGTCCCTGTCTTCTTCTCTTTATTCAAAAAGTCCTTTCTGTTTTCTACCCTGAGAGTAAATTCTTTAAGATGACGAGATCATGGAGTGCCCAAGGTCTGGCCTTTGCGGGAGTCTCAGATTTGTGTAGCATGCATGCCCTCTGCTGTTGTTTTGTGGCTGTCCCCAATCCTTGAAACCAGTTATCTGAAGAGGCTCTACTTGCCTGTCATTTGGAGTGTTTGGTGTATGGATGAATATGGTGAGGTTTAGCATCGTGGGCTCTGGTGTGCCAGTGAAATGAGACTTTCAACCCAAACTATAGAATGAAGACCTATAGAATGCTGTGGTCAGGAGAAATCATGTGGGCAGGTCTTTCTTCTATCCCCCTATGGGAGATTCTATTCTGGGAAAAAGCTACTTGGTCTGAGGATGGCAGTACCCCCTGTTTTTCATGGTCGGGACTTCATGTTTGCAGTTTCGGCAGCTAATGTCATCATCATCCTGTCTTTGGCCAGTACCTCCATTTCATGCTGCTGGTACGAGAGCCCAAAATTTCGTGTACTCCCATCGAGTCATCTCCATAAACACTGTTTCTCACGGATACCCTGCCAGAACCCACCCTCTTCCCACTGTGTCTCCTCTGATTGTTTCTGATCATGGTTTCCAGGCTGTCTGCACATGGTTGCTTGTTGAGGTACTCTCCATGATAAACACAGTGTTCTCTAGAGTCGATGTCTGCCAATTCTAATGATCTAAATACTCCGGACTCAAGACCATTTGTTAGCAAAAACTCGTGCCATTCAGACTTTCTGCTGGTCGAAACCACTGGCATAAGGATGCATGCTCCTTTTGGGTTCCCAGTGTGCACTCTCCTGTGCCTTCTTTCTTTGGATTATCTCACTGCCCTCTGAAGCACCAATCCCCTGTCTCCCCTAATCATGTCTCTAGTCTTCTCCCAAAGTCTCTGTGACTTCTTTTATCTTTTGCTGTGGCATTTACTTTGTAGGCTTCAGGTCCATTTCCTCCATGTTGCACTTGATATAGTAATCTTTTAGTTGTGTTGCTGGCTAAAGACAAGCCTGGAGTTCCCAGACACTACTAACATCTCACTGTCCTCCAAAAGCACCACGGACTCTTGCCCAGCCATAAGCAAGAATGAATTCTTTACACTTGCCTCATGGAGCATAATTGTGGAAAGCATAGGGCTATGTCACATCTATCAGTCTCAGAAAGACAAATAACATACGATTTTGCTCTCTCATGCTAGTCAAGGAGCATGTGAATATGCAAGGGAAAAGGGGACAAACAATACTACTCTAACCAGGCTCTTAAAATTTGGTGTTTTTTTGAAGGCAAGTTAGTGAGAATATGTGTTTATAAAAGAGGACTTAATGGGACATTCCTTGCAGGAAATGTGGCTGAAAGTGATGGAATGTGGGTTTTCAAGGCATATCAAATTGAATTGCTATCCATAAAGGAAAGAACTCTAACTACTGATATTTCATTATAATTGTTATGTGAAACACACAGACAGCATACAAACGCACACATACACACACAAATAAGACACACAAAAGATGGGGAAGATGGGAGGAATCGCACTGAAGGAAGCAAACCCAAAGGAAAATACCATAAATGGGAAAGGCACTGAGAATCCAAGTCAAAAAAACAACGAAAATGAGAAAGTTAACTTTGTACACATCAATAATCAGTTGAAGTATTCAGGACAAAATACTCCTATTCCTATAAACACGTTGTTGGAAGGATGAAAATTGAAAAAAAAAAAAAGGCAAAAAAGACCAACAAGAAAACAAACAAACAGACAAACAAACAAAACAAAACCAGCTCGACCTTATGTTAGCCATAGGAGATCCTTCGACTATAAAGATACAATAGCTTGGAAGTTATGGATTTGGGAAAACATAGGTAGTGCAATTGGCAAAGATAAGAGAACCAATCCATTGGTGCCTATGGCAGATAGAGAAATTTTATGCCTTCAAGAGACAAAATATTACCAGACGGTGTTTTGTCTTGATTGAGCATCAAAACTTCAGAAACTTGGAAGAATTGCCAACAGAGACACCACCAACTTGGTTGTATCTAAATGTTGGAAGCATATTACCAGAACAGAAGGGAGTTGGGGACCACAATCCAATATTTTGAGGACGATGATATCCACTTTTAGCACAGGACAAATCATGCAGAGGGATAGGTGGGAAGGAATAACAGACGTCATCATGGGCTCTCTAGACCACCTGAGCATAGGAGAAACATGCATAAGATTGTGTCTCAGAGAACCATAAGAGAAGTTCTTCCCAAGGGCAGACCTAACATTGTCTATCAGATCCTGTGCTGAAGTAAAAACCCAGTAATAATTAATAGAAGAGAATTCATATCCTTTCTTGTGTACTTATGACCACAAAGATATGAAAAAGGAAAGAAATCACTTATGAATGGGAAACACAGCCACGCACTAATAGGTGGAAAACACAAACACTCCCAAACTATCAATGCCTTAAAGAAGGACAATCAAAAGGAAAGTCATAAAGTACTTTCAACAAAGGAAAGTAAAGAAACTTATGAGATGATGCCAAAACATTCTTTGGGGAAAGAATATAGGGCTAAATGCGTTTATTTCAAAGAATTCAAAGCACCAAATAAAAGCAACCTAACCGATGGCATAAGGAACTAGAAAAAGATGAAATGGAATCCAAAGTGAACAGAAAAAGAGAGATAATATATATGATCATTGGAATAAAAGAAATACAAACAAAACAATAGAAAAAAATCTGGAGAACTCAATTGTCAGTTTTGAAAACTTTAACAAACGGGAATAGCCATTACCTGGATTAAACAGGGAGACTAGCATACAGATGAAATTATGAGATCATATGACAACTGATAGAAAGGAAAAAAAAAATAACCGAAATGACACATCTACACAATTATTCCAGCATATCCAACACTGAGAAAAAGGATAAAATTCCAACACTGAGAAAAAGGCTAAATTCCAAGACACATATCAAATCAGGAACACATATTAAGTCAGGAACCCTACAAAACCTTAGCTCTCTAGTAGTGACTAAAGCGTTTGAAGCAGTAATCCAACACCTCCCAACACACAGAAGGTCAGATCCAAATCGTTTTTCTGGTCAACATTTCTAGACATTTGATGAAGTCAATGTCGTTTCTTCTCATCAAATCCACAAATGGAGGAGGCAGGTAGACTGTAATTTACAAGTATGAAGACCCAATTCAGATAAGGACATTATAGGAAACAAATTCCATGCCATTTTCATAAGTAAAGATAATATAAATATAATTTTTCGTTTTCTCTATCGTTACCTGCTTTTGAAAGGGCCAGTTTGTTTTTATTTTAATTTTTTGTTCTATTGAGGAAATAGGCCTATCATCCATCATTCGATTTTGACAAGTATTCACGATGCTTTAGTTCCATATATGACCTAGAGTTCATCCTAAAATTCTAAGATGTTCCACAACTTCTCAACACCCATAAGCCAGTTCCCTCATTTCCTGCATGTCTTTCTTTTCTGGAACCTCAGAGTACTGAGTCACTTCTGGTTTGTCTCCTTCTGTGACTTCTTCCCCTTCCATTTCCCCTTCTTTCTACTAAGGCCCATGGTATTCATCCTGGGGCACATATGAGAGAAGCCATATTATATTTCCCTTTGTCTGCTTGCCTTTTTCATTTGGCATCCTGTGACATTCATGTCAATACAAGTACCAGGGTTTCATCCTCTCTGATGGCTGAGGAATACTCTGTTGCCAATGTGGACGGCACCTTCTTTATCCAATAGTCCTTGTGAGGGCAATGCAACTCAATCCACAGTTCTGATCTATTGGGCCTTGCAGGCCATCCATATAAGCCGTTCATTTTCCTCTGATTAATGAGAAGTAGTCAACATGGCTATACCCATTACCACAGCAGGTAGAGTTAACTAAGATGACAAGGAGTGCTCTCATGGGTTTTTCCTTAAGGGTTAATTATCATGCAGAATATCAATATTCTTGAAACATTTGAAAAGCTGTCCAAGGTAAAGCCAGGTAGACAGAGCCCTAATCCCTTATGAATAGTGTTTCTTAACACGAGGAGATGAGGACACAGACAGCATAATACATACATATTCTAACATTTATCCTTGAAAAAGGACTTCCCGTCCCTTAGTCATTACTGACCCATAGGTAAAAGATGCTGAGCAAGGACTCTGTTACCCACAGGATGACAAACATCACAGAGAGCTGATGATACCCAGGGCCCCACTGTTTATTGAGATCTCTAGAAATTGCAGTGGAAATAGGAAAACCTTGCCATCTCTGGAGAAATGTTGGCCTAAACAACAACAACAAAAAAGGTATGCTGTACATCATTTTTTCTATTTTTCTAGAAAGGGGAAGTGGAAATTAACACATAGACAACCTGAGTTCTTGATCAGGCTCAGGGCTCTTTTTAGCCCTTCCCTGGCTTCCTACCTAAAGCCATAGGAATCAAAGGTTATGAGAGAGGGACTGCTGCTTCAGTTAAGACAGCTTCTCTGATGTCACAAAGCTTTGAGGTCATAGCAACTCCTCCTCCCCAAACCACGCCTGATCTACACTTGGATGTTGTAGTCATGAGTGGTCCAAGAGGATCCACAGCTCCCCCAAATACTGTAGCCGCCTGGGTCTCTCACCAAGTCAGTTTGAGAAGCGAGTCAGTGTAGCATTCTCCATGGCCGATTTTGTAGTCTATTGTTGTGACAGTTACAAAAGCCATCTGGACTCCGGAGAAAGACAAGTATCCCCCAATCCATCTTACCCACGAAAGGCCAAGAAAGAATCAGGTCTCAAAAAAGAGACAGGGGATGAACTCCATGTCCTGCATATGTTATGGTCCTCCCTCCCAATCAGGGCGCTTCTGACCAGGAAAAGTGTCACCCAAGGAAATCTCATAGGGAACACCCGCAACCCTGCCAAAGTTATGTCTGGAGTCTACAACAGCAAGGATATGAGTTCCTCTAGCATCTCAAGAAATCATGACATAGGGCCTCCCAATCTTCAAAACTGACCAAGCACCAAAGTCAGACTCTACACCCTAGAACCTGAGTCCCAGGATGGACTCATTTACTTGGAGTCCACAGGAGCAAGCATGAAACATGTTGGAGGAGACCTATAGCACAAGGGAAGCCATCTGAATGGCACTCTTGCTCGTTTCAAGATAAAAACGTGTATCTACAAAAGACAAATGGAAGAGGACTCGAATGATGCAGAACCTTGAGCATGCCCACAGGGTGGTGTAGCTACCCTCTGCAGAACTGAATTGAGATATGGCAGCACAAGCCTGCCTTAACCTTCTCATTACCATCCCCCAAATGGTTTCAGGTAATAACCAAATGGTGCTTCTTGCAGAAGATGGGCATGTTCTAATGGAACCAGGAAAGGATGAACAATGTGACAACAAAGGGCCACTATACTGGGACAGACAGTGGGTGATACAGGTTGGTGAGGAGGTACAGGAAGACAAAGAACAGGAGAATGGACAAGGGAGCACAGAGTGAAGGCCTGGCACTTTAAGACGGTGGGAGGTGCTCTGTACCTGCGTGCATTCCATAGGGACATAGGTCCAAATTAAATAAACAATACTCTGGCCCTAGCAAATCATTGTAAACTTTTTAATATTTATTTATGTCCAACAATATACATGAACGTACTTGAGAGAGAAACAGAAAGATCACACTCACGGGATGGAGATGTGGTGGGGAATCAGAGTTGCCCTTGAACAGGGATCTTGAGACCAGAGACAAGGCCATGACCCTGGTATCATGAGCTGAGCTGAAGGCCGTTTCTGAACTGATGGACACACCCCAGGACCCAATCTTTGTCTTCTTAATACCTCAGAGTTCTAGACAGAATCACTGCTCTGTCATTGTTCAGAAATGCAGGGGATACGCATTTTGGCTTGGGCTGGTGTTGATTGTTATATCCGACCTGCTTTGAGAGCTGGTATAACTGGTCGCCTTGAAGTCAGTGACTTGGCTATGGACAAACTACTCTCGCACACATTTTTGCATTACGAGAATAACTCCCTTGCTATCTTTTGCAGGGGGGATGACACTGTATTGTATTGCTCTGAATCTGTTGATGGTGATGGGAGTACTCTGTGCCTCTTAATATGGAGCTCTGTTTCTACTCCAAGATCAGGGACATTTTCAGCTCTGATTTCTCAAAGAAATATTTGGCCTTCTTTATTCTTTCACTCCTAGGTGTGCAAGAATAGGCACCTCTTTTTTTTTTTTTCTTGGAGTTGATGATTTCCATAAGCTTATTGTCATGTTCCATCATTCTTCCTTCTCTCTTTCACTTACCTTCCACTATTTTCCAGTATTTTTCTACCACGTCACTAATTGTATCCTCTGATTCTGCCAGCTTCTTGGACTTGCAACCAGTCTACTACCAATCTTATTATCAGAGACCCTAGATTTTATTTTTTTATCACTTTTATCTCTGTGGTAGGAGACTCCCTGATGTCTTCTGTCTTTTTCTATGTACAGTGAGTATTCTGGATATTGCTTTCAATCCTTCATCGGGCTTGTTACATTTAAAGGTTTAACTTTGATTGCCTGGCTATGATCATTTCTAATTCTTTTCCTCAGCATCAATTGAGTCTTCCATCTTTGCATTGGATCCAGGTCTCTGTCTTCTTCTCTCTATTCACAAAGCCCATTCTGTTTTCTACCCTTAGGGTAATGTCTTTAGGAAGAAGAGATCATGGGGTGGCCAAGGTCTGGCCATTGAGGAAGTCTCGGGTGTTTGTGGAGTGCATGCCCTCTGTTGTTGTGTTGTGGCTGTCCCCTGACATTAAGACAGTCATCTGCAGTGTCTCTCCTTGCATGCCATTTTAGTGTTTCTGTGCTGAATATGGTGTGGTTTAGTTTGGTGTGCACTGGTTTGCCTAAGAAAGGAGACGTTCAACCAACTCAACAGACAAACGCCTGCAGAATGCTGTGTTTTAAAGAGAGCATGGTAGAAGGGCTTTCTTCTAGTCCCTTACTGGAGAGTCTGTTCTCCTTTGGCTAAGCAACTTGGACTGAGGAAGACAGTCTCCACAGTGTTCCATGGTTTGGACTTCGTTTTTGTACGTGAGGCAGCTAATGTCCTCACCGTCCTGTCTTTGCCAGTAGTTCGGTCTTTATGCTGTTTGTGCTAGAGCCCCAAATTACTTTTGCCCCCATCAAATCATCTCCACGAGCCGTGCCTCTCACAGATACACTGCCAGAAACCACCATCTTCCTTCTGTGTCTGCTGGTACTGTCTCTGATCATGAATTCCAGGCTGTTTGCACCTGGTTGTTTGTTGGTGTCCTCTCCAGGAGAAACACAGTGTTCTCTCAACTCAATATCTGCCAAGACTGATGATCTGAAAACTCCAGACTCAACACCCTTTGTTGGCAAGGACTTGTACCATTCAGATAAGCTGCTGGTTAGAGCAAGTGGCATTGGGAAACATGCTACCTGTGGGTTCCCAGTGTTCTCGTCTCTCCTGTGCCTTTGTCTTTTGCATTGGCTTACTGCCGTCTGAAGCACCACCGCCTACTTCTCCCTAAGCCATGTCTCCAATTTTCTCCCATAGTCTCTTTGACTTCTTTTCTCTTTCACTGTAGAGTTTGGTCTGTAGGCTTCAGGTCAATTTCCACCAAGTCACAGTTGATGTAGTCATCTTCCAGTTGTGTTCATGGCTAATGACAAGCCTGGAGTTCCCAGATACTACTAACATCTCACTATCTTCCAAAGGCATCACAGACTCTTACCCAGCCATAAGGAAGAATGAATTCTTGCCACTTGCCTCATGTGGCAATGTTGTGGAGAGCATTGGGCTATGTCACATCTCTGAGTCTCAGAAAGACAAATAACGTATGATTTCACCCCGTCATGGTAGTAAAGAAACATGTGAAAAAGCAGGGGAAAATGGACAAGCAATACTACTCTAACCAGACACTTAAACTTTTGTCTTTCTTTGTAGGCATGTTAGTGGGAATACGTGTTTATAAAACAGGACAAAATGGGACATTCTTTGCAGGAATTGTGGCTGAAAGTGATGGAATGTGAGTTCTCAATACACATGAAATTGATTTGCTATCCATAAAATGCCATATTCCTATCTCTTGAAATTTTCTTATAAGTGTCATGTGAGAGGAGACAAGATTATGGGCAAGTAAGAGGAGGTGCCATTTCAACCTGTACTCCAAATTGAAGTTATTTCCTACCAAAGAATTCTGATTACCCATGAAAACAGCCTGAGATCAGAATTATATATGTCTGGATCTCTGCCAGCGCAGAAGTCATCAGTGGGCAGGAAAAGTGGAGTGAGAACGTTGGACTGTTACTGAAATAAACAAAAGTTCAAGGGACCCACCCAAGGCCACCAATTGGAAAGTAATACCCCAATACAAGAGTGTTCTGAGTCTGGCGACCAGCATTAACTTGGACTCTGGTTGAAAGCATTCAAAAAGTGCAAAGGATATTGAAGGTAAATTGTGTGAATCATGGCAGCTAAGGACAGGGGCTTAAGTCCCCACACCCAGTACAGATTCCCTGGTGCTGAGCCAAAGAGAGTGTGTTGGAAAAACGATGTTTTGGTCCCTGAGCCAACAGCACACTCATGATCATGTGGGGTTCAGCTCCTGTTAGGGGCTTGGAGACTCACCAAGCAGCAGAGCAATGAGACTTGCTAACAGAGCCTGAGACACCTGCACCCCTTACCATCCCCTGAGAAAGGTGTGCAAAGGCCCAGTCCATTGCTTAGACCCGTGCCATACTATCAGAGCATGAGACACGCGTGCACCCCACACACTCTCCTGAGAGAGGTGCGTGAAGGCCCAGGCTCATGCTCTCGGACACGCACCCTTCTATCAGAGCCTGAGACACGCGTGACCCACACCCTCCCCTGAGAGAGTGCTTGCAAGCCCAGAACTCTTAGACAGAGAAAGACCAGGCACTCCCAGCCAGGGCCAGCATGAAAATCTCAGTGTGGGATGGCAATTGGAACCTCTCTGATGGTCAGGAGCTGCCTAGACAGACACTGCTGCAATGGTTTGGGTACAAGCAGAAGATTCTGTGCTTCCTGGGACTACGACTCAAAATTTGCTCTGGCAGCAGGCAAGGGCGAATTTATATGGGCTCTGCAGCACCCACAGGTGAGAAGACTGAGGATTATCTCTGAGAGAGAGAACAGGGTGCAGTTTGCTTTCATCTCCAAAGCCATCAAAAGAGGTCAAGGCAAGAGAAAAAAAAATTAACAAACATAAAAACCTCCAAAGAATAAAGACCTGAAAAAACAGGATTCCTCAGAGCCCATCCCCTTGAGAGGGGTGGGAGAATTTAAATCAGGGAACATCATTGACTGAAACCCACGTGACAGGCCTCTGCCTCAGAAAACCAACCAGGAAAGAAAAAAGACTACACAACAACAACCACTGCTACTTCATAGATACGACTTTTATTTTTAACTCATTCCCACTATTCTGCTTTATTTGTAATATATAGATAACTTTTTAACCTATTTACCTTCAAACTGAGATGTCCAGTATATCAAATTCCATATTAACCTTCTAACCTAAACTTTTTGATACATACACATTTTTTTTTCATTTGCATTCTAATTTTTTAAACAATTTAGTTTAGTTTAGTCTAGTTTATTCCTTTTTCATTTCTATTTTCTAATGTTCATATAGAGTTAAACTTCAAGGTAATCTTCTTTTCCCAAACAATGCTATAACTATAGGTAAAGAAATTATCTTTTTATTTTTTTAATTCATTTTTTATTTATCTTATAGTTATATAAAATTCATATTAAAGTCACATAAAAGTAATATTCAGAGTCATAGCCAAGACCCAGGAATCATGAGTTGATCTGAAGGCCGCCTCTGAAATGATGGACACAACAAGGGACCCAACCTTTGACTTCTGAATACCTCCTGGTTCTAGACAAGAACCGCTGCTCTTTCATTGTTCAGAAATGCAGGGGATAAGGATTTTGGCTTGGTCAGGTGTTGCTTGAGCTATCCGACCTGCTTCGAGAGTTGGTATAGCTTGTCCTCTTGAAGTCAGTGACTGGGCTATGGACAAACTATTCTCCGATGCCTATTTGCCTAAAGAGAATTCCTCCATGCCTAGATTTTCCAGGGGGAAGGACACTATGTCTTTTGGTGCTCTGCTTCTGTGGAAGGTGATGGGAGTCCTCTGTGCCTCTGATTCTGGACCTCTGTTTCAGCTCCCAGATGAGGGTCATTGACAGCCTGATTCTCAAATCTATGTTCAGCCCTCTTTTTTTTTCTCTCACTATTACTTATCCTACAATAGGCACCTATTACCTTCTTTTTGGATGATGATTCCCTAAGCTCATTGTCATGTTCCGTCATTCTTCCTTCTCTCTTAGAATTTGCTTCCTTATTTTCTAGGCTTCTTCTTCCAGGTCACTAATTGGATCTTCTACTTCTGCCACGTTCCCAGACTTTGCATCCAGTCTCCTACCAATCTTTTCTTCAGGAGCTCTTTAGGTTTGTTTATCTTTATCAGTTTTATCTCTGTGGTTTGAGACTCTCTGATATCTTCTATGTTTTCTAATGTATAGGGAGGATCCATGCCGCTGCTATCAAACCCACATCGGGCATGTTATATGTAGAAGCTTCACTCTGATTTCCTAGCCGTGATCCTTTCTTGTTCTTTTTCCTTGGCATCTATTGATTCTTCCATCTTGTATTAGATCTAGATCTCTGTATCCTCTCTGTATTGGAAATACTTATTCTGTTTTCTATCCTGTGGGTAATTTATTTAGGTAGAAGAGATCATTGAGTGTCCAAGGGAGGGCCCTTAAGGTTTGTCTAGTGTGTGTGTGTGTGTGTGTGTGTGTGTGTGTGCATGCATGCCATCTGATGTTTGTGTTGTGGCTAACGCTGTCCTTGAGACCAGCCATCAGCAGTGGATCTCCTTGCCTGCCATTTGGTGTGTTTGGGGCCTGGGCTGAATATGCTGAGGTTTACCTTGATGGGCTCTGGTGTGCCTGTGAAAGGAGACATTCCACAAAATCATCAGAACGCAGACCTACAGAATGCTGTGTTCAGAAGAGATCATGTGTTCAAGGCATTCTTCTCTTCCCCTTTGGGATAGTCTGATCTACTTGGACTAAACAACTTGGAGTGAGGAAGGCTGTCCCTCAAGTGTTCCATGGTTGGTATTTCGTGTGGGCAGAGTAGGCAGCTAATGTACTCACCATCATGTATTGGCCAGTAGCTCAGTCTTGATTCTCCTCGTGTGGGAGCCCAATATTTCTTATGCCCCCATTGATACAACTCCACCAAAACTGCCTCTCATGGATGCACTGCCAGGACCCGACATCATCCCACTGCGTGTCCTGGTATTGTCGCTGATCATGGTCTCCAGGTTGTCTGCAAATGGTTGCTTGTTGGTGACCTATGCCGGAAAAACACGGAGTCCTTTTGACGTTATATCTGCCAAGCCTGCTGATCTGAAAACTCCAGCACTCAAGACTTGTGTTGTCAAGAACTTGTGCCCTTCAGACCCTCTTCTAGTCACAGCCAATGGCACTGGGAAACAGGTGCCTTGTGGTTTTCCAGCATTCCCTGCTCTCCTGGGCATTTGCCCTTTGCAAGGGATCACTGCCATCTGATGCATAAACAAACGAAATCTCCTATAAGCCATGTCTCCAACCTCTCCCTTAGTCTCTGCGACTACCTTTCTTCTTGTCTAGTTTCCCTTGTAGGCTTCCGGTCAATGTCCACTCCGTTGCAGTAGTTGTGGTCATCTTCCTGTTGCCTTCTTGGCTGAAGACAAGCACGAGGTTATTAGACACTACTACCATCTCACTGTCCTCCATGTCACCACAAATTCTTACTGAGACATAAGAAAGAATGAATTCTTCCACTTGCCTCATTTGGTAGTGTTGCGGAGAGCATTGGGCTTCGTCACATCTATCATTCTCAGAAAGACAACAAACAGATGATTTCACTCCCTCATGACAGTCAAGAAACATATGAAAAAGCAAGGGGTATAAGGACAAACAATACGACACTAATGAGGCACCCAATCGTGGTGATTGTGTGAAGGCAGTTTTATGAGAATACGTGTTTATTGAAGAGGACAAAGCGCCAAGGTATTCCTTAGGAGGCACACATTGTGGGAAGCCATATGAATTTCCCTTTTTCTGCTTGCCTTTTCATTTCACATCAGCCAGGCATGGGACATTCATGTCAAGGCAAGGTCCAGGGCGTTCATTCTCTTCGACGGCCGAGGAATACTGCTTGCCAAAATGGACCAAGCCTTCCTTATCCACTAGTCCTTGCAAGGGCATTGTGGCTCACTGCAAAGGTCCTCTCGAATTGGCCTTGCAAGCCTTCAATATTAGCCATACCTATCCTTCTGACTAAAGAGACATGGTCAACATGATTATACCCGTTACCACAACAAGGACAACTAATGATGACAACGGGTACTGTCCGGGCCTCTTCCTTAGGTTTAGCCCTGATGCAGAATGACACTCTCCTCTAAGACTTTGCAAAGGTGTGTAAGGGAAAGCCAGGTAGACAGAGCCTTAAACCATTGGCCGTGTGTTTCATAAAACTAAGAGATGAGACCACAGACAGCACCATATATCTATGCCCTCACCTTTTTCCTCGAAAGGGGACTTTCTGTCCCTTAGTCATCACTGAGCCATAGGCAAAAGACGCTGAGAAAGGACGCTTTCAAACACAGGATTTCCAAACCCATGGAGAGTTGTTGATACCCATGAGGCCTCGCCGTTTCTTGAGATCTCTAGAAATTGTAGTGGAATTAGGACACCTTGCCGTCTCTGGGAAAATGTTGGCCTAAAGAAGGTATACTGAACATCATTTTCTTTCCGCTTTTTCCAGAATGGGGAAGTGGGCCACTAACCCACAAGACAACCTGAGTTCTTGATCAGAATCAGAGGGCTCTTGTTCTGACCTTTGGTGGCTTCCTACCTAAAGCCTTAGGACACCAAGGTCATGGGAGAAGGACAGCTGCTTCAGTGAAGCCAGGATTTGCCATGTCACAATGCTTTGAGTTCATAGCAAACACTCCTCATTACATCACGCCTGATCACTACAATTGGCTAGAGTAGTCATGGGTGGGCCCAGAGCACCAGGCCGTCCCGAACCACCGGAGCTCTCTGGGTCTCTCACCAAGGCAGTTTGCGAAGCGAGTCGGTGTCACCTTCCACATGGCCCAATTCATAGTGTTTGTTCGTGATTATCAGCACCAGCCCTCTGGATTCCAGAGAAAGACAAGCATCCACCATTCCATCTTAACCACGACATGCCAAGAAACAATCAGGCCTCAAGCAAAGCCTCAGGGGAGGAAATCTGAGCCCTGCACAAGCATAAGGCCCTCCCACACAATCATGGAGCTTCTGAACAGGAAAAGGCCCACTCAAGGAAAGAAAACTGAACACCTGCAACCGTGCAAAAGACGTGTCTGGAGTCTTCAAAGGGACAACACGAGTACCTCGAGCCTCTCCAGGAATGCTGCCAACAAGACCTCCCAAACTTCAAAAATGACCATGATCAAAGGCAGTCTCTACACCTTAGGTGTAGAACCTTAGGTCCAGGATGGACTCATGTACTTGGAGTCCACAGGAGCAAATGGAAAGCATTTTGGAAGAGACCCATAGCCCAAGTGAAGCCATCTGAAAGACTTCTGTGCCTGATTCAGGTAGACAACTTATATGTACAAAAGGACGCATTGAAGAGGATTTGAATGTGGAAGAACCTTGAGAACACCTACAGGGTGGAGCAGCTACCCCTGTGGAAATGCATGGAGATGTGGCAGCACAAGCCTGCCTTCTACCTCTCAAGACCCTCAGCCAAATGATGTCATGTGAGAATCAAAGAGTGCCAGTTGTAGAAGATGAGCATGTTATAATGGAGCCAGAAGAGAATGAACATGTGTCAACAAGGGGTCAGTACAGCGTGACACACAGTGGATGCTTCAGGTTGGTGAGGAGATCCAGGAAGAGAAAGAACAGGAGAATGAACATTGGAGCTCCGAGCGAAGGTCTGGTATTTTAAGATGGTGGGAGGTTCTCTGTACCTAGCTGCCCTCCATAGGAACCTTGGTCCAAATTCAATAAATCATCCTCTGCCCCCAGTCAATTATTGTGTCTGGTTTTGTTTTTGTTATCTGGTCAAACGATGCGCTTGCACTTATTAGACAGAGAGACCGAGAGTTCACAATCAAGGGGTAGAGCTGGCGAGAGAGAAGCTTACTTTCCCCTGATCAGAGAACCTGAGAACCACAGTCATTGCCAAGACCCTGAAATCATGAGTTGATCTGAAGGGTGCCTCTGAACTGATTGACACATCCTGGGGCCCAACCGTTGACTTCTGAGAACCTCGTAGTTCTAGACAAGAACTGCTGCTCAGTCATTGTTCAGAAATGCAGGGGATAAGGGTTTTGGCCTGGGCTGGTGTTGCTTGAGCTATCTGGCTTTCTTCGAGAGCTGGTATAGCATTTCCTCTTGAAGTCAGTGACTGGGCTATGGACAAACTATTCTCCCATACCTATTTGCTAAAGTGAATTCCTCCATGCCTAGATTTTCCAGGGTGAAGGACACTATGTCTTTTGGTGCTCTGCTTCTGTGGAAGGTGATGGGAGTCCTCTGTGCCTCTGATTGTGGACCTCTGTTTGTGCTACCAGATGAGGGTCATTTTCAGCCCCGATTTCTCAAATCCATGATCAGCCCTCTTTTTTTCACTCTTACTTCTCCTACAAGAGGCACCTCTTTCAATTCCTGGAGATGATGATTCCCTAAGCTCATTGTCATGTCCCTTCATTCTTCCTTCTCTTTTAGAATTTGCTTCCTTATTGTCTAGACTAGTTCTTCCAGGTCACTAATTGTATCCTCTACTTCTGCCTTGTTCCCAGACTTTGCATCCAGTCTCCTACCAATCTTCTCTTCAGGAGCTATTTATGTTCGTTTATCTTTATCAGTTTATCTCTGTGGTTCAAGACTCTCTGATATCTTCTATGTTTTCTGATGTACAGGAAGTATCCAGGCCGCTGCTTTCTATACCCCATCGGGCATGTTCTATGTAGAAGATTCTCTCTGATTGCCTAGCCATGATCCTTTCTTGTTCTTTTACCTTCGCAACAGTTGATTCTTCCATCTTTGCCTTGGATATAAGTCTCTGTCTACCTCTCCGTATTCTGAATGCTCATTCTTTTTCCATCCTGAGGTTAATGTCTTTAAGAAGAGGAAATCCGGGAGTGACCAAGTGCTGGCCCTTAAAGGATGATGGGTGTGTGTGTGTGTGTGTGTGTGTGTGTGTGATGCATGCCATCTGTTGTTGTGTTGTTGCTGTCCCTGTCCTTGAGACCATTCAACTGCAAGGACCCTCCTTGTCTGACGTTTAGTGTGTTTGGGGCCCGGGCTGAATATGCTGAGGTTTTGCTTAGTAGGATCTGGTGTGCGTGTGAAAGGAGACATTCCACAACCCAATAGAATGCAGGCCTGCAGAATGCTGTGTTCAGAAGAGAGCATGTGGTCAAGGCATTCTTCTTGTCCCCTATGGGAGAATGTGTTCTCCTTGGGCTAAGCATCTTGGACTGAGGAAGGCAGTCCTCCAAGTGTTCCACGGTTGGGTTTTCATGTTGGCAGGGTAGGCAGCAAATGTCTCACCATCCTGTCTTGGCCAGTAGCTCGGTCCTGTTGCTACTGGTTTGAGAGCCAAACATTTCTTATGCACCCATTGAATCATTTCCACAAACACTGCCTCTCACGGATGCACTGCCAGGACCCACTCTCCTCCAACTACATCTCCTGGTATTGTTTCTGATCATGGTCTCCAGGCTGTCTGCACCTGGTTTCTTGGTGGTGTCCCCTGTAAGAAAATCACGGTGTTCTTTCGAGTCGATTTCTGCCAAGACTGCTGATCTGAAAACTCCACCCCTCAAGAATTGTGTTGTCAAGAACTCAGACCCTCCGTTCGTCACAGCCAATTGCACTGGGAAACAGGTTCCTAGTGGGTTCCCAGTGGGCCCTGTTCTCCTGTGCCTTTGTCCTTTGCATGGTATCACTGCCATCTGATGCACGAACCACCCAAATCTCCCATGAGCCATGTCTCCAAACTTCTCCCATAGTTTCTGCGACCTCCGATCTCTTACTCTGTGGAGTTTACTGAGTAGGCTTCAGTTCAATTTCCCCCGCCCCCGTTATTGTTGTCATCTTCCTTTTGCCTTCATGGCTGAAGACAAGCACGAGGTTATTAGACACTACTACCATCTCACTGTCCTCCATATAACTGCAAATTCTTACTGAGACTTAAGCAAGAATGAATTCTTCCACATGTCTCATGTGACAGGCTTGCAGAGAGCTTTGGGCCCTGTCATATCTATCATTCTCAGAAAGAAAACAAACAGACGATTTCACTCCCTCAGGACAGTCAAGAAACATACGAAAAATCAAGGGGTATAGGGACAAACAATATGATTCTAATGAGGCACACAAAATGTGGTGTTTGTTTGAAGGCAGTTTTGTGAGAATACGTGTTTATGGAAGAGTACAAATGATGACATTGCTTGCAGAAGATGGTCTTGAAACGGATGGAATGTGAGTTTTAAGGCATGTCAAATTGAATTGCTAACCTTAAGAGACCCAATTACTACCTCTGGAAATTAAATTATAAGTTTTGTGTGAAACACACACAGACCACGCACACATTAAGACATGCACATGCACACCCAGACGAACACACACACAGAGAAGACACGCAAAAGAGGGGGTGGAAGTGAGAAATCACACTAATGAAGCATCCCCAAAGAAAATACCATAAAAGGGAAAGGCACAGAGAATTCAAGTTAGAAGTCAACCAAAATGAAAAAGTGAACTTCTTACCTAACAATAATTCATTCAGCATTCAGGATGAAAGTCTCTTGTCACTACAAACATTTTGTAGGTGCGGTTAAAATTACAAAAATTAAAATAAAATAAAATAAAATAAAACAAACCAAAAAAAAAAAGAAAAATACGAGAAAAGATCCATCAGAAAACAACAAAAATTAAAAAAGCTCGACCTCTGTTGCCCATAGGAGATTTCCTTTGATTATAAAGATACACATAGCTTGAAAGTGAAGAAATTTGGAAATGTTCGTTATGCTCTTGCCAAGGAGAAGAGAGCCAAAGTGATTGTGCCTAAGTCATCTAGAGTGATTTTATGCCTTTCAGAGACAAAAGAGAGCGGAAGGTGTTTTGTCATGATGGAGCATCAGAACATCAGAAACCTGGAAGAACTGCCAACATATATACCAGGACATTGCTGTATCTAAACGCTGGAAGCATATGAACAGAGAGGAAGGGAGATGGGGACTTTAATCCAATATTGTTGGGGACTATGATATCCACGTTAAACACAGCACAAATCATCTGGATGGAAAGGTGGTAAGGAATAACAGACGTCCACATTGGCTCTCTAGACCTCCTGAGCTTTGGGGATCCATGAGTAAGATTGCGTTTCTGAGGAGCATAAGATATGTTCTTCCCAAAGGCAGACCGAACTTTGTATATCACAGGTCATGGCTGGAATCCAAATTGAGGGGTAATTAATGGAAGAGAAGTCAAAACCTATCCTGTGCACTTATGATCATGAAGGTTTGATAACGGGAAGATATCACTTTCAAATTGGACATACAGCCAGACACTAAAAGTTGGAAAGCACAACACGTCACAAACTAGCAATGAATGCAAGAAAGAAAATCCAAAGCAAAAGCAGAAAGAGCCATGAACAAAGGAATGTCAAGAAACTTATGGGGTGATGCCAAAACATTTTATGGGGAAACCATATAGGGTTAATGCGTGCATTTCCAAAATTTAAACACACACACACACACACACACACACAAGAATAAAGCAACAAATCTCGATGCTGAAGGAACAAGAAGAAGAGAACCAAATTCCAATGTTAACAGGAAAAATGAAATCATACATATAGTTATCGAAATAAAGGAAATAAAAACAAACCAATAGGGAAAAAAATCAGGAGATCTCACAATTCAGTGTCTTAATAATGAACAAACTGCAAAAGCCATTACTGGGATAAAACAGGGAGACAAGAACACAGTGAAAGTATAAAACAACCTGAGAACGGGTAGAAAGGAAAAAAGAATAACCTAAGAGACACATCCACACATTTATGCTAGCAAATCCAAGACCGGAGAGAAGAGGATAAATTATCAGACACATAGCAACTCCCAAGATTAGGTCAGGAAACCTACAAAATCTCAGCTCTCGAGTAGTGACTGAAGCGTTTGAATCAGTAATCCAACACCTGCCAACACACAGAAGGCCAGGTCCAAGTCATTTTCCTGGGCCACTCTTCTAGGTATTGAGCGAAGGCATTGCCATGTCCTCTCATCGATTCCAGAGATGGAAGAGGCAGGTAGACTATAAGTCACAAGGATAAAGACACAATTCAGAGAAGGACATTTTAGTAAAGCAAACTCCTGTCATTTCAATAAGGAAAGATAATAAACAATATAATGCTTTCCTTGTCTCCCTGTGACTTCCTTTGGTTTTGAAAGGGCCAGATTGTTTTCCTCTGAGTTTTTGTTGTTGTTGTTGCTGTTCTGTTGAGAAAGCCCGCCTATCATCCATCATTCGTTTTTGACAGTATTCACGGATGCTTTAGTTGCATGTACGTCCCAGTGCTCCTCCTAATATATGCCACAACTCCTGAACACCCCTTTAACAGTTCTCTTTTCTGTAACCGTCAGCTTGGTTCTCAGAGTCCTGAGTCACTCCTGGTGGGTCTCATTCTCTGACTTCTTGCCCTTCAGTTTTCCCTTCCTTTACTAAGGGCCAAGGTATTCCTCCCTAGGCACATATTGTGGAAAGCCATATGACATTTCCCTTTGTCTGCTTGCCTTTTCCATTTCCCATCAACAGGACATGGGACATTCATGTCAAGGCAAGGTCCAGGGGTTCATTTTCTTCGACGGCTGAAGAATACTGTGTTGCCAAAATGGACCGAACCTTCCTTATCCACTAGTCCTTGTAAGGGCATTGCGGCTCACTCCAAAGGTCTGCTCGAATGTGCCTTGCAAGTCGTCGGTATAGGCCGTCCCTTTCATTCTGACTAAAGAGACTTGGTCTGCATGTCTATACCCGTTACCACAACAAGTATAGGTAACTAATGATGACACCGGGTGCAGTCCAGGCCTCTCCCTTAAGAGTTAGCTGTGATGCTGAAGGTTAGTCTCCTCGAAGACTTTGCAAAGGTGATTAATGGAAAACCAGGGAGACAGAGCCCTAATCCCTGGCCGTGCATTTCACAACACTAAGAGATGAGGCCACAGAAAGCACCGCTTATCGAAGCCCTCACCTGTCCTCAAAAAGGGACTTTCCAACCTTACTCATCACTGACCCGTAGGCAAAAGACGCTGACAAAGGACGCTCTCACCCACAGGATAACAAAACCCACGGAGAGCTGTTGATACACACGAGGTCTCCTGTGTCTTGAGCTCTCTAGAAATTTTAGTGAAAATAGGACACCTTTCTGTATCTGGGGAAATGTTGGCTTAAAGGAAGGTATACTGAACGTCATTTTCTTTCCTCTTAGTCTAGAAAGGGGAAGTGGGACATTAACCCCCAAGACAACCTGAGTATTTCATGAGACTCAGAAGGCACTTATTCTGTCCTTCCCGGGGCTTCCTACCTAAAGCCATAGAACACCAAGGTCATTGGAGAGGGACAGCTGCTTCAGTGAAGCCAGCATCTGTGATGTCACAAAGCTTTGAGGTCATAGCAACCACTCCTCATTAACCCACGCCTGATCACTACACTTGGCTGGAGTAGTCATGGGTGGGACAAGAGGACACCAAGCCGTCCCAAACTGCTGGAGCTGCTTGGGTCTCAAATCAAGGCAGTTTGCAATGCGAGTTGGTGTCACTTTCTCCATGGCCCCGTTCATAGTGTTTGGTCGTGACAGTCAGCTCTAGTCCTCTGGACTCCAGTGAAAGGCAAGCATCCACCATTCCATCTTAACCACAACAGGCCAAGAAACAATGAGGCCTCAAGCAAAGCCTCAGGGGAGGAAATCTGAGCTCGGAACAAGGGTCAGGTCCTCCCACCCTATCACGGTGCTTCAGAACAGGAAAATGGCCAAAAAAGGAGAGCTCCAAATGAATCCCCGCAACCGTGCCAAAGACATGTCTGGAGTCTTCCACAGTGAGGACACGAGTACCTCGAGCGTCTCCAGAAACGGTGCCAACAAGGCCTCCCAATCTTCAAAAATGACCATGCATCAAGGCAGACTCTACACCCTTAACCTTAGGTCCAGGATGGACTCATGTACTTGGAGTCCACAGGAGCAAACGGAGAGCACATTGGAAGACACACAAAGCCCAAGTGAAGCCATCTGAAAGACTTCCTAACCATTTCAGGAAGACAACTTTTATGTCCAAAAGGACGCATTGAAGAGGATTGTAATGTGGAAGAACCTTGAGCATTCCCTCAGGTTGGAGCAGCTACCCTCTGAGGAACTGCATGGACATGTGGCAGCACAAACCTTCCTTCACCCTCTCATGATCATCCCGCAAATTGTTTCATGAGATAAGCAAACAGTGCCTCTTGCGGAAGATGGGCATGTTCTAATTGAGCCCAGAGAATATGCGCAATTGTCATCAAGGGGTCAGTACAGCGCGACAGACAGCAGATGCTTCAGGTTGGTGAGGAGATCCAGGGAAACAAAGAACAGTAGAATAAATGAGGGAGCTCCAAAAGAAGGTCGGGCATTTTAGGATGGTGAGAGGTTCTCTGTACCTGGCTACCCTCCACAGGAACCTAGGTCCAAATTGAAGAAAACATCCTCTGGCACCAATCAAGTAATGTACCCTGGTTTTGTTTTTGTTATCTTGTCAAATGATGCACATGCACGTATTGGACAGATAGAGAGATCGCAATCAGGGGTTGGAGCTGGAGAGGGAGAAGCTTACTTGCCCCTGAGCAGAGAACCTGAGACCAGAGTCATAGCCAAGACCCTGGAATCATGAGTTGATCTGAAGGCCGCCTCTGAACTGATGGACACAACAAGGGACCCAACCTTTGACTTCTGAATACCTCTTGGTTCTAGACAAGAACCGCTGCTCTTTCATTGTTCAGAAATGCAAGGGATAAGGATTTTGGCTTGGTCGGGTGTTGCTTGAGCTATCCGGCCTGCTTTGAGAGCTGGTATAGCTTTTCCTCTTGAAGTCAGTGACTGGGCTATGGACAAACTATTCTCCGATGCTTTTTGCCTAAAGAGAATTCCTCCATGCCTAGATTTTCCAGGGGGAAGGACACTATGTCTTTTGGTGCTCTGCTTCTGTGGAAGGTGATGGGAGTCCTCTGTGCCTCTGATTCTGGACCTCTGTTTCAGCTCCCAGATGAGGGGCATTGACAGCCCTGATTCTCAAATCCATGTTCAGCCCTCTTTTCTTTCTCTCACTCTTACTGATCCTACAATAGGCACCTATTACCTTTCTTTTTGGATGGTGATTCCCTAAGCTCATTGTCATGTTCCGTCATTCTTCCTTCTCCTTTAGAATTTGCTTCCTTATTTTCTAGGCTTGTTCTTCCAGGTCACTAATTGGATCCTCTACTTCTGCCATGTTCCCAGTCTTTGCATCCAGTCTCCTACCAATCTTTTCTTCAAGAGCTCTTTAGGTTCTTCTATCTTTATCATTTTTATCTCTGTGGTTTGAGACTCTCTGATATCTTCTATGTTTTCTAATGTATAGGGAGGATCCATGCCGCTGCTATCAAACCCACATTGGGCATGTTATATGTAGAAGCTTCACTCTGATTTCCTAGCCGTGATCCTTTCTTGTTCTTTTTCCTTGGCATCTATTGATTCTTCCATCTTGTATTAGATCTAGATCTCTGTATCCTCTCTGTATTCGAAATACTTATTATGTTTTCTATCCTGTGGGTAATTTATTTAGGTAGAAGAGATCATTGAGTGACCACGGGCGGGCCCTTAAGGTTTGTCTAGTGTGTGTGTGCTTGTGTGTGTGTGTGTGTGTGTGTGGCATGCATGCCATCTGATGTTTGTGTTGTGGCTGACGCTGTCCTTGAGACCAGCCATCTGCAGTGGATCTCCTTGCTTGCCGTTTGGTGTGTTTGGGGCCTGGGCTGAATATGCTGAGGTTTACCTTGATGGGCTCTGGTGTGCCTGTGAAAGGAGACATTCCACAAAATCATCAGAACACAGACCTACAGAATGCTGTGTTCAGAAGAGATCATGTGTTCAAGGCATTCTTCTCGTCCCCTATGGGAGAGTCTTTTCTCCTTGGACTAAACAACTTGGATTGAGGAAGGCTGTCCCTCAAGTGTTCCATGGTTGGGATTTCGTGTGGGCAGAGTAGGCAGTCTTTTGGTTCTCTGAATGAGGTGAGGATGCTCCTCACCATCCTGTATTGTCCAGTAGCTCGGTCTTGATGCTCCTCGTGTGGGAGCCCAATATACCTTATGCCCCCATTGAGACAACTCCACGAAAACTGCCTCTCATGGATGCACTGCCAGGACCCGACATCATCCCACTGTGTGTCCTGGTATTGTCGCTGATCATGGTCTCCAGGTTGTCTGCAAATGGTTGCTTGTTGGTGACCTATGCAGGAAAAACATGGAGTTCTTTCGACGTTATATCTGCCAAGCCTGCTGATCTGAAAACTCCAGCACTCAAGACTTGTGTTGTCAAGAACTCGTCCCCTTCAGACCCTCTTCTAGTCACAGCCAATGGCACTGGGAAACAGGTGCCTTGTGGTTTTCCAGCGTGCCCTGCTATCCTGTGCCTTTGTCCTTTGCAATGGATCACTGCCATCTGATGCATGAACCAACGAAATCTCCTATAAGCCATGTCTCCAACCTTCTCTCTTAGTCTCTGCGACTACCTTTCTTCTTGTCTAGTTTCCCTTGTAGGCTTCCGGTCAATGTCCACTCCGTTGCAGTTGTTGTGGTCATCTTCCTGTTGCCTTCTTGGCTGAAGACAAGCACGAGGTTATTAGATACTACTACCATCTCACTGTCCTCCATGTCACCACAAATTCTTACTGAAACATAAGAAAGAATGAATTCTTCCACTTGCCTCATGTGGCAGTGTTGCGGAGAGTATTGGGCTTCGTCACATCTATCATTCTCAGAAAGACAACAAACAGATGATTTCACTCCCTCATGACAGTGAAGAAACATATGAAAAAGGAAGGGGTATAGGGACAAACAATACGACACTAATGAGGCACCCAATCGTGGTGATTGTGTGAAGGCAGTTTTATGAGAATACGTGTTAATTGAAGAGGACAAAGCGCCAAGGTATTCCTAATGAGGCACATATTGTGGGTAGCCGTATGACATTTCCCTTTTTCAGCTTGCCTTTTCATTTCACATCAGCCAGGCATGGGACATTCATGCCTGGGGATCAAGAGAGTTATACTTCGATGGCCGAGGAATACTGTCTTGCCAAAATGGACCAAGCCTTCCTTATCCACTAGTCCTTGCAAGGGCATTGCAGCTCACTGCAAAGGTCTGCTCGAATGGGCCTTGCAAGACTTCGATATTAGCCGTACCTATCCTTCTGACTAAAGAGACATGGTCAACATGATTATACCCGTTACCGCAACAAGGACAACTAATGATGACAACGGGTGCTGTCCGGGCCTCTTCCTTAGGTTTAGCCCTGATGCAGAATGACACTCTCCATAAGACTTTGCAAAGGTGTGTAAGGGAAAGCCAGGTAGACAGAGCCTTAAACCATTAGCCGTGTGTTTCATAAAACTAAGAGATGAGACCACAGACAGCACCATATATCTATGCCCTCACCTTTTCCCTCGAAAGGGGACTTTCTGTCCCTTAGTCATCACTGAGCCATAGGCAAAAGAAGCTGAGAAAGGATGCTCTCACCCACAGGATTTCCAAACCCACAGAGAGTTGTTGATACCCATGAGGCCTCACCGTTTTTTGAGATCTCTAGAAATTATAGTGGAAATAGGACACCTTGCCGTCTCTGGGAAAATGTTGGCCTAAGGAGGGTATACTGAACATCATTTTCTTTCCACTTTTTCCAGAAAGCGGAAGTGGGACACTAACCCACAAGACAACCTGAGTTCTTGATCAGACTCAGAGGGCTCTTGTTCTGTCCTTTGGGGGCTTCCTACCTAAAGCCTTAGGACACCAAGGTCATGGGAGAAGGACAGCTGCTTCAGTGAAGCCAGCAATTGTGATGTCACAATGCTTTGAGTTCATAGCAAACACTCCTCATTACATCACGCCTGATCACTACAATTGGCTAGAGTAGTTGTGGGTGGGCCAAGAGCACCCCAGGCCGTCCCGAACCGCTGGAGCTGTCTGGGTCTCTCACCAAGGCAGTTTGCGAAGCGAGTCGGTGTCACCTACTACATGACCCAATTCATAGTGTTTGGTCGTGATTATCAGCACCAGCCCTCTGTATTCCAGAGAAAGACAAGTATCCACCATTCCATATTAACCACGACAGGCCAAGAAACAATCAGGGCTCAAGCAAAGCCTCAGAGGAGGAAATCTGAGCCCGGCACAAGGGTCAGGCCCTCCCACCCTATCACAGTGCTTCTGAACAGAAAAGTGGCCACTCAAAAAGAGCTCAAAATGAACCCCCGCAACCGTGCCAAAGACATGTCTGGAGTCTTCCACAGCGAGGACACGAGTACCTCAAGCATCTCCAGAAACTGTGCCAACAATGCCTCCCAATCCTCAAAAATGACCATGCATCAAGGCAGACTCTACACCCTTAACCTTAGGTCCAGGTTGGACTCATGTACTTGGAGTCCATAGGAGCAAACGGAGAGCATGTTGGAAGAGACCCATAGCCCAAGTGAAGCCATCTGAAAGTCTTCCCTGCCCGTTTCAGGAAGACAACTTTTATGTCCAAAAGGACGCATTGAAGAGGATTCGAATGTGGAAGAATCTTGAGTACTCCCTCAGGGTGGAGCAGCTACCCCTGTGGAAATGCATGGAGATGTGGCAGCACAAGCCTGCCTTCTAACTCTCATGACCCCCAGCCAAATGATGTCATGTGATAAGCAAACAGTGCCTGTTGTAGAAGATGGGCATGTTATAATGGAGCCAGAAGAGAATGAACATGTGTCAACAAGGGGTCAATACAGCGTGACACACAGCGGATGCTTCAGGTTGGTGAGGAGATCCAGGAAGAGAAAGAACAGGAGAATGAACATTGGAGCTCCGAGCGAAGGTCTGGTATTTTAAGATGGTGGGAGGTTCTCTGTACCTAGCTGCCCTCCATAGGAACCTTGGTCCAAATTCAATAAATCATCCTCTGCCCCCAGTCAATTATTGTGTCTGGTTTTGTTTTTGTTATCTGGTCAAACGATGCGCTTGCACTTATTAGACAGAGAGACCGAGAGTTCACAATCAAGGGGTAGAGCTGGCGAGGGAGAAGCTTACTTTCCCTTGAGCAGAGAACCTGAGACCACAGTCATTGCCAAGACCCTGAAATCATGAGTTGATCTGAAGGGTGCCTCTGAACTGATTGACACATCCTGGGGCCCAACCGTTGACTTCTGAGAACCTCGTAGTTCTAGACAAGAACTGCTGCTCAGTCATTGTTCAGAAATGCAGGGGATAAGGGTTTTGGCCTGGGCTGGTGTTGCTTGAGCTATCTGGCTTTCTTCGAGAGCTGGTATAGCATTTCCTCTTGAAGTCAGTGACTGGGCTATGGACAAACTATTCTCCCATACCTATTTGCTAAAGTGAATTCCTCCATGCCTAGATTTTCCAGGGTGAAGGACACTATGTCTTTTGGTGCTCTGCTTCTGTGGAAGGTGATGGGAGTCCTCTGTGCCTCTGATTGTGGACCTCTGTTTGTGCTACCAGATGAGGGTCATTTTCAGCCCCGATTTCTCAAATCCATGATCAGCCCTCTTTTTTTCACTCTTACTTCTCCTACAAGAGGCACCTCTTTCAATTCCTGGAGATGATGATTCCCTAAGCTCATTGTCATGTCCCTTCATTCTTCCTTCTCTTTTAGAATTTGCTTCCTTATTGTCTAGACTTGTTCTTCCAGGTCACTCATTGGATCCTCTACTTCTGCCATGTTCCCGGACTTTGCATCCAGTCTCCTACCAATCTTCTCTTCAGGAGCTATTTATGTTCATTTATCTTTATCAGTTTATCTCTGTGGTTCAAGACTCTCTGATATCTTCTATGTTTTCTGATGTACAGGAAGTATCCAGGCCACTGCTTTCTATACCTCATCAGGCGTGTTCTATGTAGAAGTTTCTCTCCGATTGCCTAGCCGTGATCATTTCTTGTTCTTTTACCTTGGCGTCAATGGATTCTTCCATCTTTGCCTTGGATATAAGTCTCTGTCTACCTCTCCGTATTCTGAATGCTCATTCTTTTTCCATCCTGAGGTTAATGTCTTTAAGAAGAGGAAATCAGGAGTGACCAAGTGCTGGCCTTTAAGGGATCATGGGTGTGTGTGTGTGTGTGTGTGTGTGTGTGTGTGTGTGTGTGTGATGCATGCCATCTGCTGTTGTGTTATGGCTGACCCTGTCCTTGAGACCAGTCAACTGCAATGGCCCTCCTTGCCGGGCGTTTGGTGTCTTAGGGCCCGGGCTAAATATGCTGAGGTTTCACTTAGTAGTGTCTAGTGTGAGTGTGAAAGGAGACCTTCCACAACCGAATAGAATGCAGGCCTGCAGAATGCTGTGTTCAGAAGAGAGCATGTGGTCAAGGCATTCTTCTTGTCCCCTATGGGAGAATGTGTTCTCCATGGACTAAGCATCTTGGACTGAGGAAGGAAGTCCTCCAAGTGTTCCAAGGTTGGGTTTTCGTGTTGGCAGGGTAGGCAGCAAATGTCTCACCATCCTGTCTTGGCCAGTAGCTCGGTCCTGTTGCTACTGGTTTGAGAGCCGATCATTTCTTATGCATCCATTGAATCATTTCCACAAACACTGCCTCTCACGGATGCACTGCCAGGACCCACTCTCCTCCAACTACATCTCCTGGTATTGTTTCTGATCATGGTCTCCAGGCTGTCTGCACCTGGTTTCTTGGTGGTGTCCCCTGTAAGAAAATCACGGTGTTCTTTCGAGTCGATTTCTGCCAAGACTGCTGATCTGAAAACTCCACCCCTCAAGAATTGTGTTGTCAAGAACTCAGACCCTCCGTTCGTCACAGCCAATTGCACTGGGAAACAGGTTCCTAGTGGGTTCCCAGTGGGCCCTGTTCTCCTGTGCCTTTGTCCTTTGCATGGTATCACTGCCATCTGATGCACTAACCACCCAAATCTCCCATGAGCCATGTCTCCAAACTTCTCCCATAGTTTCTGCGACCTCCGATCTCTTACTCTGTGGAGTTTACTGTGTAGGCTTCAGGTCAATTTCCACCCCGCCCCCGTTATTGTTGTCATCTTCCTTTTGCCTTCATGGCTGAAGACAAGCATGAGGTTATTAGACACTACTACCATCTCACTGTCCTCCATGTCACCGCAAATTCTTACTGAGACTTAAGCAAGAATGAATTCTTCCATATGTCTCATATGACAGGCTTGCAGACAGCTTTGGGCCCTGTCATATCTATCATTCTCAGAAAGAAAACAAACAGACGATTTCACTTTCTCAAGACAGTCAAGAAACATATGAAAAATCAAGGGTATAGGGACAAACAATACGATTCTAATGAGGCACACAAAATGTGGTGTTTGTTTGAAGGCAGTTTTGTGAGAATACATGTTTATGGAAGAGTACAAATGATGACATTGCTTGCAGAAGATGTTCTTGAAACGGATGGAATGTGAGTTTCTAAGGCATGTCAAATTGAATTGCTAACATTAAGAGACCCAATTCCTACCTCTGGAATTTAATTATAAGTTTTTTGTGAAACACACACAGACCACACACACATTAATTCATGCACATGCACACACAGACGAACACACACACAGAGAAGACACGAGAAAGAGGGGGCGGAAGTGAGAAATCGCACTAATGAAGCATCCCCAAAGAAAATACCATAAAAGGGAAAGGCACAGAGAATTCAAGTCAGAATTCAACCGAAATGAGAAAGTGAACTTCTTACCTAACAATAATTCATTCAGCATTCAGGACGAAAGTCTCCCGTCAATACAAACATTTTGTAGGTGTGGTTGAAATTAGAAAAAATAAAATAAAATAAAATAAAACAAACAAACAAACAAAACCAGAAAGGATCCATCAAAAAACAACAAATATTAAACAAGCTCGACCTCTGTTGCCCATTGGAGATTTCCTTTGACTATAAAATACACATAGCTTGAAAGTGAAGAAATTTGGAAACGTAGGTTTTGCTCTTGCCAAGGAGAAGAGAGCCAAAGTGATTGTGCCTAAGTCATCTAGAGTAATTTTATGCCTTTCAGAGACAAAAGAGAGCGGAAGGTGTTTTGTCATAATGGAGCATCAAAACATCAGAAACCTGGAAGAACTGCCAACATATATACCAGAACATGGCTGTATCTAAACGTTGGAAGCATATGATCAGAGAGGAAGGGAGATGGGGACTTTAATCCAATATTGTTGGGGACTATGATATCCACGTTAAGCACAGCACAGATCATTTGGTGGAATGGTGGTAAGGAATAACAGATGTCCACATGGGCTCTGGAGACCACCTGAACTTTGGGGATCCATGAGTAAAATTGCGTCTCTGAGGACAATAAGATATGTTTTTCTTCCCAGCGGCGGACCTAACTTTGTCTATCGCAGGTCATGAGCTCGAGTCCAAATCCAGTCGTAATTCATGGAAGAGAAGTCAAAACCTATCCTGGGCTCTTATGATCATGAAGGTATGAAAACGGGAAGATATCACTTTCAAATTGGAAATACAGCCATACCCTAAAGGTTGGAAAACACAACACACTCACGACCTAGCAATGAATCAACAAAGAAAATCCAAAGGAAATGCAGAAATAGCCATGAACAAAGGAATGTCAAGAAACTTATGGGGTGAAGCAAAAACATTTTATTGGGAAACCATAAAGGGTTAAACGCATGCATTTCCAAAATTAAAAAAAAAAAAAAAAAGAAAAAAAAAGAAACCTAACTGGATGCCTGAAGGAGCAAGTAGAAGAAGAGCCTAACTCCAAAGTTAACAGAAAAAATGAAATCATATATATGATTATCAAAATAAAGGAAATACAAACAAACCAATAGAAAAAAAAATCCGGAGATCTCACACTTCAGTTCTGAAAACATGAACAAACTGCAGAAGCCATTACTGGGATACAGCAGGGAGACAAGCTCACAGCTGAAAGTATGAAACCACATGACAACTGGTAGAAAGGAAAAAAGAATAACCTAAGAGGCACATACACACATTTATGCTAGCAAATCCAAGACCGGAGAGAAAAGGTTAAATTCCCAGACACATAGAAACTCCCACGATTAGGTCAGGAAACCTACAAAATCTCAGCTCTCTAGAAGTGACTGAAGCGTTTGAAGCAGTAATCAAACACCTGCCAGCACACAGAAGGCCAGGTCCAAGTCATTTTCCTGGGCCACTCTTCTAGGTATTTAGAGAAGGCAATGTCATGTCTTCTCATCAATTTCAGAAATGGAAGAGGTGGGTAGACTCTAATTTACAAGAATAAAGACCCAATTCAGATAAGGACATTTTAGGAAACAAATCCCATGCCATTTCAATAAGGAAAGATAATAAAAATTATAATTCTTTCCTTTTCTCCCTGTGCCTTCTTTAGGTTTTGAAAGGGTCACATTGTTTTTCTCTGAATTTTTTTGTTGAAAATCTTAGAATTCTTCTTGGAATTTTTTTGTCATTTTTTTTTTGACACAGTATTCATGGATCTTTTAGTTTCATGTGCGACCTAGTGCTTTTCCTAATATATGCCACAGCTCCTGAACACCCATTAAGCATTTCACTTATTCCCTGCATGTGTCTCTTCTCTGTAACACTCAGCTTGGTTCTCAGAGTCCTGAGTCACTCTTGGTGGGTCTCCTTCTCTGCATTCTTCCCATTCAATTTTCCTTTCCTTTACTAAGAGCCAAGGTATTCCTCCTGAGGAACATATTGTGGAAAGCTATATGATATTTCCATTGTTCTGCCTGTCTTTTCCATTTCCCATCACCCAGACATGGGAAGTTCATGTCAATGTAAGGTCCAGGGGTTCATCCTCCCCGATGGCTGAGGAATACTCTGTTACCAAGATGGACCACACCTTCTTCATCACTAGTCTGCAAGGACCTTGAGGCTCAGTCCACAGTTCTGCTCAAGTGGGCTTTGCAAGACGTCGATATAGGCCATCCCTTTCCTTTTGACTAAAGAGACTTGGTCAACATGTCTATACCCGTTCCATTACAAGTACAGTTAACTAATGATGACAACAGGTGCGGTCCAGGCCTCTTCCTGAAGAGTTAGCTCTGATCAGAACGTCACTTTCCTCGAAGACTTTGCAAAGTTAAGGGAAAACCAGGTAGACAGAGCCCTAATCCCTTAACCTTGTGTTTCAGAACTCTAGGAGATGAGGACAAAGGCAGTACCATATATCCATGCCCTCACCTTTTTCCTCAAAAAGGGACTTTCTGTCCGTTAGTCATCACTGACCCATTGGGAAAAGACACTGACAATGGACTTGCTCACCCACAGGATGACAAACCCCATGGAGAGCTGTTGGTACCCAAGATGCCTCACTGTTTCTTGAGATCTAGAAATTGTATTGGAAATAGGACACCTTGCTGTCTCTGGAGAAATGTTGGCCTAAAGGAAGGTATAATGAACATCATTATTTTCCTATTTATCTAGAAAGGGGAAATGGGACATTAACCCACAAGACAACCTGAGTTCCTGATCAGGCTCAGAGGGCTCTTGTTCTATCCTTCCCGGGGCTTCCTACCTAAAGCCATAGGATACCAAGGTCATGGGAGAGGGACAGCTGCTTCAGTGAAGCCAGCATCTGTGATGTCACAACGCTTTGAGGTCATAGCAACCAATCCTCATAAACCCATGCCTGATCACTACACTTGGTTGGAGTATTCATGGGTGTGCCAATAGGACCCCTAGCCATCCCAAACCGCTGGAGCCGCCTGGGTCTCTCACCAAGGCAATTTGTGAAGCGAGTCGGTATCACCATCTCCATGGCCCGATTAGTAGTGTTTGATCCTGACTGTCAGCACCAGCCCTCTGGATTTCGGAGAAAGGCAAGAATCCACCATTCCATCTTAGCCAGGAAAGGTCAAGTAACAATCAGGCCTCAAGCAAACCTCAGGGGAGGGAATCTGAGCCCTGCACAAGGGTTAGGCCCTCCCACCCATTCACCAATCTTCTGAACAGGAGAAGGGCCACACAAGGAAAGCTCAAAGGGAACACCCCCAATCATGACATAGACATGTCTGGAGTCTTCCACAGTGCAGACACAAGTGTTAGGGTTTTTAATCAAAGGAGCAAGACTGATACAAAGCGAAGGTCAAGCAAAGCTTAATTTTATTCCAAACATCGAGAATCATACTGACTGGTCAGGGCCTTCTCTTCCAAATTCGACCCCCTCCAGCATCACAGACTAACATGTATAGATGTAGTTTAGCTGGGCTATACACAGGTGGCCTTGAGATTGCAATACACAGTGAAAACTGCACATTGGTGCTAGGTCTGCCAGACCTAGAAAAAAACTGCTAGTAACACACGGATGGACAATTGAATCTCAATTTACCTAGTAGATATAAGCTCCCCACTGACTGGATATCTTCATCTACCCTGACCTGCCCTTTTATCTAGGCTTTGAGAGTAAATACCTTTGGAAGGGGCAGTATCAATCTCAATTTACTGCATGAGGTCAATCTATGTATACTGCATAAACACAAAATGATTCCCTCTGGCCACCCAGGCTCTTACATTCCTCCCTATTCTTTGGAGATTAGTCCAATCCTTGACTTTTCATCCAGTTCTACATTCTCTGGTTATAAAGGGTTTATTGAGCATGTAATTCTAACATTTTTATCGCTCTCATTTTCTTTTGTACATGACACTAGTGTACAGTCGGCTGTATATTTACACTAGTGTAAATGACACTAGTGCACAGTCAGCTGATGACTTACCCATTTACCGCTTCATAGAACCCTTTCCATTTTTTTTTCTAATTTCCTTTATCTAATTAACTACCTATACTTTACATAAACAGGTAAAAATAGGAGCAACAACAAACTCATAGTCTTTTCAGTCTTAGATTTAGTCCACAGTGAACGGGATCTTTGGCTGTGGCTTCCACCTTTTGGGGTCATCTTCATCCTTGGCTCGTTTGATGTGACATGCGTGAATCCAGGCCCTGATGCGTTCTACTTTTACTGCTGTGGTGTGGTCAGGGTAACAGTAAAAGGTCCCATCCAGCGAGGCTCCAAGCTCCCCACTTGATAATGTCATATCCAAACCAAGTGATTGGGTTGGAAAGGAAGTGGTTCCACCTCCGTCTCCATACCAGTGTGGGCAGTCTGGATCCCTGCATTTTTATTTTTTTAATACAGACTGTAATGCCTGCAGTGACTGGAGTACAGACTGATCAGTCATTTCTGCTAGGGCAACCTCTTGTAGCTGAAAACAGAGCGGGAGCAGGGGTTCTCCCAAACATTTCAAATGGGGTCACCCTGTTTAAATAGTGTGTACATCTTGCCCTGAGTAGGGTGAAAGGAAGCAGATCCACCCATCCACTGCCTGTCTCCAGGGTTAGTTTTGTCAAGGTCTCTTTAAGAGTCCGGTTCATTCTCTCTACATGCCCAGAACTCTAGGTCTGATAGGCACAATGTAGTTTCCAATTTGTGCCCAGGGCCTTGGCCAATTCCTGTGAGACTGAACTCAAAATGCAAGGCCATTGTCTGACTCAACCGTGAGAGGCAGCCCAGACCTAGGAATTATTTTTCTTGTAGCTTTCTGGCTATCACTCCTGCCGTCTCATGTTTCTCGGAAAAAGCCTCAACCTGGCCTGAAATGGTATCTACAAAAACTAACATATACTTGTCCCCATATTTTCCGGGTTTTATTTCGTAATATCTATTTCCAATAAATTCCTGGTACCCTACCTCTTTCTCTTTTCCCTCTTCCAATTCTAGTTCCTCCCACATTAAGTGCCTGGCACTGAGCACATCTATCAACTATAATCTGAACCATACACCGTAATTTAGAAGCCTGGAAGTTCCTTGAGTTTGAGTGACCCCAGGTGAGTACCCTGATGTATCTGGTCTACTAACTTCTTACCTAGTCTTCGAAGAAGAATTAAATTTCCTCTTTTAGTCTTAGCCCAGTCTCCTTTATAATATAATTTAGCCATTTTTGTAAATACTTTAAATCTTCCTCTGAATACTCCAGTTTATCTGGTAGGGATAGATCCAGGTGTGTAACCAGCTCTTGCATTGTTTCTCAGGCTGCTTGCTTTAAATCTCGATCTGATAATTGGTTTCCTTTTGAAATCAGATCAGTCCCCTTTTGGTGTCGCAAGAAATGCATAACAGCCACCTCTTTTGGTTCCCAATATTTCACTTCTGTTTTAATTCCTTTTCCTTCTGCTGTTAATAGGCTCCTTACTTTGTAAGTAGCTCCATGTATATGGAGAGTAGCAAAGACATACCTGTGGTCCGTATTGATGTTGGTGGTTTTACCTTTAGCCATCTGCAGTGCCTTAGTGATTTCAATCAGTTCTGCTTGTTGTGCTGAAGTTCCATGTGGCAGGGTGCTGCCCAGAATTTCTGCTCAGGATAAACTACCACAGCCCTCACATACCTCACATACCTCTTTCCATGAACAGAGTCATGTCTGCATCTGGGAAGGGCATGTCTCTGAGATCCAGTCTTATTCCTGTGACTTGGTTTAGGACCTCCGCACAGTTGTGTGGATGTTCAGCCAGCTCCTCTGGGAGCAGTGTGGCTGGATTTAGCACCACTTGTGGCTGTGAGATCACTCTTGGTTTGTTGAGGAGGAGGGCCTGATACCCTGTCACTCGGGTGTTCGCCATCCATCAGTCCGTTGGAGTCTACGAAGGTCCGCGATAGCGTGTGTGGTGGTCAAGATGAGATTTTGACCTAATGGTCTAGCATTATATCTCATTTGGTTAAGACCTACATGTCCAACGAATTTAATTCCATTTGTCATTCAAGCAACCCTTCACAGTTTCAGGTTACCAAAGACTTTGGAAGCCACTTTAACAATTACCCATTAAAACCTTGAGACAGACAAATAACTATCTCCACTTCAGATGCCATGCTCTCCCGCCAACAAGGGGGAGGGGCTAGGCAGTCCACATCAGGCCAGAGAAGGCAAAGAATTCCCCAAAACAAAGGGGGTTTCGGCAGCTGCTGGGGAATATTTTTTAAAGTCTTTGGCTCAAAGTCGGTTCATCCCACAGTGCCAGTTCTGCTTACCAAAAGTGGTCCATTAGGCACTCATATTCCATGCTCAGCTCCAATGAGCATCAGCATGGGCACCTTAACTCACTCTTAGACTAACCCCAGTTGGCTACAGTCATAGCCCTTAACACACGAAATGAGTGAGTGAGAAGCCTCACATCTATTATGAAGAACAGAGAGATGAAAGTCAGAGTCCCTTTACTCTCTGCTTGCCCCATTCCTTCAATCATAACAAACAATACAACAGACAACAAAAGGACCAGGCAAAGACAACCGTAGGCCCAACGATTCTTACCCATAACCTGCCACTGGTGGGGGCTTTCTTTATCCCCTGATCGCCTAGGAGTACTCGAACCCCCAAACCGCCCAGGGCGACTTGAACCCCCTGAATGTCTAGGGGTACTCGAAACCCCCTGACTATCCAGGGGGACTCGAAACCCCTGGAGTTCACCTAGGGGTATTTGAACCCCCTCTAACCACAAAGGGGAACTCGAGCCCCCTGATCATCTAGGGGGACTCGAACCCCCATACGACCTACCAGCAGAGGATGGGGCATCTCCGCATCCACACCAGCTCTGGGGAGCATGGATGCTGCCAACTTCTACCAGTGGGCCATACCCTGCAGCTCCATGCAGGATCCCATGATCTTAACTCCAGAGGCTTTTCCAAAAATTCCAATGCTGTTTCAGTTCTCATCATTTGAATTCGGGTGGCCCTCCAAAAATAGGGTCCTTATTCAAAGGAGCGAGACTGATACAAAGTGAAGTTCAAGCAAACGTTAATTTTGCACAAAGCATCGAGAATCATATTGACCGGTCAGGGCCTTCTCTTGCAAAGAGGCGACCACTCCCAGCCTCACAGACTAACATTTATAGCGGTAGTTTAGCCAGGCTATACAGAGTTGGCCAATGAGATAACAATACAGAAAAAACTGCACAGTCGTGCTAAGTCTGCTACACCACAAAAACAAAAATGCTAGGTAACACATGGGTGGACAATTGGATCTCAATTTACCCTAGTAGATATATGTGTGCTCCTCTAATGGGATGTCTTCTCCTGGCCTGATTCACCCTTGTATCTAGGCTTTGAGAGTAAGCTCCTCTGGGAGGAGTAGGGTCAATTTAGTTTACTGCATGGGTTCAATATAAGTTTACTGCTGAAACACAAAATGACTCCCTCTGGCCTAGCGGCCCTTATAACGAGTACCTGAAGCGTCTCTAGAAATCGAGCCAAAATGACTTCCAAATCTTCAAAACTGACGATGTACCAAAGGCAGATTCTACATCCTAGAACCTTAGGTCCAGAATAGACTCATGTACTTGGAGTCCACAGGAGCAAGCATGGAGCATGTTGGAAAAGACCCATAGCCCAAGTGAAGCCATCTGAAAGACTTCCGTGCCCGTTTCAGGAAGACAACTTGTATCTTCAAAAGGACGCATTGAAGAGGATTCAAATGTCAAAGAACCTGGAGCATTCCCACAGGGTCCTGCAGATACCCTCTGGAGAAGTACATGTAGATGTGACAGCACAAGCCTGCCTTCACCGTCTCATGAACATCCCCCAAATGGTTTCATGGGATAAGCAAACAGTGCCTCTTGTGGAAGATGGGCATGTTCTAATGGAGGCAGCAGAAGATGAACAGTGGGACAACAAAGGGCCATTAGAGAGCCACAGACAGCGTATGCTACAGGTTGGTGAGGATATTCAGGAAGACAAGGAACTGGAGAATGAACATTGGAGCTCTGAGCGAAGGTCTGGCATTTGAGGATGGTGGGAGGTTCTCTGAACCTGGCTGCCTTCCATAGAGATCTAGGTCCAAATTAAAGAAAACATCCCCTGGCCACAGTCAATCCTTGTACCCCGGTTATGTTTTTGTATTTTTGTCAAACAATGTACATGCACATATTTGACAGAGAGACAGAGAGATCACAATCAGGGTGTAGAGCTGGAGAGGGAAAAGCTGACTTACCCCTGAGCAGCGAACCTGAGAACAGAGTCGATGCCAAGACCCTGGGATCATGAGTTGAGCTGAAGGCCGCCTCTGAACTGATAGGCACAATCCATGACACAATCTTTGACTTCTGAATACGTCCTAGTTCTAGACGTGAACCACTGCTCTGTCATTGTTCACAAATGCAGGGGAAATGGATTTTGGCTTGGGCTGGTGTTGCTTGAGCTATCTGGCCTGCTTCGAGAGCTGGTATAGTTTGGCCTCTTGAGGTAAGTGACTTGGCTATGTACAAACTACACTCCCACGCATATTTAGGTAAAGAGAATTCCTCCATTGATAGCTTTTGCAGAGGGAATGAAACTATGTCTTGTTGTTCTATGCTTCTGTGGATGGTGATGTGAGTCCTTCTTGCCTCTGAATCTGGATCTCTGTTTCTGCTCCCAGATGAGGGACAGTTTTAGCTCTGAATTCTCAAATCCATGTTCAGCCCTCTTTTTTTTCTCTCACTCCTACTTCTCCTACAATAAGCACCTCTTTCTATTCATTGGAGTCAATGACTTTCCTAAGCTCATTGTCATGTTTCATCATTCTTCCTTCTTTCTTTGGATTTGTTTCCTTATTTACCAATCCTTTTCTGCCAGGTCAAATATTTGGTCCTTTGCTTCTGCCAGCTTCTTGGACTTTTCTTTCAGTCTGCTACCAATCTTTTAATGATGATTCTAAATGTTATTTAGAGAGACATTCTGTTCTTAATATATTTCAAATATTCTACACAAGGCAAAGTGGATCCAAGTAATCTGTAGGCAAAATAAGATTTTAGAGAAGTATATATTTCCAACAGTATTTATAAAATATTACCTTTATGTAAGGCATCATCCTGGACTTTGTGGAAAACACACAAAGGAGAAAGATGTGGCCCTTCAAGAAACATATCCAATATCAAGTTTTAACATGAAGCAGCATGTCTTCTCTAAGTAAAAAAAACATTGTACCAACTGACTTTACTGAAACTTTATATTTATTGCTCTCGTTTTAGGTCATAGTGTTCTTCTGCATGCAGGCTGCTATAACGGACATGATATAGACTGAATAGCTTATAAAGAACAGGAATTTATTTCTCACAGTTCTAGAACTGAGAAGTTCAAGATTAAGGAATGGGCAGATCCAGGGAGAGCCCACTTCCTCATAGATGGCTATCTTCTCACTGTAAACGTACATGATGAATGAATCAAGAGAACTCTCTGGGGTCTCCTTTAAAAGGACTGTAATCCCACTTATAACCTAATCACCTCCCAAAGGCCCCTATGTTTTAATACTATCACTTCCAGAGTTAGATTTCATAATATGATTTTGGGAGACATAAACATTCACACCATAGTATATATAAACAAAAAAGACACAAAAACAACAAACAACAAAAATTATTTTAACTACCTATTATTTTCAACTACATAAAATTTTAATTTGTTTCTATATAATATTAAATAACTCATTTGAGTGATTCACTTATATCCAATGCATCTGACTGCAATTAAATTTGCTTACCCAAAATATCCAGCAGCATATTTCTTCATACTATCCCATTCCCCACCTTACAGGATTTACCACAATTAGAAGACAGGGGATAGAGGATAGATAGATAGATAGATGTATACATAAACACACTTGTACATACACATATGCATATTTTTTCCTGTTAATGATACTCATGCAAATAAAATTTAAGCTCAAGGAAACCTGTCTTGTGTGTTACTTAATATCCAGTTTTTAGTCAACATCCAAAAACAAATAATCCAATAAAAACATGGATAGAAGACATGAACAAGTGTTTCCCCAAAGAACACATTCAAATGTTCAGTAGATACATGAAAAGATGTCCATCATCATGTATCATCAGGAAATTGCAAAGCAAAACTAGAAACAGATACCACCTCACACCTGTCAGAATGGCTAAAATCAACACTACAAGAAACAAAAGGTGTTGGAGAGGATGTGAAAAAGTAACACTTGTGGGAGCTGCCTGGGTGGCTCAGTGGGTTAAGCCTCTGCCTTCAGCTCAGGTCATGATCTCAGGGTCCTGGGATCAAGTCCCACATTGGGCTCTCTGCCAGGCATGGAGCCTGCTCCCTCCTCTCTCTCTCTACTTGTGATCTCTCTCTGTCAAATGAATAAAATCTTAAAAAAAAGAAAAAGTAACAATTGTGAACTGTTAGTGGTGATGCAAACTGATACAGCCATATTTGAAAACAGTATGGAATTTCCATAAAATTTAAAAATAGAAGTCCTTTGTGATCCAACAATCCTGTTGGTGTGTATTTACCCAATGAATATAAGAAAACTTATTCAAAGGGATGCTAGCACCCCTATGTTTATAGCAGCATTATTTGTAAAGCTAAGATATGGAAAGAACCCAAGTATCCATCAATTGATGAATAAATAAAGAATAAGTGGTATGTATATACAATGGAATATTATTCTGCCAGAAAAAAGACTGAAATCTTGCCATTTGCAATAACATGGCTGGAACTAGACAGTATAATGCTAAAAGTGAAATAAGTCAGTCAGAGAAAGACAAATACCTTTACTCATATATGGAATAAAAGTAACAAAACAAACAAGCAAAGGGGAAAATAATAACACATAGAAAGAGAAACAAATCTAGAAACAGACATTTCATTACGGAGAACAAACTGATGGTTACTTGAGGGGATCTGAAAGGAGTGATGGATTAAATAAGTGATGGGGGTTAATTAGAGCACTTGTCATGATGAGCACCGAGTGCTAGATGTTATATTGTACACATGAAACTAATACAACCATATATGTTAGCTAACTGGATTTCAAATGAAAACTTTTTTAAAATCCCAGTTTTTAGCTCACATTCTGGCTTACAAAAGGGACTTAGTCAGGAATTTGGAGATTAGTTAATGAACAAATAATGGGTGAACAGGCAGTTGTTAGATAAAATTACTATCCTTTCTGGCATGACTTATACCTTTTATCTAGAATTAATTTTAGCACTTTAGACTCTTCCTATTTTATTTTGAGTCATTAAACAAAAATTTCCTCAAAGGACCTTAGACTCCATCCAATTTGAGCAACAGTGTGAGAGAGGAAATGGTGTCCAGGAGGAAAAAAAAAAAAAAAAGATAAAACTACTTTTGTTTACTAGTGAATGCATAGTTCTTCCACAGAAGAAGCTCTAAATGGTCATGGCTCCAGCTTTATATGTGTTCAGTCATATGTTCAGAAGTAGGTAACACTATCAAAAAATATAAAGCATCTGAGATTATTTTCCCTTATTTGAAAGCTGGTGTATGAGTCTGCCGTGGTTTCTTGGGTGTTGATAGAAGACGCAGACTCATGGTTCAGAAATAATATAGTTTATTATTCACAACATTAGAGGTAGCCAGAATATTAACAGTATTTGTGTGTGTATGTGTTTGTGTGTGTGTGTGTGTAGGGGTGGGAGTTATATATCAGTTCTGAGCCTCAGTTCCCACAAGAAGAATCAAAACAGAGGCAGATAATATTTGCAAACACAACAGGTTAAGTTAAAAAAAAAGATACTATTTCTGTCCTAGAAGTCTATTCAATACAACCATCTTCAAAGGATGGTCTAGAACAAATAATAAATGCAGAAATGTAAGCAACCAATTGAAAAGTGTCTCCCAAGAAACACACTTTGAGAGTCTTCCTTTGACAAAAATACTATAGGATATTACATGAATCAGGTGCATTGAATACTGGAAGGTTAAAATTACAAGGGACCAAATATTTTTAAGCAATCTGGCATCCAGTAGAGTTCAAATAGGTTTTATAAGATTGAGGAAAGAAGCCATCAAAACCTGGGCCCAGGGACGCCTGGGTAGCGCAGTGGGTTAAGCCTCTGCTTTTGGCTCAGGCCATGATCTCAGGGTCCTGGGATCGAGCTCTGCATCAGGCTCTCTGTTCAGCAGGGAGCCTGCTTCCCCCCCCCCTCTGCCTCTCTGCCTACTTGTGGTCTCTGTCTGTCAAATAAATAAATAAAATCTTAAAATAAAACAAAACAAAACAAAAAACCTGGGCCCAATTTTCCCAAAAGTATGATTCTGATTCTAGTCTCTATGATGTTATCCCTTGAAGACAATGTCTCTAATTGAGTTGAATTAGTTTACTAAAGAGCATACCCCCATTTGTTGTAGGAGATGAACAATATGCAAGAGGCAAAATGCCACATGGAAGCCACCTGGTCTTCAGTGGAATATAGAATCTGTTCCTTTGGGATGAATTTGTTCCACATTTGAATTCCCACTTAAGGGAAAATAAGAGTGCCTTCCAATAGATTTTAAATAGGAAATGACAACGGAAGCTTATACAAGATTATAAAATGGGAAATTTCCTTTAGATAAGCAATAATTTCAAAGTCATCTTCTTAATATTACAGACTCTTCACATAATCATAATTTTATTTTGGTATTATATGGTAATTTCAAATATAGTAAATATAAAGAATTTACCTCTGTAATTATAGCGAGTCTGGTCGTAGTTTAATGGCAACAAAACTTCAAGTTAGAAGTATGGTCTACCAATTATGAATACATTTGGAAATGGTGTGTCATCTTCACTCCACTTGTCTCACTAAAACAATGAGCCAAAAAAAGTAGGTCCAAGCTGTTTACTATGGTCAAAATGAGTTGCTTTTGCACTTGGTAAAGAAGCAGTCATATTTTGGAAGAAGAAACTGAGGCTATTAATATTTTCAACTTATTTTCAGAAAAGGAAAGAAAGGATAATCTAAGCTAAAGCCAAAATCTTACACAAGGTGGCAGGAGAATGATCTTTTCCCAGATAAAGGGTTTTTCAACTTAGCCATGTTAGGAGGAAGAAGAGATGAGACATTGTGGACTTGACTAACGTTTGTACACTGTTCAAAAAGTTTTCAAAATAATGTGTATTATTTTTCTTCTTATAGTTGAGACAAAAACAAACAAACAAACAAAAAGCCAATAATGAGCTTACTCTTAAAAGGAGGTAAACAAGAAACTAGCAAAGATTGAGTGTTAGGTATTGTTCCCCTCCTTTTTTTTAAAATTATGTTAGTTACCATACAATACATCATTAGTTTTTGAAGTAGTGTTCCATGATTCATTGTTTGTGTAAAACACCCAGTGCCCCATGCAATATGTGCCCTCCTTAATACCCATCACCAGGCTCACACATCCCCACATCCTTCTCATCTTTAAAACCCTCAGTTTGTTTCTTGGAGTCCATAGTGTTTTATGTTTCATTTCCCCCTCCAATGCCCCCACTTCATTTTTCCTTTCCTTCTCCTAATGTCCTCCATGCTATTCCTTAGGTTCCACAAATAAGTGAAACCATATGATGATTGACTTTCTCTGCTTGACTTATTTCACTTAACATAATCTCCTCCAGTCCCATCCATGTTGATGCAAAAGTTGGGTATTCATCCTTTCTGATGGCTGAGTGATATTCCATTGTATCCATAGATCACATCTTCTTTATCCGTTTGTCTGTTGAAGGGGATCTTGGCTCTTTAAACAGAATGGCTATTGTGGACATTGCTGCTATGAACACTGGGGTGCATATGGCCTTTCTTTCCAGTAAAATAGAGGTAGCCTATGACCCAGCGATTGCACTACTGAGTATTGACCTCAAAGATACAGATGTAGTGAAAAGAATTAGGTATTGTTAAAGCACAAATGCAGGGGATAGAAGTTATGGTACAGAGGATGGAAGGGCAACCATATGGCAGAGTAGAATAAAGTAGCTCAGAAAGAAATTAGTCATATCCAGATATTGTAAGGCATGTGGGGTTGGCAGGGAGAGCATGAGAAATCATGAGAGAAGAGAGAGAAAATGGACCAGGCAGGAGGGTTTATAGCATTTTAACATCTAAGGTAAGCATATGCAAAGCAGAATAGGGAAAGAAATAAAAGTTTTTATAAGACTCAATACATAAGGAATAACGTGGAGGACACTGGGAGATGGAGAGAAGTGTGCTGGGGGAAATCGGAGGGAGAGACAAACCATGAGAGACTGTGGACTCTGAGAAACAAACTGAGGGTTTTGAAGAGGAGGGTGGCAGGTGGTTGGGTGAGCCCAGTGGTGGGTATTAAGGAGAAAATTTATTACATGAAGCACTGGGTGTGGTGCATAAACAATGAATTTTGGATCACTGAAAATAAATTAAAAGAAAAAAAAAGACTGACTACAGACATGGACCTCAGTGTAACACAGATATGGAACTCACTGGAATACCAGCCACTTCCCACCGACACACACAGACTATGATAATAATAAATAATAATTCAATTAAGAAAATTGCCTGCCAAATAATTTTTCCTCTTTTTTTATTTTTATGATTATTATTTTTATTTTATTTTTAAAGTTTTTATTTAAATTCCAGTTTGCTAAAATAAGGTTAATATTAGTTTCAGGTGTACAATATCAACACTGCCATACAATGGCTTAAATAAAAAAATGAAAAAAATTTTTTTAAAGATTTTATTTTTAAAAACCTCTACACCCAAGGTGGATTTCATATGTACAACCCCAAGATCAAGAGTTACATGAGTTACATATTTTACTGACTGATCCAGCCAGGCACCCCAACAAATAAAAATTTTGTAAAATTGTTGAGTTTGTGGGAGTCTCATTTGCTCAGTCAGTTAAGTGTCTGCCTTTGGCTCAGATCATAATCTCAAGAGTCCTGGGATCGAGGCTCATATTGCTCATGCTCTCTCTCTCTCTCTCTCTCTCTCTGGCTTTTCCTCTTAAATAAATAAATAAAATATTTTTTAAAAAATTGTCGAGTTTGTTTAACTAGTTTTAAACTAGTAGACAGAGATGAAGATAAAGTATGATGTCATGGCAGGGAAAAATACAACTTACACGTTTTAAAAATAAAATGTGCAATGCAAGTTACATCACTTCTTTTATCACCACACAGGGACTTTCCCTACTGAGTTGTTGTAATGTAAGGACCTATTTTATATTTTTATATTTTAGCAAGAGGCTTCCATTGAGGTTAACCCTGAAACTGTCCTTGCTCCCCTTCCCCCAGGGAATTCACTTAAAAACAAGACCTGGAAATCAGCTCCAGGTAACAAAGCCCATATACAAGGGTGGGTCAGGCCAGGTGGAGACATCAATCAGCGGGAGGGGGGGGCGGTGTTTGTATATTGTCTCCCTAGATACTAAGGAGCATGCCCCACTCCTCTGCCCTTTGGGAACCGTTTTGGCACCAATCCTAATCAAGGTGTAATAGGCTGGGTCAAATGTCTATACTAGGGTAAATTGAACCTCAATTGGTCACCTAGCCTCACTGTGGAGTTTCCTGTGTGTGTTAAAATCTCATTGGTCACCTGTGCGTGGCCAGGCCTGATTTCATGGCCTTTGCCCTTAAAAGCTAGACTGTGAAACAGTGAAGGGTTGCCTTCTCTCATAAGAGGTGTGGCTCTGAACGTTCGGTTAGATTCTTGATGCTTGGCATGAAATAAGGCTTTGCTTGACCTTCGCTTTACATCAGTCTCACTCCTTTAATCATAGACCCATTATTGGGGCATAAGAGTATTAATCTTATAGTTATAAGTCCACAATGCATCCATCATCCATTCTACCCCTTAACATTCCCCTTTGGACAGACCCATGATCTAGAACAAGCCTTATTTTATAGTGCCATGTAGGAGATTTTTGCTGCTGCCTAAATTGCCTACTTTCCTCTCACCATTACCACAGAAATAGGGTCCACTGAAACAAAGGGGTAGTGTAAGTGTGGTCCGCCAACGCTCGCCCGCGAGGAAGGAAGACCACCGACACAGGATTCTTCTCTATCACGCTTTATTGAAGTGCACTTGGTTGAGGTTTGTAGGGTGATGGAAGCAGGAAGCGCCTGGGTAGAGCCAGGGCTGCACATATATACAGGCTAGCTGGGGCGTGTCTCATTCTGGGGTACGTGGCTCACTATGGTAGGTCAGCCTTGTTGCTGGGCAGAATAAGCTTAAGGCCACGCGTCCAACCACTTGTTTACGAGGCTCTCCGGCGCCATCTTGTAATGGCGGCAACGGGTTGCCACATCTCCCCCTTTTTCTTTTATTTTGCAGTCATGGCTAAAATCAGAGGAGTGTCCCCTAGTAAACATGTCCTCCTTTGCCTAGGGACGGGAGAGAAACGGAGGTACCCGTATGCAGACACTCATGACTTTCAGGGTGGCTCACCCTGTGCACTCCTAGGTGCAAACCACCCGCGGAAAATGCAAGGTTGTCTCTATTCGGGTGCAATGGGCTACTCAAAGCCCTCCGAGTGCAAGAGCACAACCTATGTTTCATTTAACATGCTGAGCCAAGCTTGGGGAGATGTTCCAGCCTCTATAGCGGCAAAGGCACGCGCTATGGCCACCTTCTCTCTTCTGCGAGCCCTCATTACCCTCAGAATTAAGAACAAAGCCACCAGTAGTCCTGCAAACATTAGCATGCCCATGACTCCTACTCCGAGAGTGGTAAAGCACAAGGTGCCTTGAAGGTTGAAATTTGTAGCGTTATAACGCTGTACCTTATTATTGATTTGTTTACAGGGTAAATCAAAAACACATTCTGGAACATACAGATGGGGTAATATTTTTGTCGCGTTTGTGACTGGCATGGGGATGGGCCATGTTCTTGAAACGGCCCAAAAGGTAGCTCCCTCAACTCTGGTCAGGCAGATCATCAGCACTATCAGCATCTCCAGGGTTGGAGTCCATGTCTGCTTCTTTGGTGTTGTCATCGGTTCTTTCATCCAACTTTCGCGTCAGTCGTGATGGCACCCACACCGGATCCGAGCGGTCCTGTGGAAAAACACAAACAGCTCCCCTGGATCTCCTAATCACGGGATCCGGTCCATACCATTTGTTATCCAGGATATCTTTCCACATTACACGTTCCTTTATGGCCTCAGCCTCTTCTGCGTGTCTATCTGCCGCACTTTTGCCATTGGCATCCAGAATTAAAAAATTGATAGTAAAGATTGCTAGGGATAGGCGATCTCGAGGGGTCATAACCGCCTCTATTCCCCCTTTTTGTTTTTGTATTAGTTCTTTAAGCGTGCGGTTAGCGCGCTCAAACCCAATCCCTTTCTATCATTTTTCAAGCTAGGACTGACTAGCTCTGATTCTCCCTGCAAGTATTTACCTAGGCCTTTGCCTGGCATATAGCCTTGTTTCATCATCAAATCTTTGCTCTGTTTGGAATACGTTCCCTCATTAGTCAGAATTAGATTTAATTGACTCTGGACATCTCTTCCCCAGAGATTGATGGGAAGGTCCAGTACGAACGGCTGAAAAGTCCCTTTGTTCCCTTCCATCCTCCAATGTAGAGTTTTTGCACTAATCTCAGGTGTGTTTTGATAGCCTAGCCCCTGTAATGTTTGAGAGGCCTTTTGCAGCGGCCAATTCCTTGGCCAGAATCGTTGGCTCATGACGCTTCGGTCGGCCCCCGTATCTATTAGACCGGTGAAGGCCTTTCCTTCTATCTCCAAACTACACATGGGGCGACCTGTTAGCTCCAAAGATAAGTAGGCCATATCGACTCCAGAGGATCCAAAGCCCTTATCTCCTCTGACCTTATTTTGGGCGGGGAAACGGTCATGCAAGGATGAGAGAACTACCAGCTGGGCTATTCTGTCCCCAGGGGCAATGGAGACAATGCCAAAAGGTGAGTGACACATAACCCTAATTGTACCCTGATAGTCTGGGTCAATGATCCCGGGGAGGACCAATAAGCCCCTCATGGTGCTGGATGATCGGCCTAAAACCAGCCCAGCCGAGCCTACAGGAAGAGGTCCTGACATGTCAGTAGGAACCACTTGTATACCCATACGAGGGGTTAAAACCAGTCCGGCGGTGGCGCAGAGGTCCAGCCCCGCGGAGCCTGTCATGGCTCGTCGGGTGCTCTCGGCGGCTGAAGGATCCCCTCCTGAAACGCCCCATATATTTTCGGGCCCTGAGGGCGTGGGCCCCTCTGCATGTTTTTTGACTCCGGGACATATGGGTTACTTATAGGTTGTCCATTAATGTCTTTTGTGGATCTACACTCATTGGCCCAATGTTTCCCCTTCTTGCATCTTGGGCATGTCCCTGGCTGCTTGGTATTTGGTCCCTTTGCCCTGAAGCCTTCCTTGTTAGGACAGTTTCTCTTTACGTGTCCCGGCTGTCCGCAAATGAAGCAGCCATCACGTCTCCCGTGCTTAGTAGCCGCTATCATAGCTCTGGCCAGTCCTTCATTGGTGAGTGGTCCTCCTATCTCTCTGCAGGCCTTTAGCCACGCATCTAAACCTTTTCCTTTCCATGGTGTGATTGCTCGCTGGCAATCCTTAGTGCATTGCTCATAAACAAGCTGTTGCACTAGAGGCATGGCCTCCTGAGCGTCTCCAAAAATTTTTCCAGCTACCTCTATCATTCTAGCCACAAAATCTGAAAAAGGCTCATTCGGTCCTTGGATTATCTTAGTCAGGTTTCCTGATACCTCTCCCCGTTTAGGTATCATCCTCCATGCTTTTTTAAATATTTCTACGATCTGCTGATAAACAGGCACCGGGAAGGCCGTCTGGTTATCAGCCCACTGTCCCTGCCCCAGTAGCATATCAGCAGTCCAGGGTGCTGTGTTTGGTGTACGAGCATTCACTCGCGCCTGATTATGCGCGGCTTCTGTAACCACTGCTCTATAGTCTAGATACTGTCCTGTGTTTAGGCACGCTCGAGCTATCTCCCACCAATCATTTGGTGTCAGGGCTGCGGTGGTGATCCTATCCAGTAAAATTAACGTATACTGTGCATTGGGCCCCCAAGTACGGGCGGCCTCTACTAAGTCCTTCAACTGTTTGTAGGGTATGGGCTCATGATATCTTTGCTGGTTTTGGTTTTCAAAGACAGGGAACGCAACAGCGTCCAGCGGGGTGAGCTCGGCAAGGCATCTGAGCGTTTTTCGAGAGAGCCTATGGGCCCCTCCGTTCTGCTTGCCTGGATAAGGCGGAGGCGGAGCTCTTGCCGGAGGCGGCAGTCCGTATCGCTCCTCCTCATACCTAGCCGCCTCTTCCTCTAACTCCTCCTCCTCGTCCTCCGTTAGTGAGTCATCTCCCGAGTCCCTCTCTTGCTTTACACTGAGAGCGGCGAATTCCTCATAGAACTCATCTAAACTCGGGTAGATGGGTGCACTGGGAGCGGTTGCCTGATGTTTTTTGTGCTTACTTTTATCATCTGTTTCCTTTTGTTTTTCACTTCCTCTTTTATATCCCTTTTCTGACTTCTTCATTTGTTTTTTGTTTCCCCCTTCCTTTATACTACTTGATTCCGAAAGGCTGTCCTGATGTTCCGCTAAAGCACGCCTGCCCTTTTTCAGATGCTCTACGTGTTTTCCGTCCCGTAAGCACGCATGTACAATTCTCCATAAGGGTAGGGTGCCTGATTTAAGCTGCTGATTGGCCTTGGCTGCATCCAGATCTCTTCCTAACTTTTCCCAGCAGGGAAGGTTTAAGTCCCCCGACACGGCAAACCACGGGGCACACTCATCTATGTCTTTAAGAACGGATTTGACTGTCCTCTCTGAGATCCTTAACCCCCTCTCTTTTAATAGTGCCTGTATGGGGCTCACGAAGTCTGGATATTTGCACTCACGTATCCAAAAGCAAAAAAGCAAGGCTACAACTGCAAGGACAATTATAGCTATAGCAGCTACCCAAGGCTCAAGTGTCCAAAATAACATACCGGGGAATACTTACCGGCGCCGACCACTTCGCATGTAGAGTTCTGAATCCTTTCTAGGCTCCCCGCGGTGTCCGCCGAACTATCCCGGGTTTCGGCTCCAGCTGTGGTCCGCCAACGCTCGCCTGCGAGGAAGGAAGACCACCGACACAGGATTCTTCTCTATCACGCTTTATTGAAGTGCACTTGGTTGAGGTTTGTAGGGTGATGGAAGCAGGAAGCGCCTGGGTAGAGCCAGGGCTGCACATATATACAGGCTAGCTGGGGCGTGTCTCATTCTGGGGTACGTGGCTCACTATGGTAGGTCAGCCTTGTTGCTGGGCAGAATAAGCTTAAGGCCACGCGTCCAACCACTTGTTTACGAGGCTCTCCGGCGCCATCTTGTAATGGCGGCAACGGGTTGCCACATGTAAGAAATTAACAACTTCCATAAATCTCTTTAAATCATAAAGTATAAGATAGTGATACCTTTTTTTCTGCCACATAACCAATTCTTGCAAGAATAAGGTCATATAAGAGAATTTACAACACATGCTAGCATTATCCTACTGGACCCAGATCATTTGTATGTTTCTCTGTCTCTGAGAAATGTAGTTATTTACATGACTGAAACCTACAAATTGTTTGATATGACTACTAATATCACCTACATTATTTTAAAGCCTGTTTAAGGCTTCTGAAATACATAGATTTTATAAACACTTATTAAGCATCTTGTATATATCAAACACTTTAAAAATCTCTGCTTTAAAAACAAAACAAAAAAACTCTACCTCAATGGAACTTTGAGTCTGAAAAAGATACAGGCAATATACAAGGCAACAGATAGAATAATTACATATTTGATTATATACTCCGAGGATGTCACATTAAATTGATATGAAAATGATGAGAAGGATCTGGATTTCTTGTCAAAATTTTTTGCCTTAAAAAGAAATTGATATTTAGGGAAGTTGTTACTGAAAGAGGTCCCGTGTCAACCAAAAATGTTAAACCATGATCTGACTAAATTTTCCAGTTGTGATCATTGCTTTGTTTAGCTGTCTTATATTAAGACTGAATTTAGTAATTCAGTCTCAGATTTCAGTAAGTCTTTTTTTTAATGATTTTATTTATTTATTAGAAAGAGAGAGGGAGGGGCAGAGGGAGAGGAAGAACCAGACTCCTTGCTGAGCAGGCAGCTGATGCAGGACTGGATCCTAGTACCCTGGCATCATGGCCTAAGCTGAAGGAAGACACTTAACCAACTGAGCCACCCAGGCACTCTAGACTGTAAACTTCTTAAAGGTAAAAATGTTTATTCTTCTAGAAGTTCCACAGACATTTCTAACATCCATAAGAAAGCATGTACTGATGTAAAATGCCAGCAAATCAAATTATTTAGAAAAGAAAGAAAGAAAGAAAAGATATATCTGGATAAAGAGAAAAACAGAAAATCTAATAATACATTGAATTATTAGAGCAAAGAGTGGAGGAAGAGAAAATAAATATGAAATAGAGATTTCCACTAAAAGAAAAAAATTGAATAAGGCAGGAGATTTAGAAAATTATTATGACAGACTTGAGAAAAAATAAAATAGGAGTTTTTGGAAAATAGCAATGAATGAAAAGGTAAATTGTTCCTACCTCTATAATATTAGCCGTTTGTTGTTGTTGTTGCTAATTTACCTATTTAAGCTAATAAACAAAGAAAGGTTTTATTTAGGGATAAGGTTTCTATATATATATATTTTTTTCCATTTAGGGATAAGGTATATATATATATATATATATATATATATATATATATATATATTCATTGTTAGAAAATGTGTCACAGAAAGTGTTTAAACTTTAAGATACAGAAGCAACATGTAAAAAACTACATTGTTTGAACGTCTAATTTGTAAATGCTGTTAGAGAAAACTTGGTGGAAATGTCCTTATGTGGTTGTGTTTCTGGAACTAAGTATATTTATTAATAAGGAATAGTTTAAAATTATGAAATGACCAGGAGTGGACAATTTTCCTAATCCTATCAGCTCTTTGCAGCTCTTTTATTAGCCCCCTTCAGGAATACCAGCTTTATTTATCTAATTAAATTTTATATTAATATGCTTTTGACTTTTGGCCTTTCTCTTCCTTCTGTTCTTTTTTTTTTCCCTAAATTACATGTTTCTGTTTAACAGCTACTATCAATTCTTTGATATGAATTCTCAGCATCAATTTACTAACTCCAGAGATGAAGCAGCATCAATATTTAGAAGCGAAGAATACAAAGCCTTGGGCATCTGGATGGCTCAGTCAGTTAAGCATCTGCCTTCGACTCAGGAGGTGATCCCAGGGTCGTGGGATGGAACCCCAGTTTGAACTTTCTGCTCAGCTGGGAGCCTACTTCTCCCTCTCCCTCTGCCTGCAGCTCCCTTTGCTTGCGTTCTCCCTCTCTTTGTCAACTAAATAAAATAAAGTAAAATAAAATAATGTAAATAATACATTTATTTATTTATTAAAATGCAATTATTACACAATACATAATGTATTGCATAATTATAATAATGATTAAATAATTTATTAAATATTTATATTAAATATATCGATTTAATTAAATAACTATTTTTTAGAATTTAAAATATTTCAAATTTAGATTGTTAAATATTAAATCATTAATTTAATAAATAAATATCTAAACATAATTAAATACAATAATTTATTTATTAAAATGAATAAAATAATGTTGTCATTATCTGAGCATGTATTTTTAAATAGTCTAAAAACAACCATCTAATAAAGTCTAAATACATTGAGATCAGATATTTATACAAGTTAACCCAGACACTCAACCCACAGACAGTTTCAAAACATTTGTTTTTTTTAAATATTTTATTTTTTTATTTGACAGAGAGAGATTACAAGTAGGCAGAGAGGCAGGCAGAGAGAGAGAGGAGGAAGCAGGCTCCCTGTGGAGCAGAGAGCCTGATGCGGGACTCGATCCCAGGACCCTGAGATCATGACCTAAGCCGAAGGCAGTGGCTTAACCCACTGAGCCACCCAGGCGCCCCTCAAAACATTTGTTTTTATCTACTACTCAAAATACGATTGTAATGTATTTATTTATAACTTTGACGTAGCAAGGAAACTTGGAGGAAAAGGAGACATTTGCTTTTAATATTTGAAAATTATTTTGTTGATTTAAAAAAAATAAAAACCTTAACACATGAGCATTTCTTCTTAAATAACACTGTGAAGTTTCTGAGTCGCATTCTATTAAAAGTGCTGGTAAAATGGCCTCAGTTACTCATTTAAATTATCAGCTGAATGGGTAACAAATGAAGTAGAGAGCTTTTTAATTATTTATGAATGTATTGCTTGTGGATGGAGTGCCACATAGAGTCACCTCTCTTTTTGGCTTTGTTTTGTGAGCAGCAGTGGAATCTATGAATGAGATTAAACGTAAGGACATTCACAGAAATTCTTAATGAACTTCTGGGGAAGGGCAATAAGTGCAAGGAAAAACTGCAGCAAGACTAATTACAAATTTCAAGTGGTCATCGCTTAATTATAGAAGCTTTTAAGTTCAAGTAATATATCTTTTTTATGAGCCTATCATATTGTATTAATTACCACAAACTGCATTCTTGAACACTTACCTTTTCACATATTTCTTATTCTTAGTACTTAAAATTACCCTTATGATTGATAAGTAAATGGATTTTACTGACAATGCATTTATTTACATAAATAAATAATGCTGTTTATATATATAAAAACAATTGAATATGTGTATGTGTTCAATGAAATTTTTTTTTCAAATTAACATCTTAAATCTACCACATTGGTTACAAATAGATATAGACTTTATAGATTCATCAAATATTTTATTCTCAAATTTATATCTCCTTTGTGAAGTAAATGAAACTGTATATATTAAATATAATCCTATCACATGTAACAGTTACTAGTGCATCCCAGGACATACATAGGTCAGGTCCTACTCAAGGCATCACGGATAACTGGATTTAACTTTCTATCCTGGGAGTCTTCTGTATATTTCTGTGGCTTTTATACTACAATCAGGGGGAAGAATTCTTTTGCTAAAAGCTTCCAAATCACTATGTGAGTAGATTATTTGTAGACTAGTGATATAATATTATAGTTTAATATGTAAAGCATGATAAAATAAAATGCTATTGCCATATTTAATTTATTCAGAAAAGCATTCATTTAGTTATCAAGCATTCATTTGCTTTTTTTAGAGATTTTATTTATTTATTTAACAGACAGCACAAGTAGACAGAGAGGCAGGCAGAGGGAAAGGAAGGGAAGCAGGGTCCCTGCTGAGCAGAGAGCCTGATGTGGGGCTCTATCCCAGGACTCTGGGATCATGACCTGAGCAGAAGACAGAGGCTTTAACGCACTGAGCCACCCAAGAGACCCAAGCATTCATTTTCTTTATACAGAAGAGATAGAACAATATTATATAGTAGAAAATACAGTAAATAAACTAGAAACCTTGATCATTGTGTATTGGCAATTTTAGAACATAAAATTAGCTAAAGCTCAAGTGCAAGTTATATTTGTATCCTAGGAGGAAAAGTTAATTAAAAGTTTGTTTATTACCATAGTTTAACACTTCAACAAAATGATAATGAGTCAAAAATTAATGAATATATGAAGTATACAATAAAAACAATAATCTTGAGTGTATGTGACTCAGTGTAGGTATTGATAGGCTAGAAATCAAAGGGAAAGTATCTATAGGGTTTGTTCAGTTCCATGCTCATCAGATTAATAGGCTTTCTCATATTGCTTCCTTCATCACATTAATTTGTCTAATGAAGTTTTCAAGAGTTAAAGACAGTGATAGGTTCATGGCTGGAGAGAAGGTACAGAATCTAAGATAGTTCAGCAGTGCTTATTATTTAAGAGAAGGACAGCATGGGAGGTGAGGGGTGGAAGGAAAGGGATAAGAAGAGAGAATCTTAAGCAACCTCCTTGCCCAGCACAGAGCCTAAAGGGGCTTCATCTCATCGCCCTGAGATAACAACCTGAGCTGAAATCAAGAGTCAGATGCTTATCTAATTGAGTCACCCAAGTGCACCATTTTTTTCCCTGTATCTTTATTTTCATCTCTTTCTGTAACTGAGTTTCCCTTCAAAATCAGGACTTGCCTACACAACCTAAATAATTATTTTTGGATTTGATCACGTGGAAGAGGAGAGAATGAGAAGAGCTAAGTGGTCCAGGAGAAACCTATATGAGTTCAGACTGAGTGGATTATGATTGTGGACAACTGAGCATCAATCCTAATGCACAGAATACATCTCAGAATTATTTTCCTGAAACAATAAAGAATCTGTTTAACCCACTGGCTTCTGCATCCTATCCACAGTGGTTAAAATTTATCCCAGAAGTAATTAATGTCCCTGACTTTTCTATTACTGGGCATGAGAGAGGAGCTGAGTGGGCTTGGTCAGTGTCCCACCTAATGAAAGGCAGATCAGATTCAGGCAAAAAAAAAAAAATATTAGTTCTTTCCAAATTAGATTTAATGGGATTCTCTTTTTCATTCATGAATTCATTTTACATTTTATATTTTATCGATTTTTCTAAGCTTTGGCCAATATTCACTGCATTTTTGAATAGCTTTTATCTATTATTGTAAATCATTTTTCTGCTACATTTGTTTAGTCATGGTTATCCATTTCTTCTTCCATGTTTTTCAGATATGTGATATCAATTTCCAAATAAATTATTTAAAATGTTTATTTTTTATACTAAACTTCTATGAAAAACATTTATATATGTATTATGGCATATTGTTCCCCTTTCAACTTATTTTTTAAAATGTGAATGTGCCTTGGCAAATATATATTGTTTCTTTTTATGTTTATGTAGATTCTTCATAATTTTCCCAAGTTCATTGGCTTATGGTTTATATTTTTTTAATAATTTTCCTACTGCCAATTAATAGATTTTTTTCCATTACCTTGTCTAAGTTGCTATTGCCATTATAAGTAAAAAGCATCTGGAAATCTATATCCCTGTCCAGTTTCCTCAAATCACGCATTATTTTCAGGATCTAGTTGGATTTTCTTACAGGTTCCAGGTGGACAAGCTTTTGAACTGGTGCTAATTATTATTTGTTTGTTTCTGGCTTCCTGCATTTACCAGCTTAGGAATCATTTTTAACAACTATGATGAAATGAGGCATCATATTATTATTCTCAACTTCATTAATAATGATCTTAGTGTAACATGTCCTATAAGATAATAATAGATACATGTAAAATAATTTCATTGACCAAAAAAGTGGTGGAAAATGTAAATAAAACACAGTGGCAACCAACTAGTCATTTCAAGTTGAGCGATTTTTTCCCCCTTTATCTCCCTGTCTCTTTAATTTCCTGTAGCACATTCCTACAAAGTATTTTAAGGTGTTTTATATGCACATACATAGAGATCATCATGGAGTCTAAATCTAATAATTCCTTGTCAGTTTTAAATATTTTAAGTATTGTTCATTCCTATGTCAGTTGTCTATTAACTTTTTCTCCACACTGCACTTAATTGCAAGGAAATATTTAATTTTAATATAAATTAATTAATCACTTTAATAAATATTTTTACCTTATGGATTAATCTTTGATGCTTATTTCTTAATTTTTTTTTTAACTTTTAAAATTTTATTTATTGAGAGAGAGAGTGAGAGAGAGAGAGAACAAGCACAAGCAGGGGAAGCTGCAGAGGGAAAGGGAAAAGAAGAAGCAGGTTTCCCACCAAGCAGGGAGTCAAGCTCAGTCTCAGGGCCTTGGGATCATGATTTGAGGTGAAGGCAGAGGCTTAGCTGACTGAGCCACTGAGTCTAATTGTTATCTTTGATATTTAAGGAAATACTTTATCATCTCTAATTGATCCCCTATGTCACAAATACAGTTTTCTCTATGGTGCTATTAATTTTATTGTCTTCAAATAGACTCTTTTTCTAGAAGCATTTTTAATTAGTCTCTTTGGTCTATAATTTAGTTTTTATACATTTCATTTAGTATTTTATTTTATCTTCATCATCTCTGAGTATTCCTGACCAGTACTCATTGGTCAAATCTTTCTTATTAATCTATTCCAAAAATTTGTTTCTATAATATTTTGTTATTACTGCTGTCGTTCTTAGGTTTTGCAATTATATATTCTTTTTCTTTTGTTTTGTTGTTTTATGCTTTGGTGTTTTTGTTGTATTGTTTTGTTTTTCTTTTGAATTAATACAATTAAACCTTTAGATTTCTTTCATACCTTTAATTATTGTCACTTATTTTCACAAATGATATTACCGTAGTACAGTAATTCTAAATATTTCTGAATTAGCTGTATTATTTCTTTTTAGGTATAAAGTTAACTTCCAGTTACATGGACTTAATATTTTGGTAATTCTATTCTAGTTTTATTGCCTTGTCATTGGAAAATATAGCCTGATACTTAACTCTAGGGAATGATGTGGGAGAGCTAGGTTCTTGTCTCTTGGAGTCAAAGAAGGAATCTCGTGGGCAATGGAGAGTGAGGAAGTGACAGAAGTTTATCAAGTGAATATATAGAAAAAGTTCTCACAACTAAGAGGGGTCCCCACTCAGTTAACAATGAGTGCCTTCAGGGTTTATTTTTTATAAAAAGGTAACCAGGCAACTTTAATCCTTTTAACATCTCTATCAATAACTCTTGCAATGGCTTACCTCCTTTTGAGGGTCTGATTATTCTTTTTTGGTTACAGGTGTTTATCATAGAGACACCCACCCCACATGACCCACTCCATACACCTAGGGCAGGGTGGTCCTCCATCCCACATGCCTAGATCAGGGTGCTCTTCCCTGGGGTAGGGTGGTCCAATTTATCTCTTTACTCTGGTTTTCCCACACCACATTTTGGGGATTTCTGAGAGCCTTTTCACAAAGTTCCCTATGGATCTCTTCCTCCCTAGCCCCACTCATTTGAGAGTTGATATTACCAAAGTACTGTAATTCTAAAAATTTCTGAATTAGCTGTATTATTTCTTTTTAGGTATGAAGTTAACTTCCAATTATATGAATTTAATATTTTGGTCATTGTTTTCTAATTTTATTGCCTTATTCTTGGAAAATATAGCCTGATATTTAACTCTAGGAATTTATTGGCATATACTTCTGGCCTAAATAATGACCTGTTTGTGTAAATGTTCAACTTATGCTTATATACTTACTGAAGACTATTGTTTTGGGGTCAGGATGGCTACATTTATTAATAGATCAGGACTATTAGATTCTCTAAATTTTGATGTCTCTTCATTTAATCTAATTAAATTATCAGTTAATGAAAGAAGTTAAATTTTTTATGTACTACTGCATCTACACTTATCAAAGTCTTTTGCTATAATTAGACAAGTATGTCATCCTGTTTTTATACCAAGTCTTACATTAAAAAAAATCATACTATATGAAATATTACTTATTATTATTATTATTATTATTAAGGATTGTATTCATTGGGGTACCTGAGTGGCTCAGTCAGTTAAGTGTCTACCTATAGCTCAGGTCATAATACCTGGGTCCTGGGATAGAGCCCTGCAGGGGGTTCTCTGCTCAGTGGGGTGCTTCTACCTCTCCCTCTGTTATTCCCCCTCCTGTGTGCATGTTTTTCTTTTCTCACTCTCTCTCATATAAATAAGTAAAATTTAAAGATTATCTCTCTCAAATAAATAAGTCAAATTATTTTTCTCAATGGGAGGGAGAAGCAGACTCTCCACTGAGCAGGGAGCCTGATGAAGGGCTCAATACCAGGACCCTGGGATCATCACCTGAGGTGAAGGCAGACAACTTGAACCGACTAAGTCACCCAGGAACTCCAGTTGTTTATTTATTTATTTATTTATTTTTATTATGCATATGTTTTATCTCTCTTTTCTTCAAGTCTTTTTTTCGATCTTTTTACTTTTTTTATAAAACTGAATTATTTCAAGATGACTTGGTCATCCTCTTTTACCCCACCCCATAGATCATAGAGTACATTTTAACTGTTAAAATAATATTAGTATTTAAGTGCTGCCTACACAAATTAAGGCAAATTATCTGTGGTCTGTATTCCTGAAAATATTTTTTTTATTATGCCTTCCTATTCCAATGACATTTTATAAGGATCTAAATGTTTACATTTGTGATTATTTTTTTCAAAATAATAAAGCTATTACTTCATTCTTTTTTATATCTGATGTTATTTTAAAAATTTCTGTCAGTCGGATTCTTGTTTTTTTATTAATGAATTATTTTTTTTCTCTCTAACACTTATGATTTTTTTTGTCTTTGGTATGTATGCCCTAGTTTGGGATTCATAGAGTCAACTATAGTTATGAATATTTTCTTTCTTTTTTTGTATGTAAGTTTTAATCCAGTGTCTTGACTATTTTATGCTTGAGAAATAGATGTACATTAATATTCAAATATTTCTTTCCTTTTTCTTCTTTCATTTAAAAAAAAGTCATTTATTTTATTTTATTTAAAAAATATTTATTCATTTATTTGGAGTAGAGAGAGAGGGTCATGAAGAGTGGCTGATTATATACTTTCAATTTGGGAGGAGGTTAGGGATAGCACAAGCCTCCAAGGTATTTTATAAACAAGGTTTCCAGGACCTTGAGGGGGCTAGCTATTGTTAGGGAATGGTCATTTATTACTATTTAGTAAAAACTCAGGGAAGAGACTCTTCTGATGTGTATCAGTGGGTATATGCTTGGGAGATGATTGCCAATGTATATCTTGAGGGCAGGGGTGGGGAGTAGAGATAAAGAAGTTTCCAAAGTAATTTTTACATGTGAAAGTAGATTTTCAGTATCCTGGGGGGGGTGGACTAAGAATGCTTTTTGCCCTGAGTAGATGTGTCCACATGGAAGCAGCTGAGTCCCCAGAGGAACTTCAAGGACTTGTCAACAGGCTATGAGTAGTAAGGAAATCTAATTTTTTCTCTAGCTTTTGTTCCACACACATCACCTACATCTTACACCTCTTTTATATTGATAATTTTAATGCTTTGCTGGTATCCAGATGACTATATCCTTAAGTGACTTCTTATCTCTATTGAATCCATTATGTATTCTTTCCATTGTATTCTTAATTCAACTAGATTACATATATTTAATCTATTAGTACCACTAGGTTCTTATTCTTGTTTTTATTTCAAAATCTTTCCTTATTTCCTTACATTATTTATTGGGTATATTTTAAATCCCTGATATACTCACTTATTATATATAAGCTGTCAACCTTATTCTTATTTTGAGGTAGCTATATCTTTTTGGGTTTTAGGACACCATACCAACAATGCCAAATAATTTTCAGACAACAGCAGGATCTCCAAGAATTCAACTAAATTCTGACACTATCTACCTGAACATAGAGTAAGATTTCATCAGTTAAGGGATCAGTCCTCCAAGACTATCTCCAACCCCATCTCAGATGCCAGTCTCACTGTAGGCCCCAGGTTATTACCTGTGCTTGTGACTGAGCAACTACAGGTTGGTTGTCCCAGTGGCCTATTTCTTAAGTTCTTTTAATTTGCTACAGGGACTCACAAAACTCAGAAAAATACTTACTTTATGTTTGCCAGCTTATTAAAAGATATAATAGAAGATTTAAATCAAAAGATAGATAAAGAAGTGCACAGGGCAAGGTATGGAGAATGGGAACAGAGCTTCTATTACCTTCTGTAAGACTGCCACTCTTCCTGCCTTTTCATTCATTTAACAAACTAAAAGCTTTCTGAACCCAGTCCTTTCAGGTTTTCTGTGGAGGCTTCATGACATAGTCATGACTGACTAAATCATTGTCATTTGCTGATCTAATCTCCAGCTCCTCTTCCCTCCCCAGATAATCCTGAATTGGGAGGAAGGGGAGGCATGTTGGGCAAAAAGTTATGAAGGCTTTCACCAAGTGGTTGGTCCTTCAGGCAAAGAGCCCTTGCCTTGAGTGAGGTCTGAAGGTCACTTCATTAACATAACAAAACACACCTCTCTCACCCTTATCACAGGAAATTCCAAGAGTTTTAGGAGCTGTGAGTCAGTAGCCATGGTTGAAAACCAAATATTCAGATGACCAAAATATATTTCTTGTAAACCACTATATTACACTACATGCTTAAGTATTTAATTATGTAATCTTTTAAACTGATATTTTTCTAAGAGTCTAAACTGTTCTGTCAGTAATCTGGATTGGGGAGTGATGTATTGCCAAATTTCTGTCGTTTCAGTCCAGGAAGTCAAAGAGAAACAACAGGAGAGCCCCTTAGGGCAGGAAGTTCAAAGTAACAATGTTGACTACTACTCCCTTTGCTTGATTTTTTTTTTAAACAAGCAAATCATCTCTTCAGAGTTGCAGTTTAAAGCCAAGAACATGCGGAATTGGGAGAAAAAAATAGTTAAATTTGGAGACTTGCAGAGGTAGAATCAAAGTAGTGAAAGCCATTACAGTAACGGAACTAACTGAGGTCAGTCTTTGGTGAATCACAGAAACAGGTGGAGTTGTCAAACAAAGGAATCTTTGTTTACAACATACAAGGAGATCACAGGGAATAAGTTCCAAAGCCTTGACTGTTTGAACAGGAGAGAGATTTTTATTTAGTATTTAAGATGAATACTCAGAAGGGAGAGTTTTATTATCCTGTGTATGGTTGGTCATAAGGTTGTGGATGCATGCACATCCACATATGTATTTGTGCAATATGTATTGCATGTTCACCTGAATGAAGCTTGTATTCCACCGAGGGCAGAAACTTCAACGTTAGAATAAAGCAGAGGTAACTGTTGGACCAGGGAAAGGGACTCTGCAGGCTTCAAGAGCAGATATAAACTAGATGGGGTCTTGGGCTCATTTTCTGGGACAAGGAATGCAAGGACTTGATTACTTTTGAAATAGCACTAGAAGTTTTACCACTGATTTATTATCTCAATAGCTTAGGCTATTTCCTGATCTGGTGGTGACTGTTAGTTTTCCCATTGCCTTGTTCCCTCAAAATCCTTAACTAGTGAGGTTTTTGCATTTCTTTGTAAGAGCCTCCCAGGAAATTTTGGAAGAAGTGTGCTTGGGCAAGTACACAGGTGGGTTATAGATCATTGAAAATAGCTGGGGACAAAAAATGACTTTTCTTATGTCAGGAAAACTATATCTCATCTTTAATTTTCTGGGAACCTCTAACTCTTTCTGCTGATCTTACCAGAAGGCATCTGAGATATTACTGATTGTTCTCTTGAACCTAAGGAAAAGGAAATGTAGAAAGCAAAAGACAAAACTTTGAAATCTATCCTGCAACTCATAATTCACTGCAGCCACCTCTCTGTCTTTCCCTTTCTCTTTTTCTCTCTTTCTATTTCTCTCTCACTTTCTCTCTCACATACGTACAACACACGCAAATCAACTTAAAACAACTTTTAATTTTCCCTATTCCATTTTAATATACTTGAGGCATGATCATTTTCTTAGTAAATACAAGAAAAAAAATCTAGGATTCCATCATTCTGTGTGATTAAAGTATTGAGGAATTTACTTCCAATAGCACTTATAAAAACATATTTTATTTAAGTAATATTATATAATCAGGTGCCTGCATTTTTCTTATTCTCCAACTAGTGTTATTTGGCAATTAATATTTTGTCAATCAATATTCCACTATATCTGAATGTGTGGACAGAGAGAGATGAGTTAGAGGCAAGGATGGTGAACACTCCCAACAACTGCAGACTACATATATCTTAAGCCATGATTTTCTTTGCAAAGGTCAACATTAATAATGTTCTAGTCATACCTCCGTGTACCAGGAAAGAAGTAGCATATTTCTTGAAAGACACAGCTATCAAAGCTCCATTGAGAAACCGTAAAGATGGAGAAGGGATTTGCTAATTATATATCTGATAATGGACATCTACTCTGATTATTAAAAAATGAATAAAAATAAAAAACCTTACTAATAACCAAACAGAGTATCCAATTTTACATGTGAAGGAAATAATGGAAGAGACATGTCACCAAAAGGATATGGATGGCTTATAAGCACATGACAAATTTCTCAACATTTAGACATTAAAGAAATACAAACTAAAATCATAATGAGACATGCTTACATATCTATTAGAATGGCTAAAATTATAAAGGCTAATTGTACTTCGTCTGAGCTAGATTGAGAAGCAACAAAAAATCAAAACTGTTGTTGGCATATATCATGATACAACCACTTTGGAAAATAGTCTGAAATTTTTTTTAAATGCAAAATATGTTGCAGTTACACAAATAGCCATTTTACTTCTAGGCATTTAACCAAGAGAAACAAACCCTATGTTCATACAAGGACTTGTATATGAATTTCATAGCAGCTTTATTTTTAAGAATTGAAAACAATGGAAATGTTCATCAATGTCCATCAATAGAGCCAAGACAAATTATGATCTATTCATTAAAGAGATTACTATTCAACATCAAAATGAACTATTTACAGTTGGAGATTCTCAAAATAATGATGCTGAGAAAAGAAAAGCCAGGCAATGAATAGTATATACTGTGTGATACCATGACTATAAAAAATATAGAAAATACAAATTTATATATAGTCACAGTCATCAAATATATTGGTGTGATTTTAGTGCCTTCTTCTGTGCTCCCATAGCTTCCTACACTTGGATCTCCGAGCATTTGTTACACCATGTGAAAATATGAACTCTTTTTCTTTATTCTGTCTTACTAGAATAAGAATCCTTGAAATTTTATGGACATTTGAACTCTCAGCTATTAGCAGAAATTTTATCACACAGTAAGTTTCCAAATATAAAAGCCAGAGTTTTACAATGACTTCTAAGTTTTTACATGATCTAGCGACTCATTTAACCTCTGTGACCTCTTTCCCTGCTACTCTTCAGTCACTCACAGTGGCCTCCTTGCTATTCCTCAGATATGCCAGGCATAATCCAACCTTATGGCCTTCAAGATAGCCAATTCCTTTGTCTGGAGTGACCTTATTGCTGATAGTTCTGGGCAAATTCATCACGTTTCCATACCTTTGTTCAGTTGTCAGCTTCATTGTAACTACCCTGATCTTCCTATTAAAAATTTTAGCTCCCCATCCCCTGCCTAGCAACCTTGATTTTTCTCACCCTGATCGAATTTTTCTTTTTCCCCATTGTACTCATCATTTTTGAATGCACTATGCAATTTTTATTAAGGTTTATAGCTTTTAATTGTCTCACCCATGAAAATAAAAGTTCTACAAAGCCAAGTATTTCATTTACCAGTGTAGTCTGAAGTAATATCTGCCATATAATAGGTTCAGTAGACAACTGGTAAATTTCAAAATAAATTAATGTTGAGAGTATACTGAATTTCATAAGTCATTTCAATATTTTTTCCAAAAAATAAACTATGTAAAACATACTTTAAATTTACTTTCAAAATATTTTATAGCATATAATGGCCAATATACATAAGCCTTAAAGAAACAATCATATAAATAACCATTTCATACCTGCTTAAAAATTGCATAATTCCACACTCCTAGATCCTCTCTGAACTCTAAATTAACCATTCAAAGGAAATACATTTTTAAAAATAACAGATTTTTTGTCAAATAATTTAATAAAATAAAAGTTTCATTCATCTATGTAGATCATAATAAATGTTTTTAATAAGCATGAAAATATAACTCTGAAGTGTGCTAAAATGAAACCACCTGCGAAGGGTAAGAGAACAAAAATAAACATCATTTTTCCAAATAAGAAAAATTTATTACTTTTGAATCCAAGCATGTGGATTTCTTCAAACTGGCAATAAAGGAATATGGAAACACAAACCATAGAAAGTCATATTTTAGATTTCTAAAAGACTTTGAAGTGAAGAGTATACATTTTTTAAATGCTACATAATGCTACATAATGACAAGATGACAGGTTGTGACAAATAGCATTTTAAAAGCTCTACTCATAATGGAACGGAAGGTGTCATTTCCCTATAATTTTATATATATCATTAATTTACTATATCTGGCTACAACATATTACCAAACAGATGTTCATTAAAGACTAAATCATTTTTAATGGAACATAATAATTTGAACCTACATGTATTAATCATTTTTTTCAATCTAACATTTATAGTCTCACTAAACATTTTATCAGTTGTCGACAAAATTCAAAAAAATAGGATAAAAAGTCGTGTTTGGAAAAGTAGATTTTTTTTCAAATTTGCATTTAAATGAAAATATTTGATAATATTTTTAAAACTTTAAATGTAATTTTATATATATCTGACCTATCAGATGATATAAAATTTTTGGAGAAAATATGACATATTTTTTGATCTTGGTTGAAGGTATTAATAAAGAGCAACTGTTTGTATTATTTGTATTGTGATATCTTCGTTAATAAACATGAATAACTGGTATAAAATATGTTTTTTTAAAAATTTTATTTATTTACTTGACAGAGATCACAGGAAGGCAGAGAGGCAGCCAGAGAGAGAGGAATGGAAGCAGGCTCCCTGCTGAGAAGAGAGCCCACTGTGGGACTCAATCTCAGGAACCTGGAATCATGACCTGAGCCGAAGGCAGAGATTTTAACCCACTGAGCCACCCAGGCGCCCTAAAATATGTTTTTTTTATATATATATAGAATTATAGTTCTTGCCAAAATATGGAACTAGCTGGAACTGAATGCCTCCTTCAAAGTCAGCTCTGGAGAAATTATGCAAGTGTAATATGGAACTATTTCAGATATTAACCAAAAACAAAGAAATGATGATAAATTCCTTAAAAGACTCAAAGGTGCTCTTGACTGGTATGTTTCAAGCTCTATTCCTGGTTTGAAGACAGGTTTTAACAGGCCTGTCACTGTAGAAATCAGCTGGATGTTTAGAGGCTATCAGAACTGTACAAAACCTTGAAGGGGTAAAGACTTGAAAATTCTTTAGAGAGATTAGCTCCCTAAGGCATTATTCCTGCACACATTTTCCTCCAAACAATTAAGACTGATGGATGAGGGGCACCTGAGTGGCTCTCTCATCACGTGGGTGGTGGGTTAAGCCTCTGCCTTCATCTCAAGTCATGGTCTCTGGGTCCTGGGATCCAGCCCCACATCAGACTCTGCTCAAAAGGAAGCCTGATTCCCTCCCTGCTTGCCTGCCTCTCTGCTTACTTGTGATCTCTCTCTCTCTCTCTCTCTCTCTGTCCAATAAATAAATAAAATCTTTTAAAAAAAGGCTGACGGATGATAAATTATGAAAACTGCTCCCTCCAAATGATGCTTCTTCATAAGGATTTAAGAATTTAAAATTGTAAGAATTTAAAATTGAAACTTGATCATAGGATTTATCTTATAGAATAACATCAAGTGAAGGCAGTTATTATTAGTTCTGAAGTATTTGTGATTCTGAATTCTTGGCCTCATTAGTAAATTTATTTTTAAATTCTCCCATGGAGTGGTGATTGGCCTTCAGTCTTTCATTGATGTACATAATTGGGTCAAATGAGATGTGTGTGCCCAGAACTATATATAATCTTCTTTGTATTTCACTGGAGATGGCATTTCTGAGTTTTGTTCAATTGAATTTGGACAGATGTTTTAATAGTCACTTCTAGAGTTGGCCCTGGAGAATATCTTCCCTTTTTTCTCTTCCTGATTCTCTGAAAAACCCTGACTAATTCACATTATCACAGTGATATCACAATTCAAGTTTTTCCAAACACTATAGCTGCAAAATAGAAGGAAGCTACTCAGAATGTAATACCATTGTGAATGATTGAGAAAGAAAACATTATTATAATTAAGCTACCAGGTTTTAATGTATTTTATTGTTGCTTAGAAAATCCTAGCATACCCAGACTTTGCAGAGATTTGATGATCCTAAGAGGAGCTGAACTCATGGACCAAAATAACTATGCATATAAAAAGTACAATTACTTACCTAAAAAAGATGATGCGGTTAACTTTATATGGCAATCCAAGTGTTATTAGAACAGGAATTTAAAAAATAGCTTAGGGGCGCCTAGGTGGCACAGTGGATTAAGCCACTGCCTTCAGCTCAGGTCATGATCTCAGGGTCCTGGGATCAAGTCCTGCATCAGGCTCTCTGCTCAGCAGGGAGTCAGCTTACCTCTCTCTCTCTCTCTGCCTGCCCTCCATCTACTTGTGATCTCTCTTTTTCTTGGATTCTGGAAAATCAGTCCATTTGGATACAAATCTTCTTGTCACTGATGGAAATTTTGATAGCCCTCAACAGTGGAATGCCTAATGTATTGTTACAGCAACTGTAATTTGCCAATACATGGGTGATGTGTGTGTGTTGTGTGTGTTTATTATTATTTTTGATGGTTTTACTCTTCTATGAGATTTTTAAGTAGACATAATTTTAATAAATTATGATTTGTTGAAATTTATCTGTGGTTATATATAATAAAATGAAATTTGTGTGAACTAAAGAAGTGCGTCTCCATTTTTTTGTTTTAAGAGTAGACTGGTCTTTAAAAATTGTCCAAAGAAGTACATTATATTCATTATTAAATTTGATAATATACAATAAAGTATTTATGGGCATATGGAACCATATCAAATTCTACTATTAATTCATATTAATAATTACCATAAGAGGAAAAAGGGATATTTTTCAAAATGAAAATTAGCGTATTTTTCAGAATATGATATAGTGTTATTCACTGAACAGAGGGAACAAATGTCAAAGATTAACACAGTTTACAGAATGTTTTAACATAAATTGAAATTTAAATCTGACCAAATTTCACAGTTTTAAGTAAAATGGTAGCACTTATAGTTGGGGATGCCCAGCTTGCTCAGGGCGGAATACTGCCCCTTCACAGAAGCTGGGCAATGGGGGATACCTCGCTTGCTCATGGCGGAATGCAGCCCCCTCATAGAAGCTGCGCTGGCTGGAAGCCCGGCCGGCCCAGGGCGGAATGCAGCCTGCTTCAGGAAAGCGGAGCACCCGGGAAGGACAGGTTAGCTCAGGGTGGAATGAAAACCGCCTGCCTCCCTTATCTGCCATAGAGCCTTTCTCTTCCCAGAAGTGCCTGTTGTTAGTTAGAAGAGTTCTTTCAATGTGCTTGTTTAACTATAAACTTTATCCTCCTTCTTGCTTGTCAGCAAGATGGGATTAACATTTGACCTTCCTCAATCCTTCTATTGGCTATTGTTTTCTATCCAATAAAAGTGAGACTGTGGAGTTGCTCTTGGCAGCTGTCCTTTTCGACTGTTGTCCCCTGCTCCCAGTCTTTTCCAGCTGACTGGTTCGTGCCTAATTCTTCTCTCGTAGCCATCTGGAAGCGGCACCCAAGCTTTCTTGGGCTTCCTGTTTTTGGTGTTCTGTTCCACTCATCTCTGCCACCGCCCCCAGGTCCTCAAAATGGTTTTCTATCGTATCTTCCAGAAAACTTCTGATGTCCTCTTTAGTATGTAGGCTACATCAGTAGGGAATAGCGTTAAAACCTCTTCTGTTCCATGTGGATATTCACGTCGTTGAGCACCGCTTGGTCAAAGTCTGCCCTTTTCTGTTGGTCTGTTTTCTCTGGTCACTTCAGGAGTCCTTTTGTAAGAAATCCTATCCCATCAGATGTTCCTCTCACTCTCTTTCTCCCTTACTCTTGCTCTGGCTTCTTTCTTCAGATTTGCCGGGGAATAACGAGTCCTTTTCATTCCTATGAAGATAGAAGAATTGGCTAATCCACAGATACCATTTTTAGTGATATACAAGTGTATATATAATAACTGATATGGAGATGTACATGTGCACCTACATATATATTCTTTAATCTATAAAGTATGGAGGTTGGATTAAGTCTGAAGTCTCTCATACAGCTTGATAACCTGTGACTCTTTGATCAATAACTTCCATTTTCCCACAGGTCAGAGAAATGGGAAAAAATGCACATATGAACATATGTAGCACGTTAAAAAATGATCACAAATCCTATGACTCCCCATTCCCTTTGATTCACATGGGCTATGTGACTGTGTTAAACAGTGAAATAAACGTGTCAGTTTCAGGCCCAAGTCCAAAAGGAACTCCTCTCTTGGAACATTTGCTATTGGAGCTCTGAGTGGACAGGAAATAAGTCCAACAACTTTGTTACAAAGACTGCACGGAAGTGGAGGGCCATCTGAGCCTCATCTCCCAACTGTACCCATCAAAGTGACAGGCATGTGCATAAAGTCATCCTGAATCCTCTAGACCAAGCAGCCGCCTGCTGAAGGCCACCACCCACTGACCTCAGTTAATGCCATATTAAGCATAAAAATTGCCCCATGAGATCCTGCCCTAATTTCTGACCCCCAAAACATATGTAATATGACAAAAGGGTTGTTTTAAGCCCCCAAATTTTGAAGTCATTACATAACTAATTGGGTAACATGGCAAATACGTATCCAAAATAATGTAAATCAAGGAATATGTTTAAAGGCACCAAGTTATCTTAAAAAGTTCTCTGAACACACAGAAAAACAGAAAGAGACCCATAACTACAGAGAACAAATTGATCGTTTCCAAAGAGGAGGCAGCGGGTGGACAGGCAAAATGCGTGAAATACAGTGGGAGATAACAGGCTTCCAGTTACAAAATTAATAAGTTGCAGGACGAAAGGCACAGCATAGGGAATATGGTTGGTGGTACAGTACGGCGAGCACAGCATAACATACAGACTTGTCAAATCTTGTTGTTTTATATCTGAAACGAATGCAACATTGTGGGTCAGCTATAATTCAATTAAAAAATCAAAGGAAGTTTAAAAAAATTAAAAGTGAGCTCTGTTATCCAAATAGGACATACGAGATGGATTTCCCATCATACCATAAATTGAAAACGACTTCTCTTGATAGAACAATGCTTTCCTTAGTCTTAGTCCCTACTCCCTCCACAAAAACAAAACAAAACAAAACAAAAAAAACAAAAAACAAAAAAAAAAAACAACTACTTTTGAAAAACATCTTGGTATTTTGAAAATTATAACTGCAGTGAGTGATGAGAGTGAAAACGAACTGATAATCCACGTTTCCTCATTTCTTATCCCTTTTATGAAGATGAACAGTAAAATCATATGTAAGAATTAACCAGAGAGAGGTCCATTTTCCACTCACTATAATCAAGCTGGAATACTCAACTATTATTTAGTATTAGTTGATTCTGGTGGCAAATGCAAATATGGTTTTACTTCTTGGGCACATGAGGAAGATTTGGTTGGTGAAACAGACATACCAGGTTGGCCCAGGCCTGCACTGCCAGGGTTCAGAAAATTGCAAGATACAACCTGACACTTAAAACTTCCCATCAACAACTACCACTGCCCCCCAACATCTTGTTTCTTCCCACAGACAGCTCATACTGAGACCTGTCCACTGTCAGGGTCAAGTTAAAGGGGGATGCCCACAAACTAGGTGGGAAATGAGAGGATGCAACTGCAGCTCTCTGGGAATGCCTAAGGCCACTGAATGCCCCGTCATGATTCTCCAGCACAGATGGGGGCAGCCTGCACCACGTGGGTGGAGCTCTAGGACACAGAAAGTACTGGAGTGGCAGTCAACAAACAAATGTGTTTGTGTAATATATAAACCCCCATAGGGTTATCAATTGGTGGGATTCACTTTTTCTAACTGTTCACCCCATGACATACAACTTCAGGAAACCCAGAGCCCATGGATTATTGTTGAAGGGCACATTCGGACTCAATCAAAGTGTAACTAAGCGTAATCATACAAATAAATACAAATATCATTAAAAAATCAATACCACCTCAAACTTTCTTTTTCATTTCCAAATGAGCTTTTATGGGTTTTAATATCAATTAATGTGCTTATAGAACTGGTAAAAAAAAACAGTCAATGATGAAATTTTAAAATTACCACTCTGCTTTCCCTAATTTCTGTTGATGTACTTTTATCTCACACAAAAATGAATTACTAAGGAATAAATCATACTTCACTGAACACGTTTCAGCTGAAATGATGCACCAAGATGTACAGCTTTGGTCAGGCTTATACTGTTGTTGTTAACATAGTATATGGGGTGTAAGAGCTACTGTCTTTTCCTTCTCCCATGAATATTAGTCCTAACAGATTCTTCACGTGGAAAGAAAACTTAGTCTAAGAGATACACTAATTCCTCTCCTCCCTGGTGAAAAATACTGTTATAGGTATTAGTTTTAGATAGAGAAGCAAGTTCACTTTGGAAAAAAGCACACACACACAAAACCCTCCAACATGACCTTTAATACAGTGATAAGGGTGAAAGTGTAAACTTCATTTGGAAACAGCACTCAAAATACTGTTTTGAAGGGCCTTTACAACAGCGGTATACTCTTTGAAAAGATTTTTCAGATCAACTGATTGAATCATATTTAATTTACCTAGGAACAATTAGATAAAATTTAAAATTCCAAACAAAAACTTTTAGGACACAAATAAAATTATATGTGCTTTTATTCCTGCAACTATCTCCAAAATCTAATATTCAATGGTTTAAATTGCTGCATTTCTCATTTGCAATGCAGATGAAGAGAGGAACACAGCAGACACATGTGAGATGAGGTGTGAGGCATAAAAGGGAGCACAGGAGGCAACTGACCAGCTGAATATCGACTGCCCCAAAGATGACCATATCCTGAGCCCAAGAAGCTCTGAGTACTTTACCTTACCTGGCAAATGGGATTTAGCGAGCATGATTAAATTAAGGTGTGAGGGGGGAGAGATTATCCTGGATTACCTCGGTGGTCCCAATGTAATCATGAGGATCCATAAGGAGACAGGAGGATCAGAATCAGAAGGCAATGTGAAGTTGGAAACAGAGGGATAAAAGGTGGTGCAATGAAGGGCCACAAGTCAGGGAATGCAGGCAGCTTTAGAAGCAGGACAAGGCAAGAAAGTGGATTCTCCTCTAGAGCCTCCAGAAGGAACACAGGCTGCTAACACCCCGATTTTACCACACTGAGACTGATTTTTGAACTTCTGACCTCCAGAACTGCAAGGTAATCAATTTGTGTTGTTTCAAGCCACTGAGAATTTGTCATTTGCTACAGTGGCACTAAAAACTACTAGAAGAACTCACTGAGACATATTGAGTCTGTACAATGGCAGGGACCATTGCTAGGTAGGACTATCTTCAGGGTGTGGTAGTACTGGATCTGGAGAGTTGACTGCCAGCATCCTTCCTCCCTCCCCCTCCCTGAACCCCAGTGCACTGTGTGCCTCCTCCACTGCAGCCCAGGTGACTCACAGGAAGCTGGCCCCATCCACACTACAGGGAAGGGGTCTGTCATGGAAGCCAGTCATGTTCCTCCTGGGCCATTCACACAGCCAGCTGCACGACAGTCAGTGCCTTGTTACTGTTCTATGAGAGACAGTAACCTAGGTTGTCCCACACACACAAACGGGAAGGGCTTTACAGAAATATCTGGGTTGTCTCTGAATGTGAACAAGAAAAGCAGTGCACCCACTGCAGGCAGCCATCACACAGTCAGCAGGGGGTGGAAGACAAACTGGCCAGAGGGAAAAGGCAGAGTAGGGAAAAATGGAGAAAATCATGGAGACAGTGTGAATAAAACACATTCTCTGCAAGCACTGCCATGAGCTGCTTCTTCATGAGATTGAAGGTTTTTTGTTTTTTGTTTTTTTTTTTTAATCTTTAATACAGTTTGAGTTAGGATGAGACAACCATCCAAACTGATTCAGGAGGTCAGAATTTACGGAAACTAAGAAATCCAGATAATAAAAGTAGATGACTCACATGTGTGAAAAGTTTCCTTTCCCACTAAGGGCGGGGGGAAAACTAGAACCTTGAATTTGTGGCTATACCGTTATTCTTGCTATTTTTCATCACTCAAATGTATTTTTCAAGAATGAGGAAATTATTCTCAATAAATACGGTGATGGTTCCCTGAAAATTTGTAACCAAGTAGGGAACAGTCAGAGTCTCTAAACAGATTGTTTTGAATTGACTTAACAATCACACAAAATAGACTGTAAAATTTATCAAAGAGTGGGGCTGAGTTTCTTATATATGATTTCATGCAAATTTTTGTCTACCTGATGATTTTTAGTTTTTGTCTACAGGGTGAGTGAATAAAGGTGTCTCAACATGGTCCAGAACTAATGGTGTTCCCTGGCTCACTATGAAATCGGGGTCATTTCTGTTTCCTTTTCCATGAACTTCTCCTTCCTCTCATTTGGTCTGTTTTTCAATCGGACTGTTTGTCTTCTTCTCAATTTGTAGGCACGTCAGAGACATGAACTCCTTGAACAGCTGATGTTACAGATGCTTTTCACAGCCTGTTGCCCACATGCAGCTTTTACTCTTTTTTAATATACAAATCTTTTTCAAATTTTTAAAATAAAGTGGCATGTCATTTCTTCTATGGCCTGTGGGTCTTATCTCTACCTAAGGTAGTCTACCACTTCCCAAATTTTTACATGCCCCTAGATTGTCTCCAAGTTCTTTATCATTTTGTTTGTAGAGTTAGAACTTAAACCAATTTACAAGGTTAATCAATCTGACATCTGCTTACATATTTGATAGGAAGCAAGATTCTAAGAAAGAGAGTTCTTTCAGCTCTGAGGGATAGAGCTTAAAGTCAATATTCAATGATACTCTGTCTCATTTTCTAGAAGGAACTGGTGGTTTCTGTTTGGAACTCTGACAATTTTTTCTTAGTCCCTGAAAGTCAAATAGGTTTACGTCTGTTTTGGTTTGAGTCTGTTCAGCTAATTCTCCCTGGGACTTGAAGGCTTTATGAACTGAAGGCATGACTGTTTTTCAGCTCAAGTAAATGCTGCATTAGTTCAGTTATAACTTCTGTTATTTTCTCCTTTTGTCCTCAGGGTACTTGCAAGGTAGATTTGGACCTGACCTCAGATCTTACTTATTCGTTTCTCATTTCCATCTCTTTGAAATTTTCCTCAGTGTTCTGGGATATTCCTTTGGAAAATCGATTTTGTGGGGCACCTGGGTGGCTCAGTGGGTTAAGCCACTGCCTTCAGCTCAGGTCATGATCTCAGGGTCCTGGGATCGAGTCCTGCATTGGGCTCACTGCTCAGTGGGGAGCCTGCTTCCTCCTCTCTCTCTGCTTGCCTTTCTGCCTACTTGGGATCTCTCTCTGCCAAATAAATAAAATCTTTAAAAAATCAATTTTGTTCTCAGCAGTGATCATTACTGTTTACAGGGTTCCTATTACATGTTACAACTAGTGAATTTAAGTTTCAAATCTTTCTTGTATTTTTATGTTTTAAAAGATTTATAAAATTTATTTGACACAGAGAGACAGAGAGAAAGTGAGCACAGACAGGGAGAGTGGCAGAGGGAAAGGGAGAGGGAGAAGCAGACTCCTCACTTAGCAGGGACTCCCCACCCCCCACCACAGGGTTTGATCTCTGGCAGACATTTAACCAACTGAGCCATCCACACACCCCAAAGCTCCCTTTCAAAATCTTCAGTAAGTATTTTGCTGCTCTTTACTGTAACTGTATCCCCCTCATACTTCTTGACAATAAGTTTGTCTAGCTCTGTAGTCAGTTCTTAATCAATGAGGACATGTGCTCTGGACCTCAGTTTGGTGCTCCTCCACCAAGATGCTACCTGCCACTCAGGTGTGTGAACTCTTGCAGCTCAGGCGTAGTCACACTTTTGGGAACTCTGGGGCATCAGCGAAGCTGCTCTAAGGGGACCATGCTTTGTGCATAAAAGCAGGCCCCTGCCATGAAGCAGCCCCTCTCAAACCTCCCCAAGTTGTCCTTCCTTACACAGCAAAGTCTCTAAGAAGCTCAACCTGCTGGGAAAGCCCATTTCTCTATGACCAAGGACCACAAGAGAGGGAAGGTATACCATGGGCCCCACACAGAAAGAGGTCTTCACTGAAAGCCTTCGAAAGAGAGTCTGCCTTTTCTTCCAGGCATTCCATCATGGCACCTCAAAATCCTGAGATGCTCTTCCACTGCTCCCTCTGAGATGCCAAGAGGCACTTGGCAGTCGAATAGGTCCTTCCCACAGCCCACCTACATGATTCTTGAGGGCCTGCCTGGTGCTAGGGATGGGTGAAGGCAACACAGGCCCCTGGTCTTATGCTCTGATGTCACTGGCTCTTGAGCAAAGGAGGGAAAATGAGAGGGTCCAGGAGACTGCACACAACACCATGTTCTCAAACATCTCCCTGGCCCCCAAGATCACCTTGTCATGGCAATGTCAGCAGAGCATGGCAAGTGCTATCTCAGAAGTCCCTCTGACACCTCAGCAACAGAGAGAGAGCCCATCCATAAACATAATACCTAGAACCAGCATCCTTTAGGAACCAAAACCCCTATGAGTCAATTACTTTGGTATGTGTTAGTGTACTTTTACCTATGTAAAATATAAGAAAAAGATGAATGACATACCTGTATGATTTGGGGCAGTACAGCAACTCGATTTTGAGTGTTTTGGATTATAGCTAGATACTTTTTTTCCAAAAAGAAATTTATAATCCATTTAATAAAAACAATGTGAATTGCCATGTATGGAATTTTTATACTATAAATGTTTTCATTGTCTTGAGTTGTAGTAATGTACATACACTGGCGCTGGTCTCAAATGGGGGATGTCTGGAAGGAAACAGAATACATGATTAGGGGAGTGAGTGTAAGCCACCACCCTAAACAGTTCAATTTCTCACAAACATATATCTCAGCTATATATTTGATTGGATGAATATCAACTAAAACTTTAAAATTAAAGTACCGGAAATTATTAGGGATGACATTTTTTGGTAGACTTGTTTCTGATTCTGCCTTGTGACCTGACAAAGGTGGGATGGTGACTCCTGTTACTGCTTGCTTATTATAGCTATGGCATACAGCGGTGGAAGTACTAAGTACTAAGCCACTAGAAAATTTGAGAAAGGATAAGCAATTCTAATAGTAAGGACATTTTCACATACATTATAACTAATTTAATATTTTAGGACTGAAACAAATCTAGAAGAATGTACAGACATTCTTCATCATTTTAGGTACTTTAACACCCAATACTACCCTAATCAAATCCATGGGACTTTAGTTTTATAGCCTTTTCCTTGTAGATGAATCTGAAGAATAGAATCAGTATAAACAACTTTATGTCTGAAAGAATTTATCTTTGAGTATCAGACTTGACCAGCTCCACAGAATTAATAACAAGTCCCTTTCTTGGTGCAGCCACATTGGGAAACAGTGTGGAAATTCCTCAAAAAAATTAAAATGGAGCTGCCCTATGACCCTGCAACTGCACTCGGTATATACCAAGAAGATACAGATGTAGTGAAAAGAAGGGCCATCTGTACACCAATGTTCATAGCAGCAATGGCCAAAGTCACTAAAGTGTGGAAATAACCAAGATGCCCTTCAATGGATGAATGGATAAAGATGTGGTCCATATACAATATGGATTATTATGCCTCCATCAGAAAGAATGAATACCCAACTTTTGTATCAACATGAACTGGACTGGAAGAGATTATGCTGAGTGAAATAAGTCAAGCAGAGTCAATTATCATATGGTTTCTTACTTCTGGAGCATAAGGAATAACACAGAGGACATTGGGAGATGGAGGGGAGAAGTGAGTTGAGGGAAATTGGTGGGGGAGACAAACCATGAGAGACTGTGGACTCTGAGAAGCAAACTGAGGGCTTTAGAAGGGAGGCAGGTAGGGGGTTGGGTGAGCCTGGTGATGGGTATTATGGAGGGCACATATTGCATGAAGCACTGGGTGTGGTGCATAAACAATGAATTCTGGAACACTGAAAAGAAATAGAATAATTTTTAAAAAGTCCCTTTCTCCTTTAAATTTCATAATCAATACAAAAAGCTACATGGTATTGGACTTGAGCTACTACTTGCTGTATGTCCATCTCTCTTACTTTCTTTTTTTTTTTAATTTTCAGCATAACAGTATTCATTGTTTTTGTACCACACCTAGTGCTCCATGCAATCCATGCCCTCTATATTACCCACCACCTGGTACCCCGACCTCCCACCTTTTATATACCTGGAGGCACTTGCATGAGGCAGACAAGTTCTCAATAAAGAACTTTAATTTCAATATATTAAAGTATACTATGTTTTCCACAGTGAATATAGACTTTTTATCAAATCAGAATCAAGTTCTGAAAAAAATACCCATATACAGATAGCTAACAAATACACAGCCCGGTACCTCTAAAGGTTAGTACTTCTACATATTTCAAAAGGCATCAAGTTTTTGCTGCTTTCCCCTGATCAAAGCATGCACATTTGTGTGTATGTAAGTAAACACCCAAAGACAACTGAATTAGTAGTCCACATTCACCACATGGATTAATGCCTGTTGTGATCTCTTTCCCTCCCAAATTGTTTCTGATTATTCACTTTAACTAATTTTGCCTGCTTTCCAATAATAGGGAGAAGAAAATATGCTTCCCCACCCCAGCACCAATCAAAGGGATACTTATGTCCTGTGAGCCTTCATTGTTCATAGGGGAAAACAAACAAACAAACAAACAAACAAAAACCCAAAAACCCCGAGCAGTGAAACTAGAAATTCCCTCATGTTTCCTTCCTTTCTGGAGCTTACTGCCCTTAGGTTGCACAGTTGCCCAAATATTGGCCCCTCCATAAGAAGCTGTAAGTAGCACGTAGTGGATGAAAGATCCAGGATATAAGGAAGGGCTACTCTGGGCAGTTGCATGGCCTGGGATGGTCTGCCTCACCACTGGGCAAGGTCTGGGGTCTGGGGTCACCATACCTCAACACTGTTAAGAGAAGACTTCAACAAGAATGTTTATTTCAACATCTTTGCATGAGAAAATAAACACTGCCTTCAATAAACAGTTTCAATTAAAAATTAAAATTTTAAAACTTAATTTTAAATATAATTATACCAAGAAGAATCATGACACATGTTGAATTATTTTAGGAGCCACAGTCTTCCTGAGGTACAAATAAATAGTTTGTACAAATAGGTAAAATCATTTATTAGGAAACTTTAAACCTCTTACAATAAAGTTACCATTAAATATAAGAATAAAGTGACTATTTTGCTTAAAAATAAACAAAGGTCACTTTGAAAGAGAATGGCAGCTTCCCTGTGGACATCCTCTATACCCAGCCCAATCAGTACTTACCAAGTACAAGTTTGTAGATTTTGCTAACATGGTAAATGATGGAAATAAATGAGGAAGACAATATTTTTAAAACAGTGTAAAAGAAACTTTAAAACAAGTATCTTGATTCTCCTTATTCTTCCACTCTAATTTGTAGCCTTTGGATAATATGTGGGAAAGAACATATATACATTTAAATTTTAACTTAAATGTCTACTGAAATAAAATGCTATCTTATTAAAATTCCTATCCAAAATTTAAAAAAAGTCATGGTGACAAATAATGGTGACAATCATGTAATGTAATCCTATCTTAAAACTCAAATTATGCTAAGAATGAATATTTCAAAACTAAATGGTTCACTTTGTTAAAAATATTCTTACTGCTTATTAAAAAAATCACCCAATGGTATCATGTTTTTAAACTCATTCTACTCATCATGCCTGTATTTTATCCTACCAGTTCTCTCTAATGACTTAGCATTCTTTCTTGTCTGCTCTCCTCTCTCATTTCCTTTCACCAGCACCAAAAACACAAAGACTCCAAAGTCCTGAGAGCAGACTGGAGTATCCCTTTGCCTTCTAGAAGCTGTGCATTTTGACCCTACTGGTCCATTCCACCTGCCCAATAGGCAAGATTGCCCAATAGGACAGTGCAGTCAGGAAGGGAGGCAAGGACAGAATCTTGAGGGATAGCAGAGAGAAAGAATCACCTTAAGAAAACTGGCAAGAATTCCTATATTACATTGAGGTCTTCCATCCATTTTGAGTTTAATATTTTGTTCTAATAGCACAACTCTGGGTGGGCTCCAAGATGGCTCCTCAGTGGGGACACATCACCAAGAAGACCACACCATGATTAGAATTTAGAATCTTCGGCACCCCCACCCCAACCCCTACATTCCCCCAGAGAGGGGAGGGGGCTAAAAGCAGAGCACATCTATGTAAGGAAGCCTCCATAAAAATCCTCATAGCAGAGACGCCTGGGTGGCTCAGTTGGTTAAGCAGCTGCCTTCGGCTCAGGTCATGATCCCAGCATCCTGGGATCTAGTCCCACTTTGGGCTCCTTGCTCAGCAGGGAGCCTGCTTCTCCCTCTGCCTCTGCCTGCCATTCTGTCTGCCTGTGCTCGCTCTCTCCCCCTCTCTCTCTTTGATAAATAAATAAAATCTTTAAAAAAAATCCTCATAGCAGGGGTTTCAGGAAACTTCCAGGTAAGTAAACATATCCAGGTACCAGGAGGGGGATAAAACCCAGCTCCACAGGAATAGACATTCCTGTGCTTGGGACCCTCCCAGAATGTGCCCTTTGTGTCTCTGCATCTGACTGTTCATCTGTATCCTTTATCATATCTTTCATAAATTGCAAATGAAAACAAATGTTTCCCAGAGTTCTGCGAGCCACTCAGTTGAACCAGAGGAGGAGTTGAAGGAACCTCTGATTTGTAGCCAAGTTGTAGAGAAGTTGTGGGTAACCTGGGCCCCTCCTACTTATGACTGGCACCTGAATGTGATGGAACAGTCTCACGGGACTGAGCCCTTAACCTGTGGGATCAGATGCCATATCAAGGCAGACAGTGTCAAAGCTGAGTAAAACTACAGGACACCCAGCTGGTGTTGCAGAGTTGCCTGGTGAGGGAAAAATCCACGGCCTCAGCCACAGTGTTAGAAGTGAAGTGTTCTGTGTGAATATGGTAATATGAAAGCAGATGGGAGAACTGAAATGTTTGCTTGACATACACTCTCACACAAAATATTATGTATGCCAGGTCTTTGCTGATGTGATATAGCACATATTTAAGTTCTAGTGAAATATCATAAAGAGTAAACTCAAAAAACAAACAAACAAACAAGCAAACATACAAAATATGGATGAGCTGGGAGAAAATAAGCAATGTTTCCTCTTTCCTATCAAGAGAAAGACCATTCCTGAATTATCCAAGATTTTGCTTTTACCTGAATAACCATACAGTTCAATAGGACTTGAAGGAAAAAGCATGTTTGGTCCTCAGCGATCCTTTCCCCTGATATGGCCGGCAAGAGTGGAGTGATTCTTGTGGATATATCTTTGCTCCAGAGTGGGGAAAAAAAGGAGTTCTTTCACCAACGTTCAAAGGGTTTTTAAAAAATGGCCTTCATTAAAATACATCGGCCCCTCCTTTGGAACCTGCTCACGCGACACTCCAGGCCAGCGAGCATCAAGGGGTTGGAAATACAGTACAAAGTCCCATGAAGCCACCTCTCCCTCTAAACTATTCTTCTCTCTGCCAAATTCTGCTTCGGTCAGCCTAAGGATCAAATACCTGTCTTGGGGCAATAAAGTGATGTGCATTAATCAATCATTGGCCCTAACTGGCAAGTTCCTTAAAAACTCATGGGACACAGATGGTTGCCATGACTTTCCCAGGAAGCAGCTACTGTCTTTCCATGAATGCGGCATGAAAATACAGGGCTGGGTGAGCAGATGAATGTCCACTCGTGAAACAATCATGCTGAGGACAATAAACAGTAGTTTTGGATGGCAGATTTAAATTTCATTCACAGCCAAGGAAACACTTCAGATACATGATGTGTCTCCACTTCCTGCTGTTTCCAACATCTGAGTCCTCCCTTCCATTCCTGTTTCCACCACTTCAGTAAATGTCTCCCGTCCTCATTGCATATAAAAAAGGCTCGGATTCTTTCTATTCTAATGTCTGTAAGACATTACTGTGAACAAGAGCAGGGGATAATTCCTCCTCCAAACCCATCTACAAAATAAAGGGTTCTATTCAGGATCATGACAAGCTGAGGAATCCCTCAAGAGAACTTCCAGAGTCATTTCAACCTGTAAGGCTGGCTAAAATGTTCCTCACCATCCGCCACACCAGGGCTAGGACTGATGAGTGTCTCCACCATGCAGGTCCCTCTGGATGACATGATCGCTGGGAAACCAGGCACGAGGCAAGCAAAAATCAGCACCTGCTCTTCTGCAAAGTTTGTCTGAAGTGCTTGAAGCCACAGAAGAAACAGATTGACTCCTTCAGATCTTACCTAAAAACAAAATTAAAGGTGACAAAATTAAACACATGTTTATGCAGAGATGCACTGCAATGCAGATTCAGTTCTGAGAAAGAAAAACTAGAAGTTAAAGGTACCGTTAAACTCCTGCACCAAGTTCTTAGTGACAAGAAATCAGGCGTGCTGCAAGAAGCCCAAGGGTGAAGAGTTGGGGTCTGGAGCCACAGTGCCTGGTTCCAATGCAGGCTCTGCTTTTTGCTTTTTGCTTGCTTAGCTGTGGCCAGTGGAGAACCACCAAACTTCTCCCTTTGCATCAGTCTCTACCTCTGAAAAATAAGGATGATAAAAGAATTTACCACAAAGTGTTTGCACAGGGATAAGTGACTTACAACAGTGCCTGTATCATCAACTGTCATTTAATCACAAAAATAATGCAAAGACAATCGTCCTCCAAATTTACAGTGTGCTTTGAATAGGGTTTTTTCTATAATATGCTTATGTATCATGGAAAGTTCTTGAAAAATCTCAGAGCTAAATAAGACCTTAAAGACCTGGCTCAGTTATTTGACCTTGAAGCACATTCATCAGGCATTTCTACACCAGCCCTCTTTTTTTTTTTTTTTTTTTTTTTTTTGCCTGTGCAGGTAGCTACCTTGAGGGCTGCCGCCAAATCATCACTTCCACAAAGGACCATTCAGAAATTTCTGGAACTCATATCATTGCTGGACTTCTGGCATAAGTCCATTGTTCCTGGTGGATGCTTCCAGTAGTAGGAAATGGAACATGCTCAATGAGGGCAGGGGGTTGTGTTTGACTTGCCCACTGCCATATCTCCAGCACCTAGAAAGGTGCCTGAAACACATAGCTGGCATCCAGTAAATGTGTGCAATAAATGAGTGAACTAGACAAAAATAGATATGCACTGGTAGATGTGGCCTGTGGATTACAGCTTCAAAAGCAGGAGAGTATTGAGAGTCCTACATGGTAGGTTGCATGGCACTGAGTTAAAGAAAATGGGTCCTACAATCAGACCAAAGGTTAAACCTCGAAAGTTGTGCGATCTTGGACAAGTCACCTACAAGAACAAAGACTCCTGTCTTCTATTGATAACAGCTGGGAAGAGAGAATCCATTTCAGAACGAAAGGGGACACAGGACGGCTGTGTACGACACTTATATTGTGGTCAAGATGGCAGTGTAAATTCACTTCATGGGGTCCCACACCATCATCCCCCACTACCATTTGAAATACATGGTAATAAGAGATGAAATATATATATATTTTTCAGTGTAACAGTATTCGTTGTTTTTGCACCACACCCAGTGCTCCATGCAACCCGTGCCCTCTCTAATACCCACCACCTGGTTCCCCCAACCTCCCACCCCATACCCCTTCAAAACCCTCAGATTATTTTTCAGAGTCCATAGTCTGTCATGGTTCACCTCCCCTTCCAGTTTCCCTCAACTCCCTTCTCTCCATCTCCCCTTGTTCACCATGCTATTTGTAATGCTCCACAAATAAGTGAAACCATATGATAATTGACTCTCCCTGCTTGACTTTTTTCACTCAGCATAATCTCTTCCTGGAAGAGATTATATATATATTTTTAAAAGATTTATTTACTTACTTATTTATTTGACAGAGAGAGATCACAAGTAGGCAGAGAGGCAGAGAGAGAGAGAGAGAAAGAGAGAGAGAGAGAGGAGGAGGAGGAAGAGGGCTCCCTGATGATGCAGGACTCAATCCCAGGACCCTGAGATCATAACCTGAGCTGAAGAGACAGGCTTAACCCACCCACTTAGCCACCCAGGTGCCCCTAGATTAAACACATATATTTTTTAAAGATTTTATTTATTTATTTGGCAGAGATCACAAATAGGCAGAGAGGCAGGCAGAGAGAGAGGAAGGGAAGCAGGCTCCCTGCTGAACAGAGAGCCTGATGTGGGGCTCAATCCCAGGACCCTGGGATCATGCCTTCAAGCCGAGCCGAAGGCAGAGGCTTTAACCCACTGAGCCACCCAGGCACCCCTAGATTAAATATATTTTTTTTTAAGAGAAGAGAAAAGTTAGCAAGTGAACCTCGGTAAAAAACAAAACAAAACAAACAAAACCCAAAACTGACAAACATCTCCATGAAGCAGCAACCGCAGAAATTCTCAGTGATGCACAGATGTGTAGCGACAGGAAAAGATGTCTGGAGGCTGACTTCAAGGGGGACAAGTCGCTCCCACTGGAGATAAAGGCAGACAGAAAGGCCTGCTCGCTTGCTGCCTGAAGCCACAACTTCAACTGGGCTGCGGACTTGATTGCACACCACTTGCTTCACCAGAACACTGTGAGGTTTCCAGTAGCTCATTACATCTAAACACTACTGCCTCCTTTAACAAGGTTTCCCTTCCGGATTGCCCCGCAGTAGGTGTCCCTCCACGTGCTCCTTCCAAATTCTCTCCTCTCTCTGCTTTCTTCTGATCCACTTTTTATTTATGGGCTAGCTTTACAGGATATCCCTTCTGTGATTAAACAGGTCTTAATAATTCTACCTTTTGTAAAGGAAGCCTTCCCCAATTATTTAGATGTTGATAAATATTTACCTCTGAATCTCCATAAATCATCACTTTATATGGCACCAACATGTAGAAAATAAGAATGAAGTTACCCAATTTTCAGAATGAACCATACAAATGACAACCTACCATCTAAAGCCAGAGACAGAAAGAGAACATCTGCATAAACTAAAGTAATGCGGGTTCCTTATTCATTCATATTTATTATGCAAAATGGAAGTTTTAGGAAGATTAGAATAATGCATACTTGTTCTATTATATAGGCAACTAATCCTCTGTAGATGGTAATGTATCCATAACTCCATCTCCAATCTAGAATTTCTGAACACGAGGAGAGGTATTAAAATCTCCTCTGTGGGAGGCAGAGCATTACAGTGTCTGGCTCCGGCCTTCCTGCTGCAGGATGAGACTTGCAATTAGTGATGGCAAATGGAATTCACAAAACATTTCTGGGCTATACAAGACATCGGAAAACTAGCAAAGGACTTAGAAAATGGTAGGAAAGGAAGCAGGAAGAGGGAGGTGGCAGACACAAGTGAGCCAAAACCTGATCTGTAAGCAACAAGCTCAAGAGAAACAAATCAGGGTGCCAGAGAACAAATGCCATTTTCACTGCAGGATCTCTACAGGCCTGTGCCCTCCAGACCCCGTTCCCACCACACGGTAAGTTGGGGGAACTGAACCTGAGATTTCCTTAATAAACCAGGACCCTCAAATGGAACCAAAGTGATCCCAACCAAGAACACTCCCAGCCTCCTGGCAAAGGAAAGACAAACCCTCCAGGAAAAAACAGACAGACAAACAAACAAAAAAACACCAAAAAACAGAATTAAAAGAGATTACATCTATGTTCCAATAAATCTGGTCTCAAAATCCCTTCACAGAGCATGCAAGAAATGAGGCCACTGTGAGAGACAGAAGACTGAGGGAAAATGAAGACTTTAGACACTGGAATGATCAGATACAGAATAGAAAATATTACATGTTAATTGTTTAAGAACACAAAAGAGGTTTAAAAATGAAGAAGGATCAAGAGCCTATCAAAAGCAACAGGCCAAGTGTGAACATGGAACTGAAGGAAGTTAAACAGGGACCAAAAATCACTGAGACGTAAAACACAACAGAAAACACACCAGAATGGTGGGGCAGTAGATGAGCCCCGAATGAAGGACTTCACAACACTGCACCAAGAAGTGAAGACATTCCCCAGAATGCAACACAAGGAGGCAGGAGAAGAGGATGAACACCAGCTTGAGAGACACGAACAACAGACGGGAGGTTTAAATAAGAATTCTGGGATGTACAGCAGAAGGACAGAGTCAAAATTTCAGAAGAAAACAGCTGAGGATATTACAGAAATGATAAATCCAGAAATACAGGAAATGCACAGATACCAAGCAAGATGAGAAATCTTCAATTAAACATTTTGTGGTAAAGCTATAGAACACCAAAAACTAAGAAAAGGTTTTAAGGAAAAGGCATTTAAAGGAATGAACAGGGTGGAAACAGGGTTTAAAGCTGCTACAGTGGTAAGGAGATGCTAGTAAAATGGTACCTGTAAAGGGTGACAGGAGTATTTTTACTGCCACTACTGCTAATACTGTGTCTAATGCACATAACAACTGAAGACTGCGAAGGTTAAACTGGAGCAGAAAAAAAAATTAAACGAATTATGACCCTCAAAAGAAGGATCATGTCGGGGAGCCTGGGTGGCTCAGTGGGTTAAGCCTCTGCCCTCAGCTCAGGTCATGATCCCAGGGTCCTGGGATCGAGCCCCGCATCGGGCTTTCTGCTCTGCAGGGAGCCTGCTTTCTCCTCTCTCTGCCTGCCTCTCTGCCTACTTGTGATCTCTGTCTGTCAAATAAATAAATAAAATCTTTTTAAAAAAAAAAAGAAGGATCATGCCAATGAATTTCACAACTCTGGTGATCACTTTAAAAGCATCTCTTCTTTTTATCATAGCATTTGCATCATGTCCAGGATGAGATATTACAGCACACATGATAGAATATTTTAAAACAATAGTCCATTTTGCTCAAACTCCATGTTGAAAGCAAACGACTCTGTCAAACACTTTGAAGAAGGTAAAAGTAGTGGAACCATGTTTTGTCAAGAAAGCCCAGGGAGAAAAGCAGGTAGTAAAACCAAGTAGCAGTATCGAGGAAGGGCAGCCTCAGGAAGAAAATGAGCACCGTTTTCTTCTGCTTTGTTCTCTTTTTTGTTTTCTTGTTGTCGGTATCTTTTTTTTTTTTTTTTTTTGGTCTTTCCCAGAAATCACTTCATATATATACATTTATCTGTTCAACTTCAGTGAAAGTTGGGAGGAAAAGGTGCCAGAACTTTTGAATGGTTGTCTTCAGCTGAGTGCTTATTTTCTTCCTTCAGTTTCTCTGGGGTTTCCCACTATTCTTCAATAAACATGTGTTGCTTTCTGTCAGGGTAAAGCCAAATGCATTTTTAAAAGAAGTAATGGCAGGTCATCCGTCCATCCAGATCAGGAGAGAGCCCATACCAGAAAAGGCAGAGAGGGTAGTAGACTCCCCTCTGTGAGTTCCTGCCCTCTTGGTCTTTCCTCAGCCCTTGCTCTCTGCTATGTCTCTCTAGTCACACCCCAAACCCAGAGAAACAAAAGGACTCTTCAAAACTTAAACCCTGTGAGAAGGGCCATGCAGAGGCAAGGAGAGCCCTGTAAGACTCTGAGCCATGTGGTCTGTATCTGAGACTGCACATCTCCTTGAGCCACGTTCCATTCCCTCCATGCCTAATGTTGGCCTTGTGTTCTACAGAAGCAGTCAGGGCATCCATACACTCCTCTCTGTGTGCTTTTCTGTATACCTGATCCCATCTCAACCCACAACATCCAGCAGCATGCACCATCTGTCATCTCCCTTCAGTCAACCTGCAAATAGGTAAACACAGCCTGTAAAACCCACCCTTGTCCAAGCTATGTCTGGAGTTATGATCGTCTGTGTCTTTACCATCAAACTTTCTAAAAGGCTATTCTTGTGTGTGACCTCCATGGTCTCACGCCCAGTCACTCTATCTCTCTGTCTGGCTTAGGACTCCACTACTCACCTCCCATTTTCTTTCAGTACTCAGTGACAACCTCCTCGATCTACCCCCACCCCCTAATCAAGCTGCTTTGCAACTTTTCACATCATCGAACATTGCTGACATTTCATTCCTTGAAATCTCTCTTCTCTAGACATCTGTGCAAAAATGCCTTCCTGGCATCAAAGCCATGTCCCTCCCCTTCCATCCACTCCTCTTTTATTCTTCCCCTTTATCTGCCCAAGAAAAGAAGGAATTACCCTAAATCCTTAACTGTCACTCTCTCTACAAGGAATATATCCCTTGGCAACAGCATGATTGCATCTCTCTTCCCCCAAGCACCCATTCCTACATTTTGACTGTCCAACCAGAACCTACACCTGCACATCCAACAGACACCTCAACTCGATTGCCTAAAGCTGCACTCCTCCTCTTACCTCCTGCACCTGGCTCCCTTCCTGAGTTGCCACGACTGTTGTGGCAGTTGACACATCAGACTCAACATTCTGAAAGCACAGAGGCACCCCTAAGCCTACTGCAGCATTTTTTTTCCATAGCCGAGATATGGAAGCAGCCCAAGTGTCCAGCAACAGAAGACAAAGTGGTACATACACACAATGGTATATTACTCAGCCATCAAAAAGGATGAGATCCTGATATTTACAACAGTATGGATGTACCTAGAGGGTATTGTGCTAAGCAAAATAAGTCAGACAGAGAAAAACAAATACTGTATCTCCAGGGATGAATCCTTAAAAAATGCCCTACATATTCAAGTTTTAAGGCAGGACCAGAAGCAACAGTTTTAGCATATATCACCACGATATAAAATAAAATCTTTAAGATAAAAAGGAAATAATAGGACAACAGCAATTAGGGTAAAAAGACTTAACAACTGTCTTGCTCAACTTCACCAGCACCACACCAGCTACACGTCTGACCCCCAGACCAGCATAGCAGGTGTGAGGACAGGTCCAAGCAGAGAAAGTGTTACGTGTCACATTTTTTGAAAAATGATAAACAGAAGGGATGCCTGGGTGACTAGGCTGGTTGAGCGGCCAACTCTTGATCTCAGCTCGGATCTTGATCTCACGGTGGTGAGTTTGAGTTCCACACTGGGCTCTGCACTGGGTGTGGAGCCTGCTTTAAACTAAACTAAACTAAACTAAACTAAAATAACACCTCTGTCAAAAGTACGTGAATTTACAACTTACATGTAAGTCAAGTTCTACTTGTTCTAAGACAGCATGAAAACCAAGATGTCGTTATCAAGACAGGAAGCAAGATAAATTGTGTATTCCATGTGCCGTGAGATGACTCCAACTGCATCCAAGTCAGCCATGGCCCTCCACACATCTGCAAGAGAGGGTATATTATTCACATTAGCACAGAGGAAACCAAGGCTCAGAGAGGTTAAAAAAAAAAAAAAGAGTCCAAGATCATATCATCATTTAGCAGCATAGCCAGAATGTATAGGAATTACCTCAAAACAGGCCACACTAGTGGAAGAATACCGTAGTGTGGAGTTATGAAAACCCAGGTAGAACGCTGCCTCAGAAAGGCAGATAATCAATAAAAAAAAAAAAAAGAGGCGCCTGGGTGGCTCAGTCGGTTAAGCATCTGCATTGGGCTCAGGTCATAAATAATCCTGGGATCTTGCCCTATGTCAGACTTCCTGCTCAGCAGGGAGTCTGCTTCTCCCTCTGCCTCTGCTCCCCATTCATTCTCATAAACAAACAAATCAATAAAATCTTACCCAAAAAAAAGAAAAAAAGAAAGATTATAAGCTTACAATAAAGATATGAATGATGAGTCAAAGCTTTCAGTGACACACCCACACCTGCCTACAGTTCTCTGGCTAAAACATGGGTGGAATTGATGGGGTTAGAAGAACAGGAGGCACATAGGCCCGGACAGCACAGCCCCAGCAGATGCAGAATCCTGGTGTAGGTTTAGCTAGCTTTCATTGTCCTTTAAAATGTCAAAGCTAAAGAAATCTGGTAGGGTTATTGAAGTCTGATCCTGGGGGATGCCTGGTTGGCTCAGTCTGTTAGGCAGCAGCCTAACATGACTCAGGTCATGATCACAGGGTCCTGGGATCAAGTCCGGCATCATACCCCTTACCCAACCAGAAGCCTGCCTCTCCCTCTGCCTGTTGCTCCCCCTGCTTGTGCTCTCTCACTGACAAATAAATAATCTTTAAAAAGAAAGTAGAAAGAAAAAAAAAGAAAAGAAAAATAAAATCTGATCCACAGTATAGAACAACACAAAGGATGGTACTTTCTTGGGCTGATTTCTGTTTGTTTGATTTTAAGTAGGTTCCACAGCCAGCACGGACACTAGTGCAGGGTTTCATCTCAGGACCCTAAGACCATGAACTGAGCCAAAGGCAGACAATCGATTAAGCCACCCAGGCACCCCACTTTCTTGGGTTCTAATGGGACTTTTCCTAGGTTCTAATCCTAGCTGTACTGGCTGCCAGGGGGAATGAAGTCCAGCACCACAAGAAAAGCATCCCAAGGCAGCAGTCCTCTGCAGAAGATTTGCTGGTGGCTGCCATCATCAAAGAGTCAGTGGGTGAAGTTGTTGAAGCACAGTGGGAACAATGATAGCCACTGCCTTTTGGGTGTCACTGAATCATCCTACTCATCTTCAGGAAGCCTGGCCCTTCTCCAGTCAACGCAGCAAAAGCAAACTTGTTAGAAGAACAGGGGAGGGGGTCATCTCCCTCCCTCCCAGAAACTGAAGCAACCAGCCAAACAGTGCAGCACTGGAGTAAAAATAAAAATATGAAGGAATGTGGCTGCACCTGGGTAGCTCAGTCTGTTAAGCATTTGCCTTTGGGTCAGGTCCTGATCTCAGAGACCTGGGATCTGAGACCCACATCAGGCTCCATGCTCAGTGAGGAGTCTCCCTTTCCTTCTCCCTCTGCCCCTGCTCCTAGCTCATTCTCTCTCTCTCTCAAATAAATAAAATATTTAAAATAAGAAATTTAAAAATGAAGGAATGAATCAAAATGCAGAATTCAGAAACAGAACTACAGATATAAAAACTACATATAAAAACCTGAAATATGACCCAGTGAGTGAGGAAGGATTATTAAATCATGATACTGTATGAATTGATTGCCAATTTTTTCTTAGAACATAGAGCACACTGCACTACACGAAAACGAAAACACAAAATTAGGATTGAATACAAAAACAAAATTATCAGTGTTATTCCATCAAGTGTTTCTCTAACCTACTGATCAAAACTTCAGTTCATCCTCCAAAAGAATCTGGGCACCACCTCAGCACACATGAACACATTTTCAGGCCACAGTTCACACTGCTCCAGTCCCCACTCTAAGTCCTGAGCCATGGGCTCCTCCAGGCAAAGCCACCACCAACTAGGCCCCTGCCCTAGAAATCCCCAAACCCAACCACTTCACAACAGGGAGACTCAGGGAGATTCAAATGGGCAGAAACGTGGGACTTTGACTTTTTTTTTTAATTAAAAGAAAAATACAGCAAGAAACATTTCTAGCACAAAGTGAAGAGCTAATCTTTCACAATGTCGAGAGTATTAGAATTATCAGTACACCATCAGTAGTTTGATAGGTCAAACAGGCCAAAAGCTGGAAACACAAGAGGAAATGCTCACAGCAAACAGACCTGAAATCCAGGGCCTGGACCGGCTGACATGGCTCTGCCACTTACCACAGTGAGAAAGTGTAACTTTCCTGGGCCTCAACTTCCCTCCTGCCCAGCAGGAAAGTGGCAACACCACAAAATTCATATCTGGTCGGGGATTACGTGAAAGGAGAATGCTCAGTGAGAGCCCCGCCACACCGCCCGTCCAGCCACAGTCTGTGCCCAGTGAATGGGAATTTCCTCTACGGCAGCCACACGAAGAGATGAAGGATCTGCACAGGATGCCTGTTTATTTATCAGTCACAAAACCACGTTCCGCCATAAACAGAGAGGGCAAGAGACCCCAAGAGATGGGAATATCCCTCACCCTTGCCTGGACCAGGCTTTCAAGACAAGTTGGAAAGCCCACAGCAGCTCTGCCACTGACTCTGAATGAGCCTTTGGAAGACAACACCATCCCAAACAACAGTTTAATTTACTTCTCTTTAAAAAGCAGTGAGACAAGGTCTTGGCCACATCTTCATAAATTAACAGCTTAGGAGGCTAAACCCCAATGATTTAGTTATGTCCCCAGCAGGCACACCTCCACTTGTGGGCAGCTTCAGGGAGAAAGGGTGCCTCCCCATCCATGAGGACACCCTCTGACATTCTTCTGAAGATGCTTCCTACCCATGGGCATTTACTCCCTGGAACCCCCCCATCTAAGTTCCTCTCTGGATGCTGCATGAGGCAACTTCCTCACACCCCCATCACCACTGGTGACACCGCAGCTACCCCCGAGCCTTCAAGCAGGGTGCACCTGTCTTTGCTGCCAAGCGTCCCATCAGCCCAGCTCCATCACTGATTTCTGTACCCATAATTAATTAACTTATACATGTATGTATTTATTTATTTTTACAGCTTCATTTATTTTAGGGAGAGATACACAGAGAGAGAGATACAGAGAGAGCACACACACACAAATACAGGGAGATAGAACCTCCAGCAGATTCTACACTGAGAGCAGAGCACACCTCAGGGCTCAATCCCACCACCCTGAGATCATGACATTAGCTGAAACCAAGAGTTGGATGCTTCAACGACTGAGCCACCAGGCACCCCTCTGTACCCTTAATCTTAAGAAAAGACAGACACCGCTTCTTTCTGTCAGCCACGGCCTCATAAGCCATCTGTCACACAGCCAAATTTTCCAGAGGGTAGGACCAGGTCTGCAACACCAGTGATGCCAGAGTATCTCCATAAAACTACAATCTAGTGAGTACCAGGCTCTGCTCTAAGCTCCTAATATGGCCTTCTATTTTGTACCCCTCACAGACCTACATGCTAGGTATTATCCACAGTGCACAGAGGAGGACACTGAGGTCCATGGCTTACCCAAGCGATCTACTTTTATGTGGCAGCAGCAGGGGCCTGAACCCAAGTCTGTGACTCCAAGGCCCCTCCGTCAACTCTGTTACTCATGCAGCCCCAACACAGTCATCAAATACCTCCCTAAACCCTCATCCCTCCTGTGAAAAAGCATGGTCTTCTGCCATTTCCCAGATGGGAAGAAAGCCGGCGTGAGCCAGATATAGTGACCTGCCCATGATGGTACAGGCGATGTCCCCCCTGTTCTCCCCCCAACACCCATGTCATTCTGCACAAGGCTCCATGGGGTCCTTCATGCTTCCAGTGGAAAACTCTGGTGAGACCACCAGTCTCCTGGCAGGCCTTCATCTTGACCCTGGAGGACAGAACCAGTTAGGAGAAACCGGCTAGTTAAGCCTCTGAAATGGGGTCCTACCACCCAGGAAAACCCCCTTATCTCCAGGGCATCGCCCGTGTGAATTAGCTGGCTTTGTAGAGGGCTCCACAAGCACCAGCCTTGCTGAGTCACTTTCTCTAAGGTGGTGGCTGAGACAAAAAGGACCCAGGAAAGAAAGGCATAGGCTGTTGTGGAACTCCAGTGCCTTGGCACCAACAATTAATGTGAGCAGCTGCCTCTGCTCACCAGATCTGCATTTTATGTGGGGCACACTGTTCAAAGTTTACAGCCCCCATCTCTGTAACCTTCACGACAACCCCTGGAGCTCCCTGCACCATCATTACCACCTCACAGACAAGGAGACAAGGCATGAGGGGTGTGTAGAATGATGCAGCTCTGTGCTGGGGCCAACCTGGGGAGGCCTCCCACAGGCTTGCTCTTCCCACTGCTGCAGAAGCAGCTGAAAACAACGAGTTTTTCAGTTTGCATTATGTAGAGTGGAAAAGTCCACCATAAAGGTCATTCAATTTTTAAATGGGTTATTCCTCAGGATAAAAACAGTTCCAAAAAATAATTTCCGAGAAGTTCAACATATTCCTCCTTCCAGGTGCCTGGAATGTGATGGAATGTTGTTAAAATAAGTTCTGGCCCATCAGTATGCCAGACAGAAACTGGAAGTAAGCTGTTGCAGGTCCCCAAAGGCTCCGTCACAACCCTAAGGAGAAGACATATAACTTTCACTGTCCCAAAGTGGTTATGTTTAAAAAAAAAAAAAAGGCACAGGTGGAACATTTTAAATTACAGACTTTCAATGCAGGGGCAGTGGGGGCAGGGGGGGGGTGTCCCCCAACTACCCCCAAATGTTTCAGCTATATATAGTGACTTACCAAAGTGACTCATCACAAGTACCTACAAGGCGACTGACAGGCAACTGACCGATGAGGAAGGTATTCGGACTGCTTAACAAAACCAACACAACTTAGAATTTTCATTATTAAGAAGAGAAAACCATTTATTAAACACTCGCCAGGCACCGTCACACGCTCTACTCATCACAAGGCTCCCAAACTCAGTGCAGAAACTGAGGCTGGGTAAGTCACCTAAGATCATGCAGCACCAGAAACTGGATTCCAACCAGTTCTGACATCAAAGCCCACCCCAGCTTGCTGCAATGCTTCAGAACCTAAGCTTTGTGATGATCAATAAACTACATGCTTAACAATGTTTACACATCTCTGTTAGAATTCAGGGAAAGGTTTTTAAAAATGACATACACAAGGGGAAAAAATAATACAGTTTCTGCAGGCAGGCTGCCCAGGGTTCAAATCTTGGCTTCTCCACTTGCAAGCTGTGTGACCTTGGACTCCTTTAGCTCCCCTGTGCCCATATTTCCATGCATTAAAATGGTAGCCATAACAGACCCTATCTCCTAAAGCAAATAAAGCATTTTGGTGTTGTTGTTCTTGTTTTAAGATTTTCTTTTATTTAAAGATTTTATTTATTTATTTGGCAGAGAGAGATCACAAGTAGGCAGAGAGGCAGGCAGAGAGAGAGGAGGAAGCAGGCTCCCTGCTGAGCAGAGAGCCCGATGCGGGACTCGATCCCAGAACCCTGAGATCATGACCTGAGCCGAAGGCAGCGGCTTAACCCACTGAGCCACCCAGGCGCCCTTGTTTTAAGATTTTATTATTTATTTGACAGAGAGAGAGAGACAGGGTGAGAGGGAACACACACAGGGGGAGTGTGAAAGGGAGAAGCAGGCTTCCCACTGAGCAGGAAGCCTGGTGAGGATTAGATCCCTGCACCCTGGGAGCATAACCTCAGCTGAACAACTGAGCCACCCAGGTGCCCACGAATAAAACATTAAGAATCATTCCTGGCATGAGTTAAACCTCAGAAGGTGTGGGCTGGTGTTACTTCTTGCTGGCCACTAGATAGAGTCAGCAGCCTCAGGCCCACTGTTTTAGCAACTCATTTGCATAAACAAAGCCCAGGCTCAGCCACTTTGTGCTTACCCTATGGTTTCTTCCTGTCACTAACATCTCTCCTCACTCCTGCTCTGTGGCACTAAGCTCTGGGCCTCAACTTCCCATCTGTCAAATGAGGTGAGGAGCCCAGCTGATCTATCTGAGGTCCTTCCAGCTGGGAAACCTAGGGTTCTTGGTAACTCAGGGCCCAGAAATTTCAGAACCATCCTAACACAAACATTACCAGATGACACCCACTCAATTTCCTCAAATCTTCTCTTTCGTGTTATATATAAATGCTTATTTTCATGGCAAATCTTCTCCAAGATCCCAGGGCTCCACGAGCACCCAGAATAGGCTGGGCAGGCATCCCCAGTGCTGAGGCTGGGGACATGATGGTCAGAAGCTCTGACCTCCAGGGGAGATGGATTCCAAATCAAGCTGCTCTGATAAGCAGGTCTTCCCTGTTAGAGAGGATTTCAACAGAGCACAGTTAAGAGGAAGTGCAGGCAAGAAACTCAGAACTTGGCCCACCGGACAGAGGGCAGTAGGACAGTGGGCCGGAGGGGTAACAGAGGGATTGAGAGGAATGGCATGATCAACAGAGGCCAGCCAAGGCAGCACTGATGCTCAATGTGAGAGGGTGGGCTGGGGATACACTGTGAAAATGGCTTCAAAGGCAGGAAGCAAGCCCAGCTCAGCACAAAGCAAAGTCCTGAGCAGGAACCTTCTGGGACCAGGTTGGACACTAAGGTGAGCTGAAAATGGCTGTGGCACCCAGTGCAGTCCGAATCTCACCCATGCCTCTCACAGGCTGGGTGACCCCGGACCAGTTATGCTATGTCCTTTAATGTTTCCTAAAGGGTATATTCACTCCATAACCCTGAGCCATGTTCTCATTTCGGTGAGTGTGGGAGGCCGCAATAAGGCTTGAGACGAGAACCAAACCAGACCCTGACTTGTGCCTCCTTTAAAGTCCAAATAACCTAACAAAAGGTTTAGGACGGGAAAAGTTCAGTAGCACTGGGCAAGAGTCTGTGCTATGTGTTGTGCGCTCGCCTACGTGACTTCCCACACGCTTACTAAACAAATGAGAACAATTCGGTTGGGCTAAAAAGTTTGTTGCTGGTCCTTGCTGCCTTAGTACAGCCCATAATTTACTTTCAGGTTTGCTGTATTTGTACTGGCATCAGCCATTTGGCGTCATGAGGAACCATAGTTGCTTAACTAAACACAGATGTAATGTCACTATATATATGGCCTTAAGGCTTTGAATAAACTTAGCACTGTTGGACATCCTCCTCAGTGCTCCTCCTGCCCCCCATCTCTATGCTTCATGAGTTCTTTTCTTCATCCTCTTACCCTCATGTTTCTGGTTGATTTGTTGCGCCAGCCACGACAGGTGAGGATCTGATGGTGCCCACTATCTACAGAGATCCAATATATACAACTAGGACAGCCTGGAGGGGGGTGGGCAACCCAGGCTGGACAGGGAGTTAAGAAGGAGTCAGGAAGGGCGCCTGGGTGGCTCAGTGGGTTAAGCCGCTGCCTTCGGCTCAGGTCATGATCTCAGGGTCCTGGGATCGAGTCCCGCATCAGGCTCTCTGCTCAGCAGCGAGCCTGCTTCCTCCTCTCTCTCTCTCCACCTGCCTCTCTGCCTACTTGTGATCTATCTCTGTCAAATAAATAAAATAAAATAAAAAATCTTAAAAAAAAAAGGAGTCAGGAAGAAGTCATTCCCACACTTGAGGCATGGGTTGGTACTGACCAGAGACACTGGGCAAGAGACAGTGTCCTAGGACTGCTGTAAGACTAGCCGGGTCCAGGCAAAGCGCCTAACAGTGTGTAGATGTAAAAGGTGGACGGGGGGTGGTGGTTGCAGCTGGTTGAGCATCTGACTCTTTGTTTTGGCACAGGTCCATTCACCTGGCCCATTCACCTGTGCCTGCATGTGTTCTGTGGTGTGTTCTTTATCTCTCTCTCTCTCTCTCAAATAAATAAATCAAAAAAAAAAAAAAAAAGGAAGTCAGGAAGGATCAGGAGACCTGCTGTTAAGGTCCCAAAGACTCCACCCTCCTCAACTAGCCTCCGGAAATAAAGTAAGTGAATGCCCAGGAGCCTCCTGGACACAAAACTTTCCAAAGCAAAGCTTTCAATTTCATACTGGAGAAAAGGTTGCTGTGCAAATTCAAGACAAAAAACCCGGCCATGGTGGGGTGGGTTTGGACGGGGTTGGTCCTGTAGGGCTCTGGCCACTAAATGCCCACTGCCCAAGCCAGGAGCCTGGAGTCTGTGCAGCCAGTGCTTCCTGAGGCTTCCACATCATAGCCTCACTCTGAAGTTTCCTCCTGGAAGCTCCTTACCCAGGGAGGCAACCTGTGAGCACCCTCTCACACACACCCCAGCTTCTGCCCCTCCATCCAGCTGGAGTGAAGGATCCCCAAGCCTGCTCTCTCTGGTCTCTCCTGCACAGAGAGGAGTATGTGCCCCGGAAAGGAGGGTCCCTGAGGATACCTGAGTCCTTGGCCCAAAGACAGCTGGCTTGAGAATGTGGGGTTTCGGTGCTCTAGGCACAGCAGTTCCTAGAGGAAACAGGGTAGGGAGCTCCAAGGTGGAGGGGAGTCCCAGGAGTCTGGGATCACAGATGCCAGTGGCCCCCAAGTGGAAGGGTTTCAGTAACTCCAGAGGTGAGAGGGGCCAGGGGTCAGGCGTGGAGGTGGACAAGGACCTGTGGGGTAGGGGGCCGGAGATGGAAGTGATCCCAGGGTGGTTGCAGGCCCAAAGTAGAGGTGTGGGGGTGGGGGAAAGGGGTCCATGGGCCAGAAAAAAATGGTATCCTGGGGCTCCTGGGTAAAAGGCACTTGAGGTGGAGGGGGCCCAGTGGGGCCCAGGCTGCGCGGGCAGAGCCAGCGCCTCTCAGGCTGGGGAGCCCGGCGATTCTGAGGGACAAAATTTTCCATCAAGTTCTGGAAAAGAAGCCTGTCAGCACAGGCGTCTCTCCGGGGTCCAGACGAGCCCAGTGGTGCTGGGCCCCTTGATGTCAGTAGGGCCCCACGGGTTCCCTGGATACCGAGAAGTGGAGCGAGGGCTGTGGGGCAAGGGCTATGGGGCATAGGAGCACCAGGCCGCCAGGAACCTGTCCGCCAGGCCCCCCTCCCGCTCCCTTGGACAAAGAAGCAGGTGGCAGCGGGCAGCAGGGCCCCAGTCTCCCTCTCTGCCTAGCGCCCCTACCCCTCCCCAGCCCCTCAGTACCTGAGTCAGCGGGGCACTGATGCACTCCCCCGCGCCTTGCTCCGCCAGCCCAGAACCCCTGCCTTCCCGGGAGGCGCTACTTGCTCAGTGAGTTTGCTGGGCCCACAGAAGGCGGTGGGCGGGGCAGGCAGGTGCGGGCGCGCACTGCGGCGGTGGGGGGCTGCAAACAGCGGTGCAGGCCTCTCTGCAAACCCCGTGCCCTCACCCAGCCTCCTGTTCTGTCCTGTCCGGTGAGGGGGCTGGCTGCGCCCCCTGCTGGTTCCCGCTGCTCTTCTGCTGACTCCAGGACCCCAGTCCCCCGCCCAGTCCTGGCCTCCCTGCCCCTGCTTGAGCTCCAGGCTAGGCCCGCTGCTGCTCCTGGGCGGCGGAACTGCGACCCCGGTGGGGTGTGGCTGGCCCTTTTCTCTCCCCAGGGCACAGTGGAGCCGCGAGGGAAGGCCTGAGGGGATCTTCCGTCTGCTCAGTGCCAGTGGACACTCTCCAGGGGCCTCTCTACCTGGTGGGCTCCACCCATGGCCATCTTGGAACCCCTGGAATCCCCTTCAGAGACCAGCTGAAGCCCTCCTTGGGGAATCCAGGCTCCTGGGACCAAGGCGAGTTGATCTTGTGTACTGCTGTGTTTGTTCCCTGGCCTGGCATGGATTGACAGTTGATGAATTGATCTATTCTGGGGTCATCAAGGGCAGAGGAAAGAGTTCAGGGCTGGGATCCCCAGGCCTGGGGTCCACACAGGCTTGGAGCCCTCTTGGCTGACCCTGACAGAATGACCAAAGAGGAACCCTCAGAAACATGGATCTGCCTTGAACTGGCAGAGCATTCAGGGACAGGAAGGGGAATGTCTCCTTCGCAGAGTATCTGGAAGCCTGAAGTGGAAGATGGATTTGTCTGAGCCATGGTCATTAGTGTTGGGCCAAGGAACCCCTGGCTTGCTTCTCCTACCTGTATCCTAGGTCTAAACGGGTGTCTGGGTGGCTCCCTCAGTGCAGCATCTGTCCAGGGTCCTGGGATCCAGCCCTGCATCTGGCTCCATGCTCAGTGCAGATCCTGCTTCTCTTTCATCCTCTCCCTCTACTTGTGCTGTCAAATAAAATTAAAAAAAAAAAAGTTAAGAGGAGGGACAAAATGGCGCGGAAGTAGGAGGCGTCTTTTCAACTTGTACCCCAAAATGAGCTGATTACCTACCAATCATCCATGAACTCCAATCACCCATGAAATCAGCCTGAGATCAGAATTATACACGTCTGGATCTCTACAGGGGGAGAAGAAGCCAGTGGGCAGGTAAAGCGGAGTGGGAACTGTGAACTGATATCAGAAGATAAACAAAAGGGGGAGGGAGCTACCAGAGGCAACCAGTTGGAAAGTAATACCCCAATACAAGCGAGAGTGCCCTGCGTCTGGGGACCAGCATTAACTCGGAGACTGGTTGAAAGCACTCCAAAAGAGCAAAGCATCTCTGGGGAAATTGTGGGAATCGGGGCGGCTAGGGACAGGGGCTTAAGTCCCTGGTCCCAGGACAGCCTCCCTTGGCACTGAGGCAGAGAGAGTGCGGCAGAGAAACCAGCTCTTGGTCTCTAAGCTGCCAGCGCAAGGAGAATGCATGGGGTCCATTTCCTGTGAGGGGATGGGAGCCACACCAGGCGGCACAATGCAAGAGTCCTGCTATAGAGCCTGAGATACTCCCCTGAGAGAGGTATAAAGGCCCAGCTGGTGCCCTTTGATACACGCCCTTGTTTCAGAGCCTGCACCAAACTCTCGCCCCAGAGAGGTGCGCGAAGGCCCAGCCTGGTGCTCTCGGACCTGTGCCCCATTCTCAGAGCCTGAGACCCGCGCGCGAACTTCTGCCTTCCCTGAAATTGGTGCATGTAAGGTGGGCGCTCTTAGACCCAGAAAGACCGGGCACTCCCAGCCCAGGCCAGCGGGAAAATCTCAGTGTGCGATTGCTGCTTGGAACCTCTCTAGCGGTCTAGAGGTGCCCAAAGCTGCTGCTGCCGTGCTTTTGGGCACAAGCAAAAGATCCTCCATCCCCAGGGACAGCGACTTGGAACCTGCTCTGCCAGTGGCCAAGGGGGAACTTATTTGGGCTCTGCAGCCAGACTGAGGCTTCTCTCTGAGAGGGAGATCAGGGTGCGGTTTGTTTTCCTCTAAAACTACAAAAACCATCAAAAGCGGTCAAAGTGAGAAAAAAAAGTGAACAAACAAAAAACCGCCAGAGAACAAAAGCCTGAAAAAAAAAAAAGTTTCCTCAGAGCCCACCCCCTTGAGGGGGGCGGTAGGACTTAAGTCAGGGAACATCATTGACTGAAAACCCACATGGCAGGCCCCTTCCCCAGAAAACAAACCAAGAAAGAAAAAAAAAAAAGAGAGAGAGAGAGAGAGAGAGAGAAAAGTACTACAAGAGAACTACCACTACTACATAGGAAACTTTTATCTTTCATTCATTCCCACTATTCTGGTTCTTTTTTTTATATATATATAGGTAATTTTTTTAACCCCAGCAGGATGGTGGAAGGGGTACATGGCTGAGTGCCTCCCGGGTCTGACCCTGTGTGACGCCACCCGGTGCCTGCAGCTGCCCTCTGGAAGGTGTTGCTTTAGTGGCAGAGCTGGAGGGCACCAAGCGTGTGTCTGTCTCCAAAGTTCTGGGCACCACATCACAATGCCTTCCTGAGAAGCAGAATCAAGGACAGTTGCTGATCTTCATTCCTTCCTACCAAAGGTATCTCATACACCATCTTTGGAAGTTGGAGCCAGGGGGCGCCTGGGTGGCTCAGTTGGTTAAGTGTCTTTCTTCAGCTCAGGTCATGATCCCAGGCTCCTGGGATGGAGTCCCACACATTTGCCTCCCTGCTCAGCTCCCCTGAGCCTGCTTCTCCTTCTCCCTCTGCCATTCCCCCAACTTGTGCTTTCTGGCTCTCTGTGTGTCAAATAAGTGAATAAAATCTTTTTAAAAAGTTTGGGCCAGGGGGCGCCTGGGTGGTTCAGTGGGTTAAGCCACTGCCTTCGGCTCAGGTCATGATCTCAGGGTCCTGGGATCGAGTCCCGCATCGGGCTCTCTGCTCGGCAGGGAGCCTGCTTCCCTCTCTCTCTCTCTCTCTGACTGCCTCTCCATCTACTTGTGATTTTTCTCTGTCAAATAAATAAATAAAATCTTAAAAAAAAAAAAAAGTTGGGGCCAGGGATGCTTGGGTGGCTCAGTTGGTTAAGCCGCTGCCTTCGGCTCGGGTCATGATTCCAAGGTCCTGGGATCGAGTTCCACATCGGGCTCCTTGCTCGGCGGAAAGCCTGCTTCTCTCGCTGCCTCTGCCTGCCTCTCTGCCTGCTTGTGTGTACTCTCTCTCTCTATCTCTGGCAAATAAATAAAATCTTAAAAAAAAAAAAGTGTGGGCCATACTCTTTAGCCATTCTACTTTCCCTGGGGTAATTTGCCACCTCCCTAAATTTACCTGCATCTTTCCCAAAATCTACTTATCTTCCTGCCTTCGTGACCATAATGAGTCTATAAATTTTCAATAGACAGTGTGAACTTACACTTGCTAATATTTGCATAACATGCACCTCTTTTGATCTCAAAGAAAAGCTTCACACCACAATGGTCTCTAATCTCCAATTAGTTTCTGTTCCACGATCCCACTGGAATTCTATGCGCCTGTCCCCTAAGATCCCATAAATTGTGGTCCAGTTTCCCAGCCAGCCAAGGAAAGCACATGGGAAATCTTGCTGAAGTATGAGTAAGAGCCAACGAAAGGGAACATATTTATCTGCCTCGAATGCTGGGACCTGAGGAAAGCAAGTTTCATTACAGACAAATCAGGAAGGAGGTGCAGATTGCTTTTTATGTCACTCTGGAGTGGAGGTCTGCTCACTCACAGAAGCTCAAAATCTTCACAAAGGACAATGCCCCCCACCCCCAAAGTCACCTGGGGATTCTCAGGAAAACTTTAATTGAAAGTATTACGGATTCTCCAACTTCCCAAAATGCAGGAGGAACATCTACAAGCAAGACTGTCACCACTTTTAGGCAATTACACTTATTTACCTTTTTTCTTCCTAGAAAATCATCCTCTCTCCCAATCCATGATCTTCTTTTTGTAACAGTTTCCTAAAGATGGAAACAGGTGTCCTCCCATTCCAGTTCCATCCAAAATAATAAAATAAAAATCTTTAAAATTTAAAAAAAAATTGTGATTTGTTGAGACAGAGCACATATGCAGAGGGACAAGCAGACTCTCCCACTGAGCAGGAAGCCCGATTTGGGGCTCGATCCCAGGACCCTGAGACCATGACCTGAACCGAAGGCAGATGCTTAACCAACTGAGGCACCCAGGAAGCCCCAAAATAATTCAATTTTTAATCACTTTGCCATAGACACTTTTGGGTGGCTTTGAAACACCAGAATCTCATTGACTTATCAGTGTCCTCTTCACCATCTCAGAAAAGGACTGGGTGCCTCTCAGAGGCCTCTCTCCCCTCCTGACCCAGGTCCCAGCCAAAGGTCCTTCACATTAGAGTATGAGGAACTGAGCAGGATGGGGTGTGGAAGCACCCTGGGGTGGGGTGGGGGGCTCTGGGGCCCTCCCACTCCCAACTTCAAAGACAGTGCCTGCTTTCCCCTGCCTCATATAGGTAACCTGGGTTTGCCCTCTTTAAGGTTCCTGGTTGCTGCAAAGGTCTGAAAATCTCCTAAGTAGCACAAAAGCCATCATGTGCATTTTGGCCACACGGGACAGAGGGAGTTTAAAGGAAGAAAGATAAAGCTCCCCAGAATGAGCCAGCAGCTCTGGGCTTCCCTGCACATCTTTATGACCTTCAGAACCCTGGGAAGGAGCCCCTTGGTGCAAAGTCACAGGGGGAGCCCACGCACAGCCCAGGCCTCCTGCCCAAGATCCTCTCCAGCCATAAACTGACCCCCTAGCCCCTTCCAAACCGTCTACAGCCTCAAACCACTGACGTGCGGTTCAGCACCCATCTCCAGAGCACAGGATGCACGTGGCTTCCCCGCACCCTTCCCTGGCCACTCCCAAAATCACCGTGGGAATGTCGCAGCAAGGAGACAGGGAATCGATTTTTATCCTCTGGGTTGTCTTCCCTCGTAGCCCCTCAGGAGTCCCCACGCAGCAATGCCGCGTGGGCCCTACTGCTCTGAATCCACTTCCCCGGAGGAATCCGCTTTTCTTCAGCGTCTGTGTCTGCAAACCCGGCTCCTCTAACACTCCCCACCAAACGTACCAAGAACCAACGGGGGAAGAAGTTCATTTCTGGCTGACAAGCCTTTAATCCCTGAGAGCTGTGGCTGATGCAGGAGCAGCTTTTCTCCAAATGGTGATTTCGATACGAGGTCGTTTTGCCTGCTGGCCCCCAACATCCCTGACGTGTGGCTCCCAGGGGCCTCCCCGCGGCCAGGCCTGAGATTGGAGCCCACCCTTGGGCTCATTTTCCACCGCGCTGAATCCAGGCAGCGGCCCCGTCTCACTACAAAGGGTGCTGAGTAACGAGGTGCCGCCACCAGGAAGAGAGGCAGCAGGTCAGACAGATCTGGAGAATGACACTGGCCCTCAAGGGCCCCTCACAAGGGAAATACCATTAAGTAGCAGATCTGAACAGATATACTGTGTTCCACATTCACGCCGTAAGGATGGGGTTTCCTCGAGCCCTAATCAAAGGAACTCTTTCACCCGAGATCACTTGACCAATCGATGACTCAGTTTCCTTATACTAAAAATGAGGATAACAATACATCACAAGATTGTTTTGAGGAGCACACACGTTACAAAGTGTTTAGAGGCACCTGGGTGGCTCAGTGGGTAAGCATCTGACTTCAGCTTAGGTCATGATCTCATAGTCCTGGGAGAGGGCCGTGTCAGGCTCCTTGCTCAGCGAGGAGTCTGCATGTCCCTCTCCCTCCCTCTTCACTTCCTGCCCTCTCTCTCTCAAATATATAATAAAATCTTTTAAAAAAACGAAGTTCTTAGAACACTATATGCACATATTACAGGACACACAAGCACTTGTTAAACAGATAAAAGGGTACAAGAGGCTGGCTTCCCTTCAGATTTCTAATAGACTCCTGTCTGGGGGTCTCTAGCTCTTAGGAAGTGGGGAGGCCGCAGAAGCCCAAGATTGTAGAGTTCCTCCGAGGCCAAGTTCAGTTTTCTATGCAGGACAGAAAACCTGTAAAACACATCCCAGACTTGCTTCGCTGCCTTCCTAGTAGGGAATCCGTTCCCTCAAGAGTGGTCCAACCTCTCTTCCACTATTTGGGATGTAGAAAACGTTTAGACATTTCTCCATTGGTGCTGATTCCATCCTCATTTTTAACAATCTAGCTGTGTGTTCATCTGGTCTTCTGTTAGTTTCTTTATTCAACAAACATAGAGGACTCACCGTGTCCTAACTGTGACCAAGACATCCAGCATCTCATCCCACAAAGGAAACATATTAGCAAATGTGGCAGCAAAGAGGGATGGGGTAAGGCAGTGACATCTGAATCAAGACCAAACTAACAAGCAGAGCCTGCCATGAAGAACATTCCAGGTATGGGCCCCATAGGCATGAAGGCGGAAATGAATAGATTATGTGCAGACAGCAGGACAGGGGAGTAAGGGGACACTGGAAAGGAAGGCTGCGGAGCCTTCAGAGTTGAAGATGCCCTGTTCCTTCCTCTTCACCTGAGTAATCATTATCTCTGCTTCCAGAAGCAGCTCAGGGGGCCACCTCCATCCGAGGGGCCACCTCCTCCCCAACCCCGCTGGACCAGGTGACCCTCCCCAGAATTCCATATAAATCCCTGTTAACGTTGATCCCACTGCTTCCCAGAGGCTCTTTCTCCTTGTCTTTACTTTGTCTCTCCTGCTGGACCCCAGGAGACAGGTCTCACTCATCATTTTATCCCAGCAGGGTTCAGTATGTTGCTGAATTAACACATGGCATGTCCCGCACATCGCTGGCAGCTGGATGAACTGGAACACAGTGTGGCAGCATGTACTGAAGCAGGGGTTCTCAGAGCACCAGGGGATTCAGTTGGTGAAGCATCTGCCTTCGGCTCAGGTCATGATCCTAAGGTCCTGGGATCCAGGCCTGCACCGGGATCCCTACTCAACAGGGAGTTGGCTTCTCCCTCTCCCTCTGCTTATCCCCTCCCTCTCAAATAAATACATAAAATCTTTTCAAAAAATAAATTTAAAATAAATTTTTAAAAAATTAAGCAGTTGTTCTCAGCTGCAGGTGATTTGGCTCCCCAGGGGACATATGGCAATGCCTGGAGAAACGTTTGGTTGATGTAATTGGAGGAAAGGGCGCCACTGGGCATTTGGTGGGGAGAGGCCAAATGGAGGTGGCCAACATCTGGCCATGCACAAGACAGGCCTCAGCAAAACATCACCCAGTCCACGAGGTCGACAGGGGAGACCCGCATCTAATCTAGGACCTGTAAAACCTTTTCCTAGGTTTACATGATCAAGGGAAATGTATCTGTCCATCAAAACCACAAGAATGTCTAAAGCAGCTTATCCTCGGAAGCCCCAAACTGGATGCCATGTAAAAGACCATTAACAGGAGAACGGATAACCGACTACAGTACCTACGTGATGGAAGACAACAGACGATAATGAAATTTAAGATGCCATATACGCGACAACAAGAAGGAATCCACAGATGTCCTGAGGAACCGAACCACCAGAGCAAGGTAACAGGCAAACTTGATCGCTGGTAATGGAAGAGAAGCAGGGGGCAGGGAGTGACTGACTGGGAAGGAGCAGGAGGGAACCTCTGGTGTGCTCAGAATGTTCCTGATCCTCATCTGGGTAGTAGTTACACACAGCGTGCCGCATGCTAGGACTCATGTGCTGTGTGTGTGTATTACACCTCAGCAAGCTTTACCAAAGGCAACGGTCCTCTAAGAGCCCCGGCGGGCAGGAATCACACACTGGAGCAGGTCCTCCGAGCATGACTTTCTAAGGATTTCGGTGCACAGCCGGCAGGAGCATTGTAGATATGTTTATGGAGACCTATTTCACCACAGACACCAAAAACCTTACAGTGGGTCCTTGATTCAATTCTGCTTCGGTCATTTTCTGCTAAGGATTGTGCTACAGATGTGCACACAGACTTAGGTTTCAAGAATATTTATCACAGCAGAACAAATACAAGAGGGAGGCAGCAACAACACGGACCCAGAGGAAACTGTGTGATACCGCGGACTCATTAAAATCGACATTTAAAAATGTAAATGGAAAACGACTACAATATATTAATTACAATTAAAGAGCAGGTCACCCAACAAGCTGACACCTAAGATATATGAAGAATATACTCAATATGATTAACTATGATTAGCTAAGGTCATGAGGGGTTATGGGATTTCTTAAAATTTTATCATTTTTCCCTAAAATGTACATATATTACTTATTAATAAGAAAAAATACACAATCACACTTCTTAAAAATAAAGGTGAGTTTTCAACTCTAAAACTGAGTACCAGGGGCGCCTGGGTGGTTCAGTGGGTTAAAGCCTCTGCCTTTGGCTCAGGTCATGATCTCAGGGTCCTGGGATCAAGCCCCGCATCGGGCTCTCTGCTCAGCAGGGAGTCTGCTTCCTCGTCCCTCTCTCTGCCTGCCTCTCTGCCTACTTGTGATCTCTATCTGTCAAATAAAATAAATAAAATCTTTAAATAAATAAAATAAAACTGAGTACCAGACCCCACACAACTCCCAGATTCCCCATGGATTCAGAGCCCTGCTGCCTGCAGAAGCGCTCTATCGATGCTCATCACAGTGGCTGAGACAGATTAAATAAAGAGATAACATTGCAGATTTCCTGTCTCTTATCCGACTGTGCAGATTGGTTACACAAATCCAAATCCATACATGCATTAGATCTCACTGAACTGCGTACGCCCTGAGAAAAAGACCCTGTAAAGCAATTCCCTGTAAAAATACGAAAGTATTTCTGACAGCAAAAGTTTTCAGATGCTGTAAAGAAAAAAAAAACTAAAAAGGCACGACCTCCTTGATTAATCAAGTCTCCCTCGAGAGAAGGCTACCACTTCCCCAGGTAATCTCATCGCCTCAGATGAAACCATGTTTCTCTGTGAAGTGGAGGTGATCGCGGCTCTCTCGGAGGACTCGCAAAGCTTTGGCGTGATTATGAAATGGAACACTATGACCGGGGCCCGCTGGTTGTGGTCACTGTCATGCCCACAGCCTGAACACCACCTCCAGGAAGCTCCCTTCTCTGAATTCTGTGTGGTAGGGGCAAGTGGCTGACTATTAGGGAGCACTGCATAAGGCATACCCTGTCGCTTGCCCAGACGCCCAGCTCCTCCCGGAGCCACCGAATGCCATACAGAGCTAAAGCTGGGAGCAGTGGCTCACCGTGGACACCAATGACGAGGGCCCAGGTACCTCAGCTCACAAACCCATTACAAGCATATACATTTAACTCTAGCTTTAAGATGTTTCTCCTCTTACTTCTCAGTCAAAAAAGACTTTAAGCCGAGTAAACCAACAACAAACCCTAAGATAAAACATTTAACCGTGTTAATTTCCTAAGGCCTACAGTCGTCTTCAGCTTCTCAAGGTCACACCTCCCTGCTGAATGATTACCGAGGGTTGCTGACATGGTACACAGAAAAAAAAAAAAAACTCTTAGGATGTCCAGCCTCTAAGAGAAAAAGCAAACAGCTCAGAATGCAGCCAGCCACGGCAAAGGAACCACCGACAAAGCCAAACACAGAGGGGCCCCTGAGCATCTGGGAATCTGCCTGTTCCTTTGCCTCCTCAGAGGAAACGAGTCACAAGACTGCTCAGAATGGGAAATGAGAAGGGCAGAAGCCCAGAAACCAGCGCGTCCTGAATTTCGTGCTGCTTCCAAGGAGTGAGCCCGCCTGCTGTGCTGCTGTGTCAGTTATTTACACAGTGGGCAGGTGAGGCTGACAGCTTGAAGGGGTTATTTTAGAGGGAGAGCTGTAAGTCTGATCAGGAGAAGGTTCTGGACCCTGGGGTCCCAGCACGCATCTCCAGCTTCCAAGCTGACCCTCCCTTCAGACAGGGTTTAAGAGGCAGCAGGGCAAGCATGGTCTTTGTATTTAAATCACCTCAAGGGGGCCCATATCTCCAGGCACAACCAGAAGCCAGGGAGGAGAGGGAAGGGGGAGAGGGAGAGGGTACCTCCACTCCTATCTGCTGGCTGCACTTCTGGAGCGCCTGATCCAGGAAGCTAAATGTGTGGACAGAACAGAAGGAAGAATCTGGGAAGACTGGAAGACTAGAAGAGCTGTTCGTGGACTAGTCTCAACCTGAACCACAGAAACACCTCTGCCTCCCTGCCCTCCTCCCCTCGGCTGGGCACCAGGTGCCTCCCTACTGCACTCCAGATGCAGATCCAAGCTCAGGGGTGCCCAGTGCCGATGCCTCTCTCTGGCGCAGGGACTCTAGGGCATCAGCGGGACTCCTAGACAGCACCTGTGATCTCTAATTTAAAACCAAAACCAAAATCCCCAACCAGCCCAATCCAGCACAAGCAATACATATTTATGTGTAAGACACCTATGCACACATACACATTCACTTATCTACACACACACACACACACACACACACACACACACGCTTTTGCAGCAGAAGGCAGGCATGAAACCTGTTCCGTAAGTCCTTTGCTTTCCTCATCTGCTTCTAGCAGCAACAGCCATTTCTGCTACGGATTTTCCTATTTGAGGGTTGATCACAGATTCAAATGCCACCATCCTGTTTGCCACCCTTTCCTACCCCACCGGCCCGCTGACATCTGTCAGTGAACCAGGGAACAAAGATGGAAGACAGGCCCAAGCTGCCTTCCTAAAGTGGGGTTATATTTGACACTTTAATAAACCTCAGAGCCTGAGCCTCTCTGCTCTCAGACTGGCCAGGGTGCAGCTCTCACTCTTACCAAACCCGTCCATCTCTCCTCCCCCCACCGCGGGGCACAAGGGTTTTCTCTGCCCGGCATCTATTTCCAGGCCCCATAAATCATATCCCATTATTCCAGGCCATCTGAACTCATGCTTAATAAACCATCCACCTCACCCTTCCGCCACCACCCCGAATTTCCCACAGGGAAAGACTGTTTCAAGAAGAAAAGGAAATTCTTCATTAGGGCTGGATTTTAAAAGCAAGCTTCCACAAAAAACCAGAAAACAAAATTGGGTATAAATACCATCCAATAACCACTAAATGTCTTTGGTTAAAGCACCTGCCTGCCTGTGATTCTCAGGTCCAGATGTGAGCTCAGTGCACATCCAAAGGAAGCAGAATTTGAACCTGATGCTAAATGACAAATGATCCTGAACTTCATGACCATTTAAGTGCCACAGTGGCTAGACTAAATTGCTCTGATGCAGAATTTCTCCCAAGTATAGGTTACTGAGAAACATAATATTGCTTGAAAATGTATTTAGGTGCACTCATCCTTCTCAGACCAACACTCATGGGCTCTTAGTCATAACCAGGCTTAAGCTAACACGATTCCCCTATTTTCCCCAGAGAGGGAGGGAAACAAGAGGACATGTCTCTCATGTTCCAAGATCAAAAACTGGATCACAGCACTCACAGCATCAAGTCTGCCAAACCAGAGCTCTGGGTATGTACAATTCTTAAAGAGCTAATTGAATGGAAAACAGCCATCTGGGGCTGGAAACCCTTATGACATTCTGGGAAATGTATGGGCTTTAAAAGGATTATGCAGGGTGATGTGACTTTCAAAATTCCCAAACTCTGAACTGAAGCCTAAATGAGAATATGTTAAATTCACCCATTCCAAAACACAGCACAGTTGACTCGGACCCTAGAGCCCAGCTGTATCTCAGGGTGTCCACACTGCAGCCTGTCTGTGGGAGGTCTGCAGACCACTCCCTGCTGAGAGAGTCCAGCCAACCCAATCAGCCTACCAGCAGGCTGTGGCACAAGGTCCAGATCCTAGCCCAGGCACCAGCCAGGGTTCCCTTTGGCCTGCCCTCTTATGGTTGAACAACAATCATGGAGAGCCACAGGGAGAGCGGCATTGGGTCCAGTATGGCCACTCCCTGGTCCTCCACAACACTGGTTGCACACTCTTCAACACAAGAAAATGGTGTGCAGAAACAAGGGCCTGCCACAGTAGGCTGTCGAGCAAGGAACAGAAAGCATCAGGGGACAGGTGGGACTGCTGGCTGGTCTCCACCTCTCCCAGAGGGCAGAGGCCGCAGAGCTTCTGCAGGCTAAGCAGAGACGTGTCAGAATTACCTTCCCAAAAAGTAGGCAGTAAAGGAGGATTTCAAGCAGCCACAACCACCAGCAGGCCTGCGACCTCCAGATATCAGGGGCTTGACCATGACCGTGTTGGTAATTAGAACACACAATTGCCTTCTGGAGTGAGAGAAGACAGCTTAACGCTGATAACTGGTCCTCTCACTCTTCTCTGCTCTCAGCAAGTGATCCTGAAAGGGATGGACAAAATTGGTCAGATTCACTGGAGAAAACACGAGCCAGTGAAGACGTCCCGGCTCGCACTAGGCCTCCCTCCAAAGGCTGGCTGCCCCACCCCTGGCACCTGGGTAACGCTGCTCTGGGGCCATCCACACAAAACGATTTACGTACCCCCCACCCGCAACAAACACACACAGACACAGACACACACACACACACACACAAGCTGCATCGGGCTTTAGGAACCTAACTCAAATGCACCCCTAACGAGCAACCCCACAGGTGTGACTGGGTTGGACACTCCCAGCAAGGGAGGGAAGACCCCCCCCTTGGGTCCTTGCCAGCAGCAGGGTGCCACCTGGGCCTCCGCCTCATCCTCTCCATCCGCGGGGAAGTCGGAACGGCCCCCACCAACCACCACCACGCAACCAGATTGATTCTCGCACTTCAAATCCCCGCTGCCAGGGCCCCATCTGTGTGCTGACCAAAAAGCCGCCCTCAAGCAGCCGGCCCGCGGAGCGTCTGGAGTTCTCCCAGCCCCGCGCTCACGCCTCCCCAGGCAGCCCCCGCCCCCGCGGGCCGCGCCTTACCGCCAGTGTCCACGAAGTGCGGGGGCGGGTGGTCCCGCAGCGTGGCACTCCAACCCGCGCTGGCCTCCTCCTTGTCCGACTCCTGCCCTTCGGGGGCGTCGGGAGGCAGCGGGGGGCCGGGGCGCTCGTGTTCGGCGTCCGAGGAGGCAGCGGAGGAGGAGCGCGAGGCAGCGGACGTGCTGTAGAACGCGTTCCCGCCGCTGTCCGGCCCGGACTCGCCGAACACTTCGACCCAGATGTGCAGGCTCTCGTGGCCCGCGAGGGCCGCCTCGAGCAGCGCCGGCGCCCTCCTCCGCGCGCTCCCGCGGACCTGGGCCATGGCCGCGGCCGCCGCCCGCGCGCCCGCCCCCCAGAGCGCCTCCCAGCCGCACGTGCCGGGCACCGGGCCCGCGCCGCGGCCCGCCGCCCCCCACCAGCGCAGCCCGCAGCACAGCGCCTGCCTCCCCAAGCCCGGCCGGCCCGCCGTCTTGGCCGCCTCGGGCCCAGCGCCCGAGGAAGCGCCCTCGGAGCTCGGGCGCCGCAGGCTGCAGGCCGCGGAGGGACGCAGGGCGCGAGGGCGGGAGGCAGGGGCTGCCGCTCCCGCCGCTGCTGCGTCTCCTCGGCGCCCGCTGCGTCCCCGCGCGCCCTCCCCCCGCACCCCGCGCTCCCTAGTGGACCTTCCGGGGCGCGAGCCGCCAGAGACGGACCCGCCTCCTCGCACCTCCGGCCCGCCCGCCGGCCAATGGGGAGCAGGCCGGGGCGGGGCCCGCGCGGGGCACGCCCCACACCCCTCGGCCGAGCGGGGCGAGGAGAGCAGCTGTGGCGGCGGTGGCCGCAGGGGGGAGGGCGGCCGGTGGCTTCCTCGCCTGCGGACGTGTGGCCCGGGTCGGCCACCCGCAGGCCCCGCGCGGCCCCGCAGGGGGAAGGGAGGAACCGAGTGGGTGTCGGGGGTTGGGGGGGACGCAGCCGGTCTTCCCGCCGCCCCAGCCGGCTCACGGAGCGTGAAGCCCGCGCTCTCGGTCCCCTTCCGCCGTAGGCGCAGGCGGGGAGCTGTGCCCCGGTGGTTCTGAACCAGGCGCTGCGGAAATTCCAGGTAGGCGCAGGGCCTGAGGGTCACGATTCCCGTGGCTGCTGTGGCTGCTGCTGCTTCGGTGCTCCACAGCCGGCTGTACCTTGAGCTCTTGCAAGCACAAGGGCTATCTGGCTTCCGGGAGCCTTGCTCTAATAAGGAGCCCTCCTCGCTGGTTCATTCCTGGGGTCAGGTGGTGACTCAGTCTCGCTTCAATACCCCTGTAATTTGAGGGGGTCAACATCCGATCTTAGTCATTCCTTCCGTCTTTGACCTTTGACATCTTTAAACTCAAAATATTCATTACCTTCCAAATATTAATTACTCTAACACCACCACTGCAACATCTTCACCCATACATTTGACACACTTGTCTGTTAAAGTACAGCACAATCACCCAGGCTTCAGTGTTCTGATAAACAATAGATCAGAAAGGTTTCATCCATCCCTCTGCCTTGGCCAGGAGTGCATGGCACTCATTTCATTGATGACGATACACGTGATCAGGCGTTTCTTGCTCCTCTCTCCCTCCCACAATAATGCAATAAGTCACAATGATGGTAATTGGGCCATAAAGTCACTTGCACTCTGAAATAAAATAAATCCACAGAGATGTGAAGGGCTTGCAAATCCTACTGGGTATTAACTAAATAAGGATTACACGAAAGGGAAAGGCATATTGCTATTTCATGCATAAAGGATGCAGATGCATAAAGGGTGAAGATGTTGGTACCACCAGCTAAGGTCGTTCTAACAGCAGGTGAGCAGCTTCTGCTCTCGCCCTCCCCTCGCAAGCCCCTGTTTCCTCCTCCCAAACCAGAGTCTCTGTACCAGCATGAATTCCTGATCATCACTGAAAGATGATATATAAAAAGGAAAGGATTCACATGACATTGATTTGTCTAAGAATTGGCTGATATACGTGAAATTGTTTGCAAAGCATTTCAACTCCGTTGGAAGAATTGTGTCACAGAAAAGAACTGGTTTCCAGCACTTCTCTATACTGTGTTAACCAGGGAAAGATTCTGAAGAGAGTTCATACAGGTAATCAGACTTAAAAAGGTCATTGACACATAGATTAAAGACGAAAAGTAAGATTGTGTAGCTCAAGTTCAAATTCTGCAATTAGGAATTCTGTAATACTCCTGTAAAATTTAATGACATTTATTTTAAAAAATAATTGAAAGGGATCAAAACACTGAAATACATAGGCAAGAACTCCTTCTCTTCTCCAGGCAGCCAATGAAAAAGTCAGCAGCTAAAGTGTGTATTTTAAAAACAGTGGCTTGCTTTGCTACCCAGAGGAAGCAGGAAGTAGAGTAGTAACAGTTACAAGGATGGAATCAGTCTTCCATTGTGCCAAATCTGCATTTGTATGGTGCTCATCCCAAAGAAACCTTTGAGTCTTTGTGCTTATGAGCTCTCAAGTGCTTGTAGCTCACAGAGCATGCAACACTGGGAGAGGATTATATGGTCACAAAAGAAACAGACTGGGAAATCAAATTGTTATCCAAACCCTGGCCCAACAAAAATGAGATGGCTATGTCCATTTAGAATCAAGGGTTTAGCAACCAAGTGCTACTTTGTTTAAACAAATGTTTCCGACCAAGAACAGTAAAAATACTTCAGCCTTTAAAAACAGGTGGCTGATTCTCCTTGTGAAAGGAGGGGAGGAAAGGGAAGAAAACAACTGGAAAACAAAAACCAAAAAACTTTCCCATCTGCTTGGCCACCTCCTACTCGATGCTATGATTATGGTTCTACATCATTAAGTTTTACAAGTAATGTTTTCTGGGAGGATAATTATAGAACCAGCATTATACTGAGATCTTTTAACTTTGAGTCATTTAAACACATCTTCCAAATAATACAACTTTGTAATATAATTAATTTTAAGATTAATATTGAGCTTTTGGTTCATAGTCTGCACAAAAGGCTCCAGGGTAGTAAGAACAACCCATTTCTGTAGTAGATTCCTTAGGCTTTGTTAAGCCAGAGAGGTTCATGCTCTTGTGAAACTGGGGATAATAGCCATATTTCATTGAGTCTTGGCCTCCTTTCCTGGTATAGTTTAATAAGAAACAAAAAATGCTACCATTCAAACTATGATACAATGTTTTCTTTTCATTAATATTTTAATTTAAATGTATTCAAAAAGCTCTTTGGTAAGTATTTAGACAGATTTTTATTACATATGGCCTGAATGCATACATAAAATAAAAGTTAAAATTTTTGGTTAACGTTTTTCTAAACCTCACATTAAGAATCTCACTACTTTTATTTACTTTCTAACTGAGAGATTTCAGTGCCCAGATTTTTCTCACAATATGTTCCTCTGAGCCACCCAGAGCTTTTGTCATGCTGCACTTAAAAAATTATTATTAGACATATAGCTGACATTCAATGTTAAATTAGTTTCAGGTGTACAACATAGTAATTTGACAATTCTATACATTACTCAGTGATCACCACAGTAAGTATATCATCACGTCACCATATAAACTTATTATAATATCATTGGCTGTATTCCCAATGCTGTACTTTTCATCTCCAGATGAGAACAGGAAATTATTTTATTTATTTAATAACAGGAAATTTGTACCTCTTAATCCCCTTCACCTATTTCACCCATCCCCCATCCACCTTCCCTCCCATAACCACCAGTTTGTTCTTTGTATTTAAGAGTCTATTTCTGTTTTTTTTTTTTTGTCTGTTCACTTGTTTCTTTTTTTATATTCCATACAGACGTGAAATTACAGGGGCCCCTGGGTGGCTTAGTGGGTTAAAGCCTCTGCCTTTGGCTCAGGTCATGATACCATGTTCCTGGAATTGAGCCCCGAGACGGGCTCTCTGCTCGGTGGGGACCCTGCTTCACCTGCCTCTCTGCCTGTCTCTCTGCCTACTTGTGATCTCTCTCTCTTTCAAATAAATAAATAAAATCTTAAAAAGAAAAAAAAAAGGAAGTGAAATCATATGGTATTTGCCTTTCTCCGTCTGACTTATTTCTCTTAACCTAATACCTTCTAGATCCAGCCATATTGTCACAAATAGCAAGATCTCATTCTTTTTTATAGCTGGATAATATTCCATTATATATCTATATACACCATATCTTTACCCATTCATCTACTGATAAACACCTGAACTGCTTCCATATACTGGCTATTATAAATAGTGCTGCAGAAAACCTAGGAGGGCATATATCTTTTTGAATCAAGTGTTTTTATTTCCTTTGGGTAAATATCAAGTACTAGAATTACTAAAGCATATGGTAAATCTATTTTTAATTTTTTGAGGAACCTCCATACTGTTTTCCACCAATTTACATTCCCACTAAAAATGTACAGAGGTTCCTTTTTCTCCACATCCTGGCCAACACTTGTTATTTCTTGTCTTTTTAATACTAGCCATTCTGACAAGTATAAGGTGATAGATCTCCCTGTGGGTTTGATTTTATTTTCCTGATGATGAGTGATATTGAGCATCTTTTCACATGTCTATTGGGTGTCTGTATGTATTTTTTGGAAAAATGTCTATTAAGTCCTCTGCCCATTTTTCAATTGGATTATATGTTGGGGTTTGGGTTTTTTGGGGGGTTTGGTGTGTGTGTGTGTGTTCTTTACATATTTTGGTTATTAATTCTTTATTTTATTTATCATTCACCACTGTCTTCTCCCATTCTGTAGGTTCCCTTTTGGTTTTGTTGCGGGTTTCCCTTACTGTGCAAAAGCTTTTTATTTTGTTGTAGTCTTAATAATTTATTTTTGTTCTTGTTTCCCTTGCCTAAGCAGACATACCCACAAATAATGTTGCTAAAACCAATCTCCAAGTGATTACTGCTTATTGTCTTTTTGGAGTTTTATGGTTTCAGGGCTCTCATTTATTCATTTAATTTTTTTTTTAAGTAAGCTTTACACTGAATGTGGGACCTAAACTCACAGCCTCAAGAATAAGAGTCACATGCTGTAAAGGCTGAGCAAGACAGGCACACCTCACACTTCACATTTAGATCTTTGATCCATTTTGAGTTTCTTTACGTGTATGGTAAAAGAATGTGGTCTAGTTTCATTCTTTTGCAAATGGCTCTCCAGTTTTCCCAACACTGTTTTTGAGGAAACTTTCTTCTGTTACATATACTTGCCTCCTTTGTCAAAGATTAATTGACCATATAATTGTGGATTTATTTCTGGGCTCTCTATCCTGTTTCCGTTGATTTATGTGTATATTTTCTCCCAGTACCCTACTGTTTTGATTACTATAACTTTGTAGTATATCTTTAAATCCAAGAAACTGATACCTCCAGCTTTGTTCTCCTTTCTCAAGATTGTTTTGCATGCTACACTTCTTATAAAAGTATTCTGAGGTCATCCAAATTGCCACCCCTCCATTCTGCTTGGTTTGATGCTGGTAGGGTTTCTCTTTTTCTTTTTTCTTTTTTTTTTCCTTATCTGAGATTTTCATATAATAACCAGTTTATTTTCTTTCTTTAAATGGTCCTCAAAAGGCCTGTGGCTTGGCATGCCAAGGGATGTAGATGATCAGTTGTGCCCTAGGAGCAGTAACCACATGGCACAGGGTCAAGCTGTGGTAACTTTATAGGGACTTCCTCCTGCTCAGCCCCACCTATAAGACAATTCCTGACATTGGAGATGTGAAAGAAAATGGGAGGGGAGGGGCATCTTAAAATCCATAAAATATGGCATATTGTCTCCTGTTTGTACTTATACAATTTATGATTTTGCAAATGGCCAAGCTGCCGCAGGGAACAAAAATGAGGTCCTAAGGTGGCAGAGACTGACCTGGCCAGACCTGTACTGCACAGGCTATGTGTTACTGGATCAGTATAAATGGAGAAAGCAGGGGTGAGTCAGGGAAGCTGCTGCTTCTCCCTACATTGCCTTCATCACCCACAGGGAGGGGGCCCAAAGCCAAGGAGGACCTCCTGGAACTGAGACAGGGGAGGGGAAAAGAAAGCTGAACGATGCCACAGCTGCTGAACCATGACCAAAATATGGGGGAGAAGGCTGGAGGCAAATGTGCATGGTACACCGTGACATTTGGAGTCCTAGGTGACATAGAAGCTTAAGGATCCAACCTTGCTCAAACTGATTTTACATGATGATTTTATCTTCTAATCAACCCAGAGATGCAGAGAATGAAATAGGGCAATACTATAGAAAATGCTTGAGAGAAATCTCTCTTATGATTGAGATAACCTGATATTTCCATTGATTCATTGATTCATTCATTCATTCATTCGTTCAACAATTATGTACTGAGTATTATGTATCAAATCCTCTTCTGAACACAGAATAAATAAGGAAAAAACCCCACAAATACCATTTTTATAGCACATGCATTCAAATAGAAGAGAGAGAACAGACAGTAAATAAATAAATATATAATATGTCAGCTGTTGATAAGAAGTCAAAAGTAGAGAGGGACAGAAACTATGTTGATTGTGATGGTGCTGGTGCTGTCTGTGTGTGCAGTTAGGGGAGATTACTCTGATAAGAAGACATTGGCAGATCCTTGAGTGGATTCAGAGAACAAGACGGGTACATTTAAGAAGAGGAAACAAGTGCAACGCCCCAAGAAAGGCACGCACTTGCTGTACTCTGTTAAACACTAAGGAGGCTGGTGAGCGGAGGCAGAGACAGCTGAGTGAAGAGGTAGGAGATAAATTGAGAAGGAAGTTGAGTGTTAAATTTTGTAAGACTGAATTTTGTATTGAGTGAAGTGGGGAGCCATTGGAGATTTTAGAGCAGAGAAATAACAAGGTCTGACTTTTGTCTTAAACGGATTGCTTTAACTGCTGAGTGGAAAATAAACTAGAACAGAGCAAAGATGGAATCCAGAAGACCAGATAGGAGACTATTACAATAACTCATAGAAGACGGTGTTTTGGACCACAGTGGGAGTAACTGAAATGTGGAGAACTGGTCAGATTTATAATATATTTTGAAGATAGAATCCACAGTTTCTACCAAAGAATTAAACTTGGGCAGTGAAAGAAAGAGATGAATCAAGAATGACTCTACAGTTTCCTGTTTGAGCTATTGCAAGACCAGCAGAGCTCGAGAAGAATAAGAGCTTGGTTTTGAACATGTTGGGTTTAACTCATCTAGGTAGATCTGGAAAGCAGGCAGTGGAAGAAAGCTCAAAATCCAGGTCTGGACTGGAGGTGGAGATGTGGAGTCATCAGGAGATAGATGGTAGAAGAGGGACAGTCACCAAGGACTCAGTGTAGACAGAGGAGAAGTCTGAGGTTGGGTCCTGGAGCACATTCATACTCAGAGATCAGGGAAATGAGAAGAAACCCCAAGTGGAGGGGCTTGTCCTCACTCAGAAGGGATTGGAGTAAGGGTTCCACCCAGGTAAACTTAGTGGGATTCTGTGGGTCTTCTTTCCTTACCGATTTTTCTTTTCAAGATTTATTTGAGAGAGAGAGAGAGAGCAGGAGCACACACATGCAGGGGGAAGAGACAGAAGGAGAGGGAGAGAATCTCAATCAGATTCCCCACTGAGCATGGAGCCTGACGTGGGGCTCGACTCCATAACCCTGAGCTCATGACCTGAGCCAAGATTCACACGCTTAACCACTTAGCCACCTAGACACCCACCCAGTTTGTTTTTCATTCTTTTTTTAAAATATTTTATTCATTTATTTATTTGACACAGAGAGAAAGAGAGAGAGAGAGATCACAAGTAGGCAGAGAGGCAGGCAGAGGGAGAGGGAGAAGCAGGTTTCCTGCTGAGCAGAGAGCCTGATGCGAGAGCCCGAGACCCTGAGACCATGATCTGAGCTGAAGCCACCCAGGTGCCCTCAATTTACTTTTCTCAGTGAAGTCATCAGAATGGTCGGTCATCAGCTGTATCTGATGGAAGGTGTTCAATTCTCACTCTGAACAAAATGGCTGTACATTAGAATCACTGGGAGAATTTTAAAAGCACACTTATATCCAGACCCTAATTGGATATTAATCTAATTGGTTCTGCACCAATTAGATCAGGTCCTTTGGAGGTGGGCACTCCTGTGTTTTAAAGTCTTCCAGGTGATTCAAAAGTGTGGCCAGTGTTGAGAAGCCCTGGCTTAAGGTTGGAGGAAAGAAGATGTGAAATAGTCAAAATATTTCACGAGAAGAATGGAGATTCTGTCGGTCAGAGAAACATACTTGGATTTGTGGCTGAGAATTTAATGTGAAAGGGGCGCCTGGTAGGCTCAGTGGGTTAAGCCGCTGCCTTCGGCTCAGGTCATGATCTCAGGGTCCTGGGATCGAGTCCCACATTGGGCTCTCTGCTCAGCAGGGGGCCTGCTTCCCTTCCTCTTTCTGTGATCTCTTCCCTTCCTCTCTCCTACTGTGATCTCTCTCTGTCAAATAAATAAATAAAATCTTAAAAAAAAAAAGAATTTAATGTGAAAGCTTCCAGCATTGTTGCTTTTCTCACCAACCACCTTCAGCTGCCAGGGGCAGACATAGGGTGGACAGAAGGTTGGGTTTTTACCAGGGTGGGGTTTTATCAGGTATGTATGATGTATGATGGAGGTGAGAGTATGGGACAGGGATTATAGTTATGGGAGCGGACTCTGTGCCAGCTGCGGAGGCCTGTGAGAATTTGGGGTAAGGATCAAGAACCACAGAAAATGAAATAGGGGGACGCCTGGGTGGCTCAGTTGGTTAAGCAGCTGCCTTCGGCTCAGGCCATGATCCCAGCGTCCTGGGATCAAGTCCCACATCAGGCTCCTTGCTCGGCAGGGAGCCTGCTTCTTCCTCAGTCTCTGCCTGCCACTCTGTCTGCCTGTGCTCGCTCTTGCTCCCTCTCTCTCTCTGACAAATAAATAAAATCTTTAAAAAAAAAAGATTCTCTTCAAAAAAAGAAAATGAAATAGGTAAATGGATTCTTCTGAGTGACTTAGATAATTAATACTTCTTGAAATAATTTAGTGCAGCCAGACCCCTGCAAAGCAGCACAAACAACTCTGATGAGTGCTTCAATCTACCACTTCTTCCCAGGGCTTCAATCAATTGCTTTCAACAAGTGAACATTGAGATATTTAGAGCAAAGGAAAAAAAATAAATATTGGAAGTTCGCATTTTTTTTAAGATTTTATTTATTTATTTGACAGAGACACAATGAGATAGGGAATACAAGCAGTGGGAGAGGGAGAAGCAGGTTTTTCCGCTGAGAAGGGAGCCCGATGCGGGGCTGGATTCTCAGGCCCCTGGGATCATGACCTGAGCCAAAGAGCAGATGCTTAACAATTGAGCTACCCAGGCTCCCCTGGAAGTTAGCTTTTTACATTCTTGGAAAATGGGATTTTGTACATTTATGTCCTTTTTCTGTCCCCTTGTGGATATTTTCCCTCTTGAAACACACCCAACCCCTGCTCCACAGTTGTCCAGTAAAAGAAAGGGATCTGAGTGCCATCCCCAAAGTTCACTTGCGTTTAAAGGAGAAACAATCCTGGGAAGCTGTTTTACACAAAAGAGTAGATTAATCAGTTGTAGAAACTCAGGTATTATAAGAAAACGGGAGAGATATTCGTTACTAGAAGGGGGACTGGCTCAGCGTTTCTAAATTCACACTGGTAGATTGTTGAACTGTTGTAGGCTGAGTGTTAAAATCACATCTTTCCCTCCGTTTTCTTACAGAGACAATGATGGTTCTTCCAAGATTGTCTGTGAAAGGCTAGGCACCTGCAAAACCACACATTTGACCTGAGCCATCACCCAAGTAGAATGTAATCCGCTCTCAGATCATAGGAGAAAAAAGAGAGAGAGAGAATCCCAAGAAGAAACACTCACGTCAGGATTTTCATCAAATTTAGTGCACGTCTCACCATTTATCTTCATTTGCGGTAATTTTTTAAATAAACACTAATGTCGAATTGCCCTGCGTTACAATGAGCAACTCAATTATCAGAAAATCACGAGTCTCCAACGTTTGTTCTAATTACTAAAGCAGAAGAGTGGACAGAGTTTAGAAAATTTTCAACAAGGCTTAAACAAGAGAGATTTTCCACTTTTTTCTAATCAGGTCAACATAGATACCACTTTCCCTACAACCTTGTAGGCAGTTGCTATTTTTCAGAGATATCATTTGGTTCTTTATAGAAGGCTTAAAGTTGGAGGTCCATAAAAACAATAATCAACTTTTATGTGTGCCTTCTATAGGCCAGGAACTGTGCTAAATGAACAGTATCTAATTTAATCCTCCTAACAAGCCCTGTGAAGTCAATACTACTGACTATTCTCACTCCAAGGGGGGGCAAAGCAGATGCTTCGAGAGTTGAACTCAGTTTTCCAAGTTCATACAGCTCGTATATGATGGAATCAGGACTTGAGCTCAGTCTAATGCCAGGTTGGACCCTCAGTGGCAGCTACTGTAGTTTTTTTGACCGTCACCTGCTTCCCTCCCCCACCCCCGCCCCCATCTGATTCCCATTTAGGGATAATCAGCCATACCTAAATGACAGTGGCCAGGCAGGAAGGGTGGCTACTGGGTTTAATTATTTATATCCAGGGGGAAGAGCCGCCTCGCCCCATACGTTCTGCTTCAGCTCTTGCCCTGCCAGGGGAGTAGCCATCCTTCAAACCATCAGTGTTAATTGCTGGTGAGGGATGAATTAGGCGGCAGGGGTCACACACAGTTTACTAGTCATGCATATTTCTTTCAGAATACCTAAGTACCATTCCCTTGGAGATGAGAAGAAATGATGGGAGGGATGCTAAAAGGGACTCCCAGAAATATTTCTGGACCAGTCATGATCACTAGCCCTTATGATACTCTTGGAGTCATTTTACTGGTTCTTGAAATGAGTGCACTTGCCCTAGGATGGCTTGGCCCCTCCCAGTAATCAGAAGCTCCCAGGATGGGTCAAAGATTACTTTATTTGCTATAATTCTGCAAGTTGAATGTATCTCTCAGCCATTTCCTGTGAATGCTATTATGGGGCAGGCACAGGGGGATGACTATGGGACAGAAACATATCAGGTGAGAGGGATCCTATGCTTTTGTATGAAGGAGAAGCCCATTCTCCTTGGTGATGGGAGTTTTCTTTCTGCTCTGACTCCTGCCCAGCCGGGATCAGTGGGGAGCCTCCTCCTTTGGGCGACAGGTCTCTTTCTTTCTAAATCTTCTTTTTTTGGGCCAAAAAGCAAGACTACCCTTCTTTTCATCTTTCAGCTTTTTCATCCTGGCCAACGACACTCAAACACCCACGCCCCCAATTTGGGCTGCTAGACTATGCCAAGAGGCCACATACTGGATATATTACCTCAGGCCCAGTGTTTGGACTTCACTGAACCTTAATTGTAACATCTGAGAAGGGTTGGGGAGGCGGATGTTGTGAGGATTCATTAAGACAATGTTAAATTTTTATCACGGAGTCAAGGAAGATCTCTTGTTAGGAATGTGTTCAATCTTACCAGAATAGAGGGCAAAATAGCATTTTACATATATTTTTTAATAAAGTATTTCTTTTTAAAAAATTGTTTATTTGACAGAGAGACAGAGCAGGAATACAAGCAGGGGAGTGGGAGAGGGAGAAGAAGTCTTCCTGCTGAGCAGGGAGCCCAATGTGGGCCTCCATCCCAAGACCCTAAGATCATGATCTGAGTGGAAAAACGACGCTTTAAGGACTGAGCCACCCAGGTTCCCTGCAAAACAGCATTTTGTTTAAAGATTTTATTTATTAATTTGACCGACAGAGATCACAAGTAGGCAGAGAAGCAGGCAGAGAGAGAGGGAGAAGCAGGCTCCCCGCTGAGCAGAGAGCCCGATGAGGGGCTCCATCCCAGGACCCTGGGATCATGACCTGAGCTGAAGGCAGAGGCTTTAACCCACCGAGCCACCAGGCACCCCGGAAAACAGCCTTTTAAACAATATTTTTATTTTTATTTTATACATATATATGTAAACAGAGAATTGAATGTATACATATAAATATAACTTGTAAACACATTTGATATATATTTATGTTTATCCTAGGACGCAACACTGCCCTCCTGAGCAGCGCAAGAGGGTGGGTTTTTACAAAGAATCACCAAACAGCTTGACCAAACTGAACGGCCTGCCTTGCGCTGCTGCTTAAGAGAAAGTCTTGAGTTGGGAAAGGTTTGACAAGTACTGAGAAAAACCAGTCAATTAATATGTTAAAAACACTACCCAACCACAGTATGAACCATTTAGACATATGGCTTTAATTTTGACTTTAGTCTCCAAAGCCTAGGGGTCCCTGGGGAAAGGGGGCAGAGGGAGAGAAAGGACCAGCTTCTCTGTGGGCCAGGTTTCTGGGGTTGCTCCCAGCCCTGCCCCCAGAGGGAATGCCCCCACCCAGGGCTTTGCTCCCAGAAGGGCCCCTCCCCCAGAAAGCCCCTTCCCAAATGGCCCTGACCTTTGGCCACACCCTCAGAGGTCCCATTATCCACCCCCAACCCCCTCACACCCCCCTACCCTGCCAAGCACCGCCCTCAGAAGGGTTCTAAGGTGAAGTCAGTGTGCTTCTCTCTCAATGTCTAGGAATTACTCAGTTTTATTTTTGACTTTGTGTTTTTTGAGCGAAGTGGGTGGTGTAAGGACCTACTTTATATTTTTATATTTTAGCCAGAGGCTTCCATTGAGGTTACACAATAACCTTGTTGTTTAACCCTTAAGCTGTCCCTGCTCCCCTTCTCCCAGGGGACTTACTTAAAAACAAGTCCTGGAAATCAACCTCAGGTAACAAAGCCCAAATCCAAGGGTGGGTCAGGCCAGGTAAGACATCTGATCAGTGGAGGGCTGCATACTGTCTCCCTAGCTACCAAGGAGTATGGGTCCCGCCCTTTGTGAGTCTTTTGGGCGAAAATCCTAACCAAGGTGATAGGCTAGGTCAAATATCTACTAAAAGGTAAGTTGTAATTCAATTGGTCACCTAGCATCACTGTGCAGCTTTCTCTGTGTGTTACAATTTCATTGGCCACCTGTGCATGACCAGGCTCAACCGCATGGCCTATGTCCTTAAAAGCTAGTCTGTAAAGGAGAGAGGGGTTGACTTCTCTGTAAGAAAAGCGGCCCTGGCTGGTCAGTTTGATTCTTGATGCTTGGTGCAAAATAAAGCTTTGTTTGACCTTCGCTTTGTATCAGTCTCGCTCTTTTAATGATGGACCCATTATTGGGGCATAACAGGTGGGATAGTGGAGCACGTACATAGTGGAGGGGACAGCCCACTGTGGGTATCCACCATTCCTTGCCTGTACTGCTCATTTGCATGTACTGCTCGCCCTGCCCGGTGAGCACAGCATGTAAATGGACACCTCGTGAGTGGTGGTCAACGAGACTCGCTGACCACGTGATGTCTATGACCGAGTCAACCGGAGCTCGCCTTCCCTACAGACCAGAGCTTGCTCTGAGCACCGGCAGGAGGCGTTGGCCTCTTGTGAGCAGCCCAGAACCCTGTCTTGTCCTTTCTCACTCATGTCACCTCCCTGTGTTAGCCAAGCCTTGGAAGTGGTGACTTAGGAGGGAAGGGAAAGAAAGGCAGCCCCTGGCTCCTGATCCTGTCAAGTTCCGTACTCATCAGGAAGCCGAGGGCAGCAGGGTTGGTGGAACAGGTGTGAGTCCCCAGGTGAGGTAAAGATGGCAGAGCTGGTCTTGTGCAGGATTTCTACGGTTCTGATAAGAAGAGGGCACGTGGGTGTGCCCCAGCTGTGGAATCCCTGCGTGAATTATTTAACACTGACATTGCACCCTGCGAAGATGAATGGCATAAATCATGCCCATAATCACATTATAAAATTTTTATTTGCTTGGAATGACATTAAATGCAAATAGAAAACAGCAGCCATGCCCCTTCAGAAGACAGATGATGGAGGAAATGAGCTTTCTATTTTAGTACCTTTAACAAACACTTCCTCCCTGTTTTTGCCCAAAGGGTCCTATATCTTCATTTTGCATGGGGCTTGTAAATTATGTAGCCAGCCCTGGGGACAGCTGTGCAGTGTCTCAATGACCCAGTGCAGGGAATGGCAGGAGCCTCCCTCCTTGATACAGTAGTATTACACAAGCCCCTGAAGCTGAAACAGAACTTCAGGATAAAGTCTGGGGGGGAGGTCCTCAAATTTCTGAGTCATGGGCTGTCATAAACAAAATAACAGCCGGGTGGCTTAGGCAACATACAATTTATTTTCTCATGGTTCTGGGCGCTGGAAGTCCAAGATCAAGGTGGCAGTAGGGTTCGATTCTTCAAACGTCTCTCCTTGGCTTGCAGATAGCTGTGTTCTCCACTCTGTCTTCAAACGATTGTCCTTCAGTCTGTACTGTCTGTGTCCTAATCTCTTCTTCCTGTAAGCACACCAGTCCTGTTGGCTTGGTGCCCACCCCCAGTGAGCTCGTTTTCCCTTTATCACCTCTTTAAAAATCCTGTCTCTGAATACTGCCACATTCTGAGATGCTGGGTGTTAGGACGTCAACGTAGGAATCTGGGGGCATCCAACTAAGCCCATAACAATAGTCAAAACGGGATCCGAAACTGAAATTTAGACACATTTTAAAATGCTAAAAGTGTATATATATAATTTTTGTGGTAGGCCTGAGATGGTTGGTAGGCTGAGATGTATTTGTAACCTTTGAGGGAAACATCCTTTGGAATGATCAAAGAGAGCTTCTATGTAATTCCATACATCCACAATTAAACCCCAGAGCTTTTTAATTTGGAATTTGGCTGTTTTGTGCTTGGTGGTAACCAAAACCAGCCTAGGGCTTTTCTTTTGTTTTGGCAGAAAAGTAGGAGGCAGAGGACTTGAGCATTTAGACATCTTGCTGCTCTTTGGTTTAATCATACTCTACTGAGTTGCCCGAAACTAATTAAGCTCTTGTCTCTGTAGAGGAGAGATGATGTTCATTACATGTCATTGGCCACAATGTTCCTTTTTTAAATTGTTGTTAACATTTGTGTTATTTTTCAGTATAAGAGACAAGCTTTATCTTAGTTTGGGCTGATGTAACAAGAGCACCATAAACTAGGTGCTTTAAAGACATACTTATTTCTCTCAGTTCTGGAAGCGGGGAAGTCTACGATCAAGACCCTGGAAGATTCCGTGTCTGTTCAAGTGCCCACTTCCTGGGTCACAGATGACCATCTTCTCCCTATAACCTCCAAGGTGGAGGAGGCGAGGGATCTCTGTGGGGTCTCTCTTATGGAGACACTAATCTCGCCCATGAGGACTCCACCCTCATGACCTAAACATCTCTCAAGGACCCCATCTCCTAGTTATGTCCCTTTGGACATTGAGTTTTCAACTTATGAATCCTGGAGGGATACACTGTCTACAGTGAGCTTCGTCAAACATCTTTTATGTTCAAGGCACTGTTTTTTGGCAAAATTAATCATTTCCTACACATCCTTTGAAGCAAGAGTATTTCTGCACTTTGCCTTCCTTTAGAACCTTTCTCTAGAGAGGATCCTAAAAAGTTCAGAAAAGATGCAGAAGAAACCTGCTGGTTAGCTCGTTTTTCACAGTAGAGCAGAATTCATTTTGAAGTAGGTTAATCTTAGAAATCCAGGCGAAGACACTTCGCTTGAAAATCATCTCAAATGATCAGTTAGTTTTGTTAGTATGAGTAATAGTAACTATAAGATCAATAGAACAACTTTTTGTTCTACTGTGGGCCTACTGTGTGCTGGGTACCTCGGAGCACCTGAGTCGAACCATCTCGTGATCCTTTCAACAGCCCACTGAGGGTCACACTGTCTTCTCCTCCACGTTATGGATGAGCCTTAAGTCTGGGCCAGAAATGACACAACTTTCCCAAAGCCATATTGCTACTGAGGGGCCAGCTGGGATCTATGCCCACTCTGGTGCCAGAGCCTGTGATTGCAAACGTGGGCTGCACTAGCTGTTCAGAACAAAGGACTGTTCATGGAGGTGACACAGCTAACCCGTGAGACCCACCACCCTTTTCCCTAAGGTCATCCCGGTACAGCCTGCAGTGATGGCCCGAGTTAAGCATTTCAACTTGGTGCTGCAGAGGGCGTGTTTTAGGGACAAGATTGGTGTTAAGGGGGTCTAATGAAGCCCAGAGGGAATGGAAGGAAACAGGACTTGGGGAAATATCTGGGTCCCTGGAGCAGTGATCTCCTTTTATTACTGTGCACCTCTCTTTCACAAAAATAAATAAATACATAAATACATACATACATACATACAAAAAATATTTGCAGACATAGCACAAATTTAAGCAAATTTTTGATAAATTATAAACTCTACTACTCTACTAAATTATTATGCAAATTATAAATGACATGCAAAAGCTAAACAGTTAAATGGATGACATGAAATATGAATAAAACTTATAATATTTTCTTCCAGCCCCTTACTGGACTATTTGTCAAACTCCCTTTGGAGAAGACTTTTTAAAGATTTGTTTATTTATTTATTGAGAGAGAGACAACACGTGTGTGCACATGTGAGTAGGGGGGTGGGGCAAAGGGAAAAGGAGAGAAGCAGACTCCCCATTGAGCACAGAGGCCTCACTAAGGGCTCAATCCCATGACCCTGAGATCATGACTTGAGCCAAAATTTTGAGTCAGACATTTAATCAACTGAGACACCCAGATGCCCTGGAGAAGACTTTTTAAGAAAGAGATAGGACACTGGATATATAGCAATAATTCCTAGAATTAATCTTTAAAAGTGGGAAGATAGAAATGGTTTTTTAAAATTTTTTTAAAGATTTTCTTTATTTATTCATAAGAGATGGGAGGCAGAGGCAGAAGCAGGCTTCCCGCAGAGCAGGAAGTCCAGAGTGGGACTTGATCCCAGGACCTGGGATCATGACCCTAGCTGGAGATAGACGCTGGAGATACTGATAAACCAAACTTTAGGGAAAAATACTGAACTTTACTGGGAAGATGAAGCAGAACAACAGCATATGGCAGCAACATGAGTTTTAGATAGTTGTTGGTCACCCAGAAGGCTTAAGGTGGAGAGAAAAACAAAAGGCTGTAGTGACCCAAAATTGTCCGAGTTGTGTAATTTGACCCAGGAACTTCCGGGTGACATAAAGATTTGTTTATTTATTACACGGACAGCGCCATGTGGGGACAGAGCAAGGGGGAATGAGAATTCCATACAAACGTGTGAGTGGCTCTTCTCCCATCTCCAGGGGGGAAGGAAGAGATTGGGTTTACTCCAGTAAGCATGGTGATGAGTTGGTGAGGTAGGTTGACTAGATGTCTGGACACCTGAAAAAGCCAGCTAAGGGGGCTTCCTGGCCATCTTGTCAGTGTCTTATTGAAAGCTTGTCATGTGCAAGACTTTCTTTTAACAGGTTGCCAGGTGAATTGATGTACAAATCAGACTACCGGCCGCCATGTGCCATTGCTCAGGTGGTCCATGACACAGTGCCCTGCAACTAAGGGGATGCACTTAGCATTACAGACATAGTTCTGTCTTTGTTATTTTGAAATTTAGAAAATATCTTATTAATTTGTTCACCCCAAAGAGGCAATTTATTGCTTACTATGACAGTCTTTTGGTAGAGGACACAAAACTGCTTTCTTTGTTATGAAAATCAATGTGTTACACCAATTTTCTGAAAGATAGAAATGAATTGCCTCCTTCCAGCTGGGTCAGGACATAAGTGTACCCTATGTATTGGTTTTTCAATAGATTCCATTTACAGATTGTACATGTCTCTCAATACAGAAGACATTTGCTCACATTTATGTGTAGAACATTCCCGAACCTGGTCCAGGTTGCGGATGAAACCGTCACTCTGACTGGCAAGGCATAACGAAGAAGAGTTTTCCTGTAAACAATATGTGGTCATGGAAGGAATCAGCACTGCAATTCGTGGCTGATTCCAAAGGCTCTAAGAGGTGGTAGATGCACAGGCAAAGTGGTGACTTTTGCAGAGGAAGCAGGCTGGGGAGAGATAGCAAAACAGAAGTTTGAGAGGGCCCTAAAATCTCCTCCTGTGGGATTATTGGCCATTGAGCTTGAGAAAGGCTATGGTGAAAACTTGAAAGAGCATCAGATCAAACCCTTGGCCACTGGAGGTTGAAACTGACATGAGCAGCACTATCTCTATTCTTGACCCAAGGCCACAGGATGACAAGCTTTGCTTTTTCAATGTGGTCTCAAGTCTCTATACTGCCCTATAAAGAAAATAATACAAATAAATGCTGAGAGTGTAAAGTGTAAGCAGAGCTCCCCTTGGCCATTTCCTAAGTTTTGTCCACTCCGAAGTGACTATCACTTTGGTGAGTGCATTGCAGGAAATGGCCTTAATGATCAATGGCAGACCTCCACTCCAGAGTGACATAAAAAGCAATCTGCACCTCCTTCCTGATTTGTCTGTAATGAAACTTGCTTTCCTCAGGTCCCAGCATTCGAGGCAGATAAAAATGTTCCCTTTCATTGGCTCTTACTCATACTTCAGCAAGATTTCCCATGTGCTTTCCTTGGCTGGCTGCGAAACTGGACCACAATTTATGGGATCTTAGGGGACAGGCGCATAGAATTCCAGTAGGATCCCGGAACAGAACCTATTTGGAGATTAGAGACCATTGCGGTGCAAAGCTTTTCTTTGAGATCGAAAGAGGTGCATGTTATGCAAATATTAGCAAGTGTAAGTTCACACTGTCTATTGAAAATTTATAGACTCATTATGGTCAAGAAGGCTGGAAGATAAGTAGATTTTGGGAAAGATTCAGGTAAATTCAGGGAGGTGGCAAATTACCCCAGGGAAAGTAGAATGGCTAAAGAGTATGGCCCAAACTTTTTAAAAAAATTTTATTCACTTATTTGACACACAGAGAGCCAGAAAGCACAAGTGGGGGGAATGGCTGAGGGAGAAGGAGAAGCAGGCTCCCCGCTGAGCAGGGAGGCAAATGTGTGGGACTCGATCCCAGGACCCTGGGATCATGACCTGAGCTGAAGGCAGACACTTAACCGACTGAGCCACCCAGGCACCCCCTGGCTCCAACTTCCAAAGATGGTGTATGAGATACCTTTGGTGGGAAGGAATGAAGATCAGCAACTGTCCTTGATTCTGCTTCTCAGGAAGGCATTTTGATGTGGTGCCCAGGACTTTGGAGACAGACACATGCTTGGTGCCCTCCGGCTCTGCCGCAAAAGCAACACCTTCCAGAGGGCAGCTGCAGGCACCGGGTGGCGTCACACAGGGTCAGACCCGGGAGGCACTCAGCCACGTACCCATTCCACCATCCTGCTGGGTTTGGAAGAGCGCTATCAAAGTCCCTGCTGCCGAAGGACCATCCAGAGTGACATGTCCCATGAGGCACGCGGGCATTCCTTTACCCCTTCAGGTTATTGGCAGCAAGGCTGGAAATTTTTTTAATTGCCTGGGAAAATGATAGCAAACAGCTCCAAAAAGGAGTTTCTGAACGCAGACTTCATACTATGTTTTGAGTACATTTCATTCATTTGGCAGGTACTGACAGGGTGCTTAAGTGCCAGGTGCTGCTGCATTAGAAACAGACTTGAGAAGTTAACAGGAGGGGGCTCCAGCCCTCAACCAGCACAAAGTTGATCAATGGATGCATGTGACAGACAGAGCACTGTGACGGGGAGTACTAGGTGCTGTCATAAGAAGGGTATGCCTGGAGTTAAGGGAACACTCGGGGAGAGCTGTGGGAAATATGATGGATGCAGATGGCTCCAGGGGAAACCAGAGAACTGCTCAGATCCCTGCTTCTTAACAGCTCCAAGTGCCCGCCGCTTCAGAGTGGGGGCTGGGCGAGCAGGGAGCTGGGGTGGGCCAGCGATGCCTAAGTTCTGACCTCAAGCCCCTGCACTGTTTCACCTGTCCCTTTAGGAGTACAATGACATAGGATGTCACCAACGGAGGATCTACCCCTGCATCCTGGTACTGGGAAAGCACGCGAGGGCTGCGGAGCTGAAAGCAAGAGTTGGTAGTTCCAGTAATGTGTGCAGGGTTTTATAAAACTATATACCGGAAAATATCCGGTCTTATTTGCATGTGTTTGTATCATGCACAATTTTTAACTGCAATCCTCCTTTTACCTTCTTCCCTGTTGTTAAGACTCTCCTCTCCTCACCGCTGCCTTTGTCCCTATAAAACCTGTTGACAGCCTGGTGCTCATCCATGAGCTCATTCGCCTCTATCCACGCACGCATGGGGCTCTGTCACTGTTTAACAAATATGGGCTCATTTTATCTACCTCTTGATCTAGTGCTTCCCAGTTAATAATCCCTCCTGCATAACGTCCTTCTGTTTTTATCTTCATTTTTATAAAGAATGGCTGCTCACCTTTTATCAGGTGCCTTTATTTTTTTATCAAATGCATTTATTGCTATGGTCTTAAGAGTTTTTCACAGTTAATTTAGTGATGAGGTAAATCTTATTGATTTTCTGGTCTTGAGCTCCCTTTATTTTCCTGGAATGAATCCAAGTTGGTCTCAGGATATAGTCCTTTGATAGATGCCTGACTTCTGTTATTTGCTAACATTAGTTCAGTTTCTGTTAACTAATCTGTCCTAAGCCAGATTTGTTAATAGCTTCCCCGTTCCTCCCTCTCAGGTTTGGGTATTAAAATTGTGCTCAGCTTCATCAAGTGAATTGACTTATTATTGTTTAATTGCCTGTTGCCATTTAACAGTAGAATGACAGTTATCCAGCTGCAAACCTGTCTGATCTTGGAACTCATCTTCTGAATTTTCCATTCTTGAATCATTTGGATGATTTTGTTTTCCTAGGAAATCATCGTTTCTTCTAGGTTATCAAATTGATTAGTATAAAGTGCCTTGCAGTTTAGTGATTCTTCTTTTATATTATGCATTTGCTTTTATATCTCTGTTCCCAATCCTTATCTGTTTTGCAACTCTCTCCCTCTCTCTGTCCCCTCCTCCCTGAAACCCCCCTATCCCCATTCCCCTTCCCTCTCCCCACCTCCTCCCACACCCCATCTTCCCCCTCTCTTATCCTTAATAGGGCATGTGAAGTTTTTTTTTAATTATTATTATTTCATTAGTCTTTCATAGAAACAACTTTGAGTTTATTTGCCCCTGATATTTTTTATTAGTTTAAAAATTTATCTTTATTATAACTACTTCCTTTCTTTGGATTGAGCTGCCCTTTTCTGATGGGTTTAAATGAGTACTTTCTTTTATTTAAAAAAATGTTTGAAATTGAAGACATTTGACACTAAAGTCCCTTAGAGTATAACTTCTGGTGTCTTCTGTAAGTTTTGGTATGAAATAGTCTCCTTTCCATTGCTTTCAAGATTTTCTTCAGTCGTCTTATGATTTCTTCTTTGACTGAAGACTGTATTTCTTAACTTGTATGTAGTTTCAATTTTTTGTTACCAGGTTATCTAATTCTGATTCTACTGGATTGTGATCAAAGAACTGTTATTTAAATCTTTAATTTGGAAGGCTTGTAAAGGTTTCCTTTGTTGCCTAGTATGCAATTAATCTTTACAAATATGGCTTTCCTTAGGTGTAAGAAAGAAATGTTTTCCGAGGGAAATAAGGATGTCTATTTTCTTTTTCTTTTTAAAGATTTTATTTATTTATTTGACAGACAGAGATCACAAGTAGGCAGAGAGGCAGGCAGAGAGTGAGAGAGAGGAGGAAGCAGGCTCCCCGCGGAGCAGAGAGACCGATGTGGGGCTCAATCCTAGGACCCTGGGATCATGACCTGAGCCGAAGGCAGAGGCTTTAACCCACTGAGCCACCCAGGCGCCCCAGGATGTCTATTTTCTGTGTGTCCTTGTTTTTCCCTCCTTCTAGTAGATACTCCCATTTGAAAAGCTAAAATTTTACCTTGTTATTGCATTTTTAGAGTCTTCAGGTATTATGTTGTTAGATGTATACCTGCTTATACCTTTTACATCTTCTTTCCAAACTCTGCCTTTAAAAATGTCCCTCTTCATCTTAGTACCTATAACTTTAGACCCAACTTGTCTGCGATGAATTTTGCCATTCCGGCTTTCTCTTTTGCATGGTATCTCCTCACCTGATTCATTCTCAATCCCTTTTGCATTTTAAGTATGTTTCTTGAACAGCGTGGATCTGTAACCTCCTTATAGGCGCTTTAATAGAAAAAGTCAGTCTGTACACATTTAAATTAATGATAAACAGTCATAATTTTATTCCTCCCATCTTATTTTGTTTTTATTTTCCCCATTTTTGATGTTTTTAATCAAGTTCATTCTTTTTGTACTTGATAAATATAGAAGTTCTTTGCATTTTTCGATGACAGCTTAATTGAGATATAATTCACAGGCCATACGACTCACCATCTAATGTGGACAATTTAATGGCTTTCACTATATTTAACTATACTATACTGAACTACCTACACATTTTCATCATCCTCAAAAGACAACTTTAGCCATCACCACCAGTCTTAGGCAACCGCTAATCTACTTTCGGTCTCTGTAGATTTAGCTACTCTGGAAATTCCATATAAATCAAATTATGCAATACGTGGTATTCTGTGACTGACTTCTCTCAATCAGCAGAATGTTTTCAAGGCTCCTCTGTGTCGTGGCACATATCAAAATTCTATTCCTTTTCAAGGCTGAATAATATTCCACAGGCTGGATGGATCATATTTTATTTATCTCTTCATCAGTTGATGAACATCAGGGTTGTTCTCACCTTTTCACTATTACGAATAAACCCTAAACCTTCATGCACAAGTTTTTGTGTGGGCATAGTTTTTTTCTTTGCTCTATACACAGGAGTGATATTGGTGTGTCATATGGCAACTCTGTGTTCTGCATTTTGAGGAGCTACTAAACCATTTCTAATGTGGCTGCGCCATTTTCCAAGCCCACCAGCAATTTCCAGGTTCCAGCTCTTCACATCCTTCCAACACCTGCTTTTGGGGTTTTTGATAGTAGCCATCCACGTGGGTGGGAGGTGGTATCTCACCATGGTTTTGATTTGCATTTCCCGAATGATTAGTGATGTTGAGCATATTTTCACGTGCTTATTGTCCCATATATTTTATATATACCTTATATGTATCTTTAAATATATATTATATATTTCATATTTTATTTATATTTAAATACATATTTAAGAATGTAAATATATTTACATAAATATGTTTATATAAATATATGATCATGTAAAATATATTTATACATACATTTATATATTAATGTATACATTTGAATATTAGAGAAATGTATATTCAAGTTCTTTGCTCACTTTTTAAGAGATTTTATTTATTTATTTGAGAGAGATTTATTGAGAGAGATCACAAGCAGGCAGAGAGGCAGGCAGAGAGAGAGGAAGAAGCAGGCTCCCTGCTGAGCAGAAAGAACGGGGCTCGATCCCAGGACTCCGAGTTCAAGACCTGAGCGGAAGGCAGCAGCTTAACCTGCTGAGCCACCCAGGCGCCCCTCTTTACTCATTTCTTAACTTGGTTGTCTTTTTATTTGAGTTGTAAGAATTCTTCACACAGTCTGAATGCATGTTCCTTATATATGACCTGCAAATATTTTCTCCCATTTAGTGGCTTGTCTTTTGACTTTGTCAATGGGGTCCTTGGAAGCACAAAACTGGGATATTTTGGTTGAGTCCCATTTATTTGTTTATTATTTTTTTTAAGTTGCTTGTACTTTGGTGTTTGGCCGAGGAGCCGTTGTTAGATTCAAGACCACTAACATTTACCTTTGTGTTTTCTTCTGAAAACTTTATCATTTTACTTTATTTTTATTTTTTAAAAGATTTTATTTATTTGAGAAAGAGACAATGAGAGAGAGCATGAGCGAGGAGAAGGTCAGAGGGAGAAGCAGACTCCCTGTGGAGCTTGGAGCCTGATGCAGGACTCAATCCGGAAACTCCGGGATCATGACCTGAGCAGAAGGCAGCCGTCCAACCAACTGAGCTACCCAGGCATCCCGAACTTTATCATTTTAATGCTTACATTTATGTCTTTGATGCATTTTGGGTTATTTTCTCTGTATGGTGTGAGGCAGGACTCCTGTTTCATTATTTGCATGTGGCTGCTTGGGAGTAAAATACTGTTCTTACCCCCATTGAATTGTTTGGCACCCTTGTCAAACATTAGTTGACTGTAATTTATTTTCCTTTTTTTTTCCCATTGAGGCATTTCACGTGCCATGTATATTATATTTCTAGGAAAAAGGAATCCCAGGATTTTCCCTCCTGCCTGGATTCTTCCTTCTTCATGGTGCATGATGCCAGAAGAATTTTTCCATGCAGTGAAACCAAACTGAGGGGATGGAAATATTCTGCCACTTTTCTAGATCTTTCAGTTATACAAGTCTAGGGCTGGTCATGCCACACTTGTTTAACTTGCCCGTGAGGTACACAGCAGTTTTCCCAGCTCTGTGGTCATCAATAATTTCAAATTTGCCAATGTACTCATGCTTCGTCATCACAGTGAGGAAACGGGACGATGACTTTGGTGCAGGGCCTCCTAAGAACCTGGCCTTCGCCCCCCCCTTTCAGCAGTGTTAATGTTCTTGAGGGCATCTGTGGGACATTTGTTCACACTGTTACTGCGGCACGGAAAGATGGCAGAAAAAGCTTTTTTCCCTTTTATTAATATTTGGTCTTGTTCTCCTTCCCTTTCTCATAACCGAATGCGTATTTCCCCTTCATCATTTGAAAACTGCATACTGTTCTCCAGCTGTTTTCCCCAGACGAGACCTTGTGTATCAAGAATCCTTATTTCACAGTTATTATACACAATCTTAAAGATTTATGACTGTCCGCTTATTTTACACATGCATACACACGAAGCACTAAATACGGACTTTATCTGAATGGCTAAATGTTGGCCAAGACAGAAGCCAGTTGTAGTGGGAACTGATAGGATAAAGATATAGTCTGAAGTTTTTGTTCTTTAAAAAAAGCCTTCATGGGGCGCCTGGGAGGCTCAGTGGGTTAAGCCGCTGCCTTCGGCTCAGGTCATGATCTCAGGGTCCTGGGATCAAGTCCCATGTCGGGCTCTCTGCTCAGTGGGGAGCCTGCTTCCTCCTCTATCTCTCTCTCTGCCTGCCTCTCTGCCTACTTGTGATCTCTCTGTCAAATAAATAGGTAAAATCTTAAAACAAAAACAAAAACAAAAACAAAAAAAGCCTTCATGGGGCGCCTGGGTGGCTCAGTGGGCTAAAGCCTCTTGCCTTCAGCCCAGGTCATGATCCCAGGGTCCTGGGATCAAGTCCTGCATCGGATTCTCTGTTCAGTGGGGAGCCTGCTTCCCCCTCTCTGCCTGCCTCTCTGCCTACTTGTGATCTCTGTCTTTCAAATAAATAAAATCTTAAAAAAAAAGGCCTTCATATTTTATTAAAAATTTTAGGTGTCCGAATTCAAAAGGTTAACAATATAGTACAATAATAATAATAATAATAATAATAATATATCATCTAATAATAAAATAATAATAATTTCTCCTGCATAGTCACTGCTGCACACTAGTAAAATGAGATGTTTCTTTTCTTTTCTTTTTTAAAGATTTTATTTATTTTATTTATTTGACAGACAGAGATCACAAGTAGGCAGAGAGGCAGGCAGAGAGAGAAGGAGGGAAGTGAGATCCCTGCTGAGCCAAGAGCCCGACGTAAGGCTTGATCCCAGCCAAAGGCAGAAGCTTAAACCACCCAGGCGCCCTGAGATGTTTATTTTCATTTGGGATTATGGAGGGGCAAGGTGTTTTTGGCTCTCCTGCTAAAGTAGGGACTCAGTCAGTATGGTCTCCACCTTTTTCCCTAAGAGTAGCTCTGGAAGATGAAGACGTCCCTCCATCTCCCAGACATGAGGGTTGACCAGGACATGGGATGGTATAAGCTCATTGACATAGTCTCATGAACTAAGCCCTGGTTTATTGGTCACAGTCGTTCTCCAAGTATTTTCAGGAATAAACTGCAGGTGTTGCCCTTACTCTAATTTTTCTTTCTGAGATTTCTGACTGCAATCGCTACTTCCTGCAGTCACTCAAGAAGAAACGAGGCATGTGGCAGCGCAACAGTGTGTTTTTCTTTCAAGATGACAGAATCACTCTTGATTTCTGTACGCATCTCGGATTTTCATAAACGAACATGGATTTTGGTGTCTACCCTGAGGAGATAATACATATGGTGTGAGCTACACATGTATTCTCATGACACGTCACCTGGGCTACCCAGAACTTTCTGGGCCCGGCAGAAAGGCAGAAACCCAGGTGAATTCCTCATTGTTCCAGCAGGCTGTCAGCCCTCAAAGGCCTTCTGGATGTGTTTGTGCATCGCAGTGTCTGCTGTGTAAGATACAGAAAGAGCACAGTAGTTCAGGGGGAAAATATTTAGGAACACATTTTCCAGGAGGAACCAGGATTCAGTTTGGGTGACTCTTGACCATTTTTCATCTTCTGACGACTGAAAGTGGTAGTTAATCTACAGTCATGGTTTTAACATGCATTTCGAATGTAATGTGAGTTTTCATCAACATAAAACTATAAGAACTGTCTTCCTAAAGGGCATTCATGTAAGGCCCGTTATTTTACAGCTTGATTAATGAAAACAAAATTTTTCTGTAATGCTTTCTTCCTACTCTGTATTAGTTTTCAGGACTGGATTGAAAGTGATTTATTGTGGATAGGGTTATACCTGCTCGTGGAATTTTTTTCTGTTCCTGGGTTTTTAAAGGTGGCAGAGTTGACTTTCTGATTTTAATTCATCTTCACTAGATGAAGAATTCACAAATAGGACTTTTTCTTGAAATAACCATAGCCTGGGGGCGCCTGGGTGGCTCAGGTCATGATCTCAGGGTCCTGGGATTGAGTCCCACATCGGGCTCCCTGCTCAGTGGGGAGCCTGCTTCACTCTTTGCCTCCCCCTCTGCTTATGCTTTCTCTAATAAGTAAATAAATAAATAACCTAAAAAAAAAAAAGAAGTTGTATTTGACTGGAGCTTCATGTGGAGTGACAGATCAACAGAAAGACAAAGGAATAAGAGACAGGAAGCAATGAAGGAAAACACAGAGGTGCACAGTATAGACAGATGTTCCTCGGCTTATGACGGCCTCGGCTTCTAATAAACCCATTGTTCAGCTGGAAATCTCTTTAGTTGAAAATGCATGGAAAACACCTAAGCGACTGAACATCAGAGCTTAGCCCCGCCAAACTTAAAATGTCTTGAGAAGACTTACAGTATTGCACAGTTGGGCAAAATCCTCTAACACAAAGCCTATTTCACAATAAAGTGTCTGGTATCTCATGTAACTTACTGAACACTGCACTGAAAGCCAGAACAGGACGGTTCAAGTGTGTTGGTTGCTGACCCTCATGATCACGTGGTTTGCCTGGGGGCTGTGCTCGCTGCCCCTGCCCAGCATTACAAAAGAGGACCCTACTGTAGATTGCCAGCCTGGGAAAAGATCCAAACTAAATGCATATCACTTCTGCACTATTATAAAAAGTCAAAAAACCATAAACTGAACCAAGGTGAAGTCAGGGATCTTCTGTACCAGGTGTGTTAGGGAAGGTCAAGTGCTCCTGTCTGGCCAGGAACCATAGTGGTATGGGGGAAAGTTCCACAGTAGAAAGTTCTACAGTGGAGAACCACTAGGACTCAAGCACCAACGGTCACAGGTTACGCCAGGAAGACTGGATGCTCTTCTGTGGGCGATGAGAAGCCACGAGCGACTCAGGAAGGCTGAAGAGCTCTGGGCAGGTGGGACAGCTGAGGGCTGCAATGAAGAGGGACAGGTGGAGCTGGGAGACCAGGTGGGGAGAGCCCGCTACCCTCGAACAAAAGGCAACAAAGGTCTGGACTGGGATGACGGAGATGGTGGAAGGTAATGGGATAGTCATGAAACAGAACTGGAAAGCCATGGAAATGAAATAAGAGAGGGAGGGAAAACCGTTCATGACTTTAATTGCCATCAGTATAAAACGTGTTGAATTAAAATGAATTGGTATTTCTAGACCGATGATGACATCACAATAATGGAAGGAAACCAATTTTGATTTTGAGCCTGGTTAAGGAGACAGTATAGACAAGAGAAAAGCAGAGGCTCTGGAGTCACACAAATGTCACCGTTGAGATTCGTCCCCACTCTTCATTCCCTTCCCTGTAAACCCAGGCAAGTGACACCTGCCTCACAGCACTGGTAACAAATAGGGAAGAGCACACGTTCCCACGTTCCCGGGTCAGACAGGACAGCCAGGGATCAGCGGCACATGAGGAGGTGACAGGTGGTCACTAAACTGAGCTCAGGTGCATACACAGCATTTTATGTCACCTTGAGATGCCTCCTCTTGTGATCTCTCGAAGAAGGTGGCAGTGGTGAGGAACGAACTCCAGGAGCTTATTAGCATACATGATCTTCAGGCCGTCTGGATGAGACTCAACGATCTGCTCTACAATCACCTAGCAGAAGGAAGAGCGTTTTATTTTTATTTATTTATTTGTTTGTTTGTTTGTGTTTTTGTTTGTTTTTAAAGCACCTAAAAGAGAAGTATGAACTATACACTACAGAGAAAAGAATCGTGTAAACCTTAAAAATGCACTTCGTCCTTCCTCCTCCCCACTCAGTATGCTTTCTAAACAGGAGGTAAGTAACAATGGCATGAAAATCTAGGTCCCGGGATTTGGGAATACTGCTCCAACCCTGGGGGACACAGAGGCTGAGGGACAGAGACTGGCCTGAAGCTAAAACATCACACACACTCATCTGCTTCCCTTCTGAGCTTAAAAGCGAAATACTGTATCTGCAGACAACAGCTCTGTACCATCTTCACCCTGGCCTTATCCTCTACCGTCTCCAGAACAGGGAAAGGGCTGAGATGGAAAGTGATGGAAGAAAACACATCTTATTTTGCTTTAGTATTTAATTTTTTTTGGTGAGGCTGAGTTGCAGGAGGTGAATGACAAGCATACAAACTTAAAATACAAACGTGGCCACAGTTCATTTAATGACACGGAAACGTAAAGTACTTCCCTAATTTAGCATATTAGATTCAGTTCAATGAAAAGGGCATAAATTAAATAACTAAAATATTTTCATTTAGTGACAAAGAATAATGTGATCTTTTTCACCCCCACAGAGAGAGCTATGAACTATAATAGGATACATACAAAGAACTGACAGATCATTTACTTTTAGTAGTCTTAATGAAGCTGAGAAGATTACTGAAATTAATCCTTCAATTTCACTTCTATCACTGGGATACTGTCTCGTTTTAAAACTGGAAGCCTTTCATCCTGAAGTCATGGTGGGTAGCTTTATACTTACCAGACAGAAAGAACACTCGCACTGGCAGGTGACTGGAAGAAAGCCCTCAAACGCTGAGACTGGCTTCATGACTTCTGTCAGCTTGAACTAGATGAAACCGACGCTCTCTAAGTTGGAAGCTGCTGATTGCTGGCGGCCTCACATGGTGCAGCCCATACTCCGGCCGCTCAGAGGCAGGATACACTGACTCCCTGTATTTAACTGTATCCTTAAAGGTCAAGAACACTGGGTAACCAAGTTCTGGACTTAAGGTACTACCCCGCTAACTCGCCCTTCAAAGCCCTTTATCTTTGAATATTCCCTCCCTCCCACCTTCCTAGCCTGGCAAACTCCCCCATGGTCTTCAAGACTTAGGCCACATAAATTCTGCGAAGACGCTTCCCCTCACAGACTTTCCCTGTGCACAGAGCTGTCTTCCAGCTCCTCCAGTGGGCATGGGCACCTTGGTGGGGTCATGCTTTTCAGCAACTTCATTAATGTATAACTTATGGAAATGGAAATTGACCTGAAAATGTTCTGATCTGTACCTTCTTCCTAGGCAAGTCCCTCACCCCTACTAAATTAAGATGATCCCTGAGTTATGGCATCACTGTAAGAGACCAGAGCGCATGCCTGATTCCTGCCATGCTGATGGGCACCAAGCGGGACCAACTTTTCCTTACAACCAGAAGAGCAGGAACTAAGAGCATCTTCAAGGAAGAGCCCTGAGCTCTCTCTCACCCAGTCAAGAAACGAAGCCAGATTAGATGCTCTGTGTTTGTGGAATGAGGTGCATGGGGGCACAAACCTCATCCATGTACGGTTTCACCAGTACTTGACCGACTAACGCCTCTGCATCCCGTGTCTTGTCAATTGTAGCGTAAGTCTGGAGGCAGTGCCGTATGATGTCCACATTGGAAGTCTGAAGCTCTTCTAGCAGCAGGCCTCTCAGGGACTGCTGCAGCATGGCCGTAATGTGGGCTATACGCTGCAAGAACAGAGAGACCAGGAAAGAAGGTCCAGGCACCACAGTTTCTAAAAGCTCAAATATACGTGTATAATTTATATACATATGTGTTATATATATAAAGCGAGCCTCTAATTCTACCAGAATATATGTAAGATTAAAATCCCAACATTTCCTAGAGAATAACAATGAATCTCTTCTCCCCATGATTGCTTTCTTTCTTTTTTTTTTTTTAAAAGGTTTTTATTTATTTATTTGTCAAGAGAGAGCACAAGCACACAAGGAGACACAGGCAGAAAGAGAAGCAGGCTTCCTGCCAAGCAAGGAGCCCAAGGTGGGACTCGATCCCAGGACCCTGGGATCATGACCTAAGCCAGAGGCAGTGGCTTAACTGACTGAGCCACTGAGGCGTCTCCTCCCTATGATTTCTTTGAAACTAAGTCGGGTTCATCAAAGTGAAGTTTAGACAATTACGGAATGACAAAAAGTTATTTGCCTCTTAAGCTACGGAGTAAATCTGACAAACGTGCATTTAAACCCAGTCAAGGGCTTTGGATAAATGAACTCTGACTACATCATATGATGTGTCAAGTTACATGAAATTCAGAATTAATTTTACTTGCATAGTTTGGAGACTACGCTTGTGTCTTTACACAAAATCTATCTAGTGTGACATAATGGAAGCAGGGTCCCAAGCAGGAGACACTGAAAAAAAAAAAAAATTCAAAGCTAGCTTCAAAATCCTGTAGAGTAGCAATTATCAGGGGCAATGCTAGGTAAAACCAAAATCATCCAGGAAATTCGCAAACAGCAAATTGAAAATCGAAACCAACACTTGCTGGTCTTACTTTGTCCAGAAGAGGCATGCCTTTGCTCTGAACAGCATGAAAGTGTAACTGGTTAAATTCTGTGGCAATTCTCTCCAAAATCTGTCTAGTCCAGAGAGGGCTAGTAGAGACAATTAGAGAAATGTAATTCCCAAAGTTAAAACCTGCCACCCCCACCGCCCCCCATGCCTTACAGCGCTCAGGCACCTGCACCTGAACGCCATCAATTTTCATGACAAACTGTCTGTGCAGCAGGCCCCAGTGCAAGGGGTGAGGAGCGGGGAGGTCGTAGAAGCCACCGACGCAGCCTGGCCCGGGCCACAGGGCCCAGGCAAGGGGATGGAGCTATTTTAGGTCAGTGTGGGTACAACTGCATGATTCCTCCACGTTCCTCGTGCTATCCCATTTATGCCCTTCTTCTCCCTGCTTCTCCCATTCTCTAACCCCCTCCTCTCTCTTTCCCTGTCCTACCGTTCATACCCGAAGCCCCCTCATCTTCTCTGCCTGCCTCATTCTCCCTCCCAAGTACCTCCCCAGTACCAACTACTGCTGTCTTCTCAATCAGCTAAAACTGACCGCCTAGCAGCAACCTGGGAAATCACTCAGAGCAGTGGACTCCAAGTTTAAATTTACCCAACGGCAGAAAGAGCAAGCTCGGTGCTCCGGGAGCTGGTGAGAAATCACTCACAGTGCATCTGCCATCAAGTGGACTGGATACACTTCCCTCTTGCCCCCCACATTAGAAAGCATCAACCCCATTCAAAAGGAAGTCGAACAGTGAAAGAAAAAAAAAACCACAACAAAGGCCCCAAAGCCCCTGGTGGGCTCTATGAGGCATCCCACATCTGAGGATGGGCAGTCAGGTAGTGAGGAAACACACTGTAAGAAAACCCAAAATCTCTGGAGACCTGCCATGGTGTGCTCCATCCCAGAGCATCAGAACTGGTGTGGAGGGAAGGCAAGCGCTTGGCAGGAACAGTGCCGAAGCCTAATCCCAACCTCTACTGACTGATCCCATGCGCATTTCCTATTTATCCTTTTCTTGGCATTTCTGGGCCTGGCAGAGCATGATGGATTTACTGTGCGCTGACACTGCTCTGGCTTTCCTGACTCTAGAGCTCAGAGCTGTTCTTCTGGAGAAAAAAGTCCTCCAAGGTAATTCTGAGCAAGAAAGTGCACAATGTCTGTTTATCAAGGACAGTGTTGCAAAGGGACAGGATTGTAGACACAGAGCTCACTGAGGTGTTTCTATCCGAGGAGCACAGCAGCAACAGCAAAGACGGGAAGAACACTGGAGGGCCAGCTCTCCAGGGGCCGAACGTGGACATGGCTGGAGGGGCTGGAGGGGCTGGAGGGGCTGCAGGCGCTGCCAAGGGCCGCAGTGAAGCAGAGCCGCTGGAGACACACGGGCTGCAGAAGGGCCGCGTGCAGACTGTCTGCTAAGTGTGGACGAACGGGGCAGAAGCACGAGTGCAACGGGCTAGAGACACAAGCACAGTGGAGGCTGACCACTTAGTTGAATGCCTTGATGTGAAAGGGGACAGAGACCTAGGACCAGAGAATCGCTTCCTTTGGGATGTGTCCGTTCTTAATCTCCATCATGAGACATGTGGAGCATATGGTCTCTCAAGTTCCTTCCAAATCTAAAACCTTAATTCCTAAAATTTAGAAACCTAACTCCGCCTGCAAGGGGAGGGACTGTTAGCGTCACACAACAGAGCACTCAGGGCACCAGGCGACCTTGACGCAGGCAGCCCAGCTGGTATGTGTAGGACCAGCCCCGGCTACTCCCACTGCACCACTGTGCGTCTCACAGTGCTGACAGGACCTAACTACTCATTTTCTGAGTCACTCATCTACCCTGGCTGATTGAAAATTCACACCAGGAAGGGAACAAGACAATCACAGTATAACAAAGAGAGCCATCATCTTTTTCCTATTTCATAAGTTTTTTCTTTCCTGTTTGTAAATTTCAACTGGATATGTCCTATACTGTTTCATAATAATATAATGCTGGTGCAAAATACATCAATGGTAATACTCTGGGCATGTCTAGGGAAAAAAATGAGATGGAGAAAAACCAAGATGAATGGTAGGTATGCCTTAAAGATCAACAGGACTTTGCTAGTCCTCAGGGAAGGTGATTCCAAATATACTTTTACACTGCAAGCATAATGACGTGTTGGAACTGTGGTCTATAACCAAAGGGTTTATAGGAACGTGTTATAGATTTCACCATTTCATGCTCTCCACTCTCCTGGAGCTACATTCTAGCCACAAACCTGGATTTCCTTCTTGTTCAGAAATGAATTCTAACTAAGCCGTCCCCACCTAATTAGATTGGATGTGAAGTATTAATTTATGTGCTACTTAGTTTAAAAAAAAATGCTTACCTGCTTGCTTCTAGTGCAGAGGTTTCTTTCGAACTTTGTGAATTTAAGATTTTTTCAATCTTTTCAACTGATCAAATAACTTGTATAAGCCTCAACACACACATCTATAAAAATAAAAATTAAGCAAAAAAAAACGTCACCATCTTTACTCTTAATCATCTTTATTTCCCATGCTAAATGCAGGAAAATATAAGACCAAAAGTTAACTTCAAATATATAGGGCATGCTATATTTTGAATATTTCTATGAAACACAGAATTCTCAAGAATGCAAATCTTAGTTCTAGAATAAGCATACTTCCATATTCTATTGCAAGTTTATAGAGGAAAAAAAAAAAACCCCTAGACTTTGATTTCTCATATTCTATACTCTTATTTCTTTTTTTCCCCATCCTGAATCTTTCTATGGGCATTTCTTTCCTATTTTTTTAAAAAAGATTTGTTTATTTGAGAGAGAGAGAGACTGCATGTGCGCGTGCAGGGGAGGGGCAGAGGGAGAGAGAGAATCTCAAGCAGACATCCTGCTGAGCACAGAGCTCAATGCGGGGCTCAATCTCATGATCCTGAGATCATGACCTGAGCCAAAATCAAGAGTCAGACGTTTAACCAACTGAGCCACCAGGCGCCCCTCCATTTGTTTTCTTATGGCCCTTTATTCATGTTTTAACTTTGGCTTCCGATTGTACTGGCCCTCTCAGTTTACATGTGCATATACCTATATGCCCAAGCACCAAATCATTAAAGACCTTTTACACTACAAATATTATCAAAGAGGTTGAGGGACATTATGAAAACTCTCATCCTTAAAGAACAAAAAAATACAAAGTCATTCATTCAATAAATAATAATAATAATGAACACCCCTGGGACCTCGATATTCATTCCGACGGGGGGTGGGGGGGCACGAGAAAATAAAGCAAGAAATACACCCTGCTCTCACAAAGCTTACTGTTTTGTCTGGAAGCGCACGACAAGCATTCTTTGGACAAAAGCTGTGAGGAGATCCAGAGGCGAATTAAACAGAAGGTCCCTCAAACAGGCTTCTCCCCACTGAGAATTTAACAAATATGCTAATAATACACATAGAAAACATTGTACAGAGCAGCAGGCGAGAGTCAGAAGCCCAGACTCCCAATGCCCGCTGTGCCCCTACATCGTTATGATCATGAATGATATCGGGGACACTTGGAACTGGAGATAGCACTAAGGGGCACACTCCCAGGGTGAGCCCTCAGATGTACAGAGCCGTTGCCTGTCTCACACACCTGAAACTAAGCCAACACCGCATGCTAACTACTGGGAATTGAAAAAATTAAAGTGAACACCAGAACATAAAGAACACAGGATCAGAAAATAACAGCAAACCTACGGCAGAATCCTGAGTTTGCTTTGGAAAGCCCACTTCTCCCCTAGTCTCTAATATAGGCCTATTTTCTTTACAGTGCCGCTGACAATTTATACAGTCATTAACTGTCAAGCGCTGCACCGACAACAGTTATCACTGTTTCTTGTTCTGGAAAAAGTGGGTGATCTTGAGATCGTGTGGGTACCTCTGAAATTCTGTCTTCTTGTTTCAGGTAGATAACGTGACATAATGCATAAAATGCACATGCGTGAGAGCTTTGAAAAAAAGCTAAATTTAAAAAAAAAAAGAAAAAAAGCTGAATAGTGCTGACAAGTTCGCGGAGACAAGAGGAGAGGGCTTCAACTGGCATGCAGCATAAGAAATCTACTGGAGGGTACCTTTTTCTTCCTTATGTCCTCTTGTTTACACATTCGTTCATCTGCTGCCCGAATTCCTTCACTGACTGATGACCTGAGACTCTTTAAAAGAATAATAAAGAAAATGTATTACAGACATTGTTTTGTCACATTATCAATTTCCTACATCTCATTCAATTCCACAGAAATTAATACCTGTGCACCAGTACTATGCAGATATTGACAAGAAAAAAAAAAAACAAACATGATATACCAGACACAGTTATTGTTGAGGGGACTCATGACCTGGGGGCATAATGACATGAAGGCAGGGTCGCATGGCCAGAAGAAGAATGACATATACAGTGAAAGTTATGGGGATGAGGGGGCTTAGAATGGAGAACAGATAATATGAAGCAAAGTACAGGAGAGTCTGGAAATGCGACGGGGCTCGAATCGGACTCTGAAAGCCATGTGTACACAGCTGCCAAGGTGGGGAGGGGATGGGGAGCAGATGTAAGTGCACACACACTCAGGGGCAGGGTCAGACAGGCACACAGCCATGTGCACTGCAGGCTTCCTTCTGGAGAGAAGCAGAAATAGGAATGGAGGGCCAACTTCACTGAGATGAAGTCTTTAGATTCTGCATATTTTGGAGAACGAAAGAATGTCAAAGCACTGATGCATGATGATGAAATGTGGGTATGGAAATACCAGGAATCAAGAATGAAGAACAGAAGACCAGAAAAAGGCAGAGCACAGAGGTAGAGAAACATGTCCAGAAGCTAATGAATAAAGAGATAATTAGGAATTAGGGCCAAAACAAAGGTTAACAGAAACAACTAGAATGAAGTAGGCATATCACAAAAATTCCACAGGAAGGTGAATTAATTCACTCCATCAACATTATGAAACACCTCCTGGACGTCAGTATTGTGGCAGCCTACAGGGATGCAATGAAGACAGATATAGTCGTATCCCTCAGTGGTCTGAGAATCTCACAGAACAGCTTCAGAGTTGGGACCAGAAAGGCAGGTCAGGCCTGTGGCTGAGCAGGACCAAAGTGGCCATAAAAACAGGCCATGGAAAAGGGAGGGGATACGGTGATGGCAGGGGGTGAGGCGGGACGGGAGCCTGTGTGAGTAGAGCAAATCTGCCTCCAGGAAGGGGGTTCGAGAGAAGAGTGGGAGGCCAAAGGAAGGCTAGGCTTGGGAAACAACACCACTATGAGGCCCCGGGAGGAAGAGGCACACCAAGGAGGCAGTGGGAGAGCCCCACAGCGGCTGGTGTGGAATCCAACAGCGGACCATGAAAATCCCTTCCATTCCAAGGAAAAGTATCTTTAACAAGATTTTGTAAAATTCAAATGAGACATAAACCATGGAAAGTATTGGCTACAACTCAAGGCACAACTCAAGATTTTTACCTGTTTCACGAACTCTTTCCTGCCTGCCCCTCCCCTAGGCTTCTCAGCAATGATATTTCCATTACTCCGCATTTTTCTTGGTTCTAACCATGTACTGTGTCTTCACTTAAATTATGTTCTCCTTATATTCTCTCTAGGATGCAGGCACTGTCTTAGGGGAGGGACGCAAGAGGCCACTCAAGCTAAAGGAGACACACAAGGAAGGATGGTGTCGTTTATGACAAGTTTACGACAGGGCATCAGAATGGACAGAGGCCGTAAGTCAGGGCACCAGACACAGACGGGGTGGGGGCGGGAGGGGAGACAGGGCAGCACAGTTTTCTGTAAGAAGTGATGCCACAACTGCCCCTCCACTGTTCACCCAGGTGGAGTTCCTATTCCCAATGGCTTAGAGGTGGGGAGTCCCATTCCCACAACAGAGATTTTTCTGAGAGAACATGCAAATGTAACATTTATTAAGTATTACATTTTATTTATATTATCCTTCAGTTCCATTAGGGATTACACAGTTTTTGTAGATCAGCCCAGGAACCTAACCACACGTAGATTATGTGGGGTGGGGGGGGATATTTACAAGATTACAAACTGTTAAAATACAAGTCATTCGTAAGTTAGAAACCACTTACATATGACCAAAGTGGCATTAATAAGTTGAATTTGGAAATATGCTTCCTCTCCCCTGACATTTTAAGGTTGTCTACTCTGAGAATATGTCTTCTTCAAATCGAACATGTTTTTTTAGGTTTTTAGCATATGCAAAAACAAAATCATTTACAACTCTTCTGAAGGTGAATATTATAATCATGAACCGTTAAAATACAACCACCAGTACCACCAAACTAACAGATGAAAAGAATTCTTAGAGAAAAGCGGACGAGGACAACAGGCGTCACAGCAGACTGTTTTCATTAATTGGGGACTTACCAGAACTTCTCGTAACTGTCCCAAAGGCACAGAAAGTTGATTGAGGGCTTTGTCCATGCCAACCTAAAGGCAAAACCAGGTTGGCACAAACACATCATGATAAGGAGTAATAGTGACGTATCTATTTAACGATCAAAGCAGTACCAGATTTAACTTGGTTTTTTTTTTTTTTTTTTTTTGGCACAACCGTATTTTGCTACATAACTAGCTAAACAACAGAAGTGTTATTTGGCCATTAATGTTGTTCATAGAATATGAAAAAAATCTTTTGAAATACATGAAACTATAAAAATAAGGGAATTCAGGAGAAACGAAAGTTTCCTTAAGAACAATTTGCCTTTAGATGACATTTTAAATGAATGTGAAAAATTTTCACAGAAGGTGAACAGTTCTCTGTCTGTAATTGATGATACTCAGCCAGCTGATGTGAAAGTCTGACGGGCTACATCTCTCTTAAACATTATTATAAGCCTTGAGAAAAATAGAAATTAAACAGAAGTAAAATTTTCTAGGTTTTTAATCCTATTGGGATATTTATCTTAGTGATATATTTCCCAAAAGCAAATGTGCATCATTAATTTTAATGCTTCTTGAAATTCCCACGGAGCTGCAACTTTCTGTGCTTCTCTGGACAAACAGATTTAAAACAAAATGAAGCATCAACAAGGAGACTTTTCTGCCAAGTAACAAAATTCAACATTTCTAAACGGCTTTTACAAACAATTGATAAGCTCACTGCAAATCATTCTTATATTTTTATAAAACCAAACTTTTTAAATATCAATATTGGCCAATGTTCCCTCAACCTAGCTCTGGCTAACAGATATACCTGGGAGTAAATTAAACATTGTAAGAGTGGTGGACATTTGCTCCTACAAATTAGTCTAAATCAAGGAAGACTTCAGGGTAATCACTTAGCAACTAATAAAACAACCCCTTGGGTATTATTATCCTTTACTTTTCACTGTTGACTAATGAATTTGAAACATAATCAAACTAGAGCAACCTTAAATGAATAAAAACTAAAACAAAAAAATGTATTCCAAAAAGTTTAGTTCTTTTATTAATGAAATTGGTAATTTCTTCAAGTTTCTGGTGGGGTTGGTGGGGTAATCAACTGAAAGGTTTCTAAAAACTCTGCCCTTTTAATAAATATGAAGGAGAGAGAAAGTGTGTGTGTGTGTGTGTGTGTGTGTGTGTGTGTGTGTGTGTAGGACTTGTGAATTTCAGGTTTACCAAGTTTGTGGAAAGGTTGACAAAATCTGCATAATCCTTGTTGATGAGCTCGACCATGGCTATTTTAAGAAGTTTATAGTAGAGTTCCAGATCTCCTCTTAGTTCCTCCAGCTGGACACGCTTCCTACAGTCAGACACAAAGTGATCGACGTTGAAATCTTCCTGAAAATCAAACCAAAAAGAAAAAATGATTGCACTGATACCACATTTTACATAGAAAAATAAGATCAGAGAAAGAATAAGAGGCCGTATTACTGCAGGGGAACACACACAGGACATCAGGGGGTCTGCTCACTTCCTAAGATTATGGGAAAGGGGGCCCCTCACCAAGACCATTCTCTCCTGTTGCCTAACTCTACAGGCATTTTATTTCTTTTAATTATACATTTCAAAGAGGCTCTTCTCAAAATAGAAACAGCTTTTTCTTCTTAATTTTAACTCAGCGATTCACATCCTTCCAGACTTTGTTTTGGTCTCTTTACTTTTTTTTTTTTTTTTAAGATTTTATTTATTTGAGAGAGAGAGACAGAGAGAACAAGTGGGAGGAGGTGCAGAGGGAGAAGCCGGCTCTCTGCTGAGCTGGGAGCCTGATGCCAGGGTTCATTCCAAGACCCTGAAATCAAGATCTCAACCGAAGGCAGACGCTTAACTGACTGAGCCACCCAGGTGCCATAGTCTTTCTCTTTAAAATATAAATTACTTTTGGGGTGCCTGGCTGGTTCAGTGGTTATGGGTTCAAGCCCACATTGGGCTTTCTGCTCAGCAGGGAGCCTGCTTCCCTGTCTCTCTCTCTGCCTGCCTCCCTGCCTACTTGTGATCTCTGTCTAATAAATAAATAATTTTTAAAAAAATAAAATATCAATTACTTTTTAAAGAAACTGACATATAATGGACACATGTTAGTTTCAGGCGTACAACATAAAAATTCCATATTTTTATCTGTTGTGAAATGATCACCCTAAGACTAGTTAACATCCATCACCAAACATACACATTTTTTTCTTGTGCTAAGAACTATTAAGCTTTAGCAACTTTAAATATATAATAATATACGGCACCTGGGTAGCTCAGTGAGTTAAGGCCTCTGCCTTCGGCTCAGGTCATGATTCCAGGGACCTTGGATCGAGCCCCACATCAGGTTCTCTCCTCAGCAGGGAGCCTGTTTCCTCCTCTCTCTCTGCCTGCCTCTCTTCCTACTTGTGATCTCTGTCAAATAAATAAATAAAATCTTAAAAATATATATATATATATAATACTATGCAGCCATCAAAAGAAATGATATCTTGCCATGTGCAATGACGTGGATGGAACTAGAAGGTATGCTGAGTGAAATAATCAGAGAAAGACAATTATCATACAATCTCCCTGATATGAGGAATTTGAGAGGCAAAGTGGGGGGTGTGGGGGTAGGGAAGGAAAAATGAAACAAGATTGGATTCGGAGGGGGGCACCTGGGTGGCTCAGTGGGTTAAAGCCTCTGCCTTCGGCTCAGGTCATGATCACAGGGTCCTGGAATCGAGGCCACATCGGGCTCTCTGCTCAACGGGGATCCTGCTTCCTCCTCTCTCTCTGCCTGCCTCTCTGCCTACTTGTGATTTCTGTCTGTCCAATAAATAAATTAAATCTTAAAAAAAAATATTGGATTGGGAGGGAGACAAACCATAAGAGACTCTTAATCTCACAAAACAAACTGAGGGTTGCTGGGGGGAGGGGTGTATGGAGAGGGTCGTGGGGTTGTGGACATTGGGGAAGGTATGTACTACGGTGAGTGCTGGGAAGTGTGTAAGCCTGACAATTCACAGACCTGTAACCCTGGGGCTAATAATACATATTTCTAATAAAAAATAATAAAATTAATATACAATAATACACAGTATTATTTACGACAGTCACTATGATGTACATTACATCCCCAAGGCTTATCTTATTAACTGGAAGTTTATACCACTGGACCCCTTCATCTATTTCCTCCACAACCTCGCCTCTGGCAACCACCAATCTGTTCTCTATGACTTCATTTTGTTTTGTTTTTTAGATTCCACATGTGAGGGAGATCATACAGTATTTCTCTTTCTCTGTCTGACTTATTTCACTCAGCACAATATCCTCAAGGTCCATCCTTGTTGTTGCAAATGGCAAGACTTCCTTCTTTTTATGGTTAATATTCCATCGTATACACACACATTGTCTTTATCCATTCACCCCATTGGTGGACACTTTAGTTATTTCCAAGTCTTGGTTGTGGTAAATACTGTGATACTCACTACCGTGAGTGTGAGTCTTGCTGGCTGCTTGAGCCAGGTGATCTAGAGGTATACCTGGGTAGCAACTGCAAACCTCGGGGCATCATACGAGCATTCAAGCTCCTTTCCAGGAGATATCAGAAAGCAGAAGCGAGGTAGAGGGACAGCGCAAAGATGGTACCCATCAGCTCCATCTTTGGAGAATACCTTACTAGGCTCCCAGATCCATGTTAAATTAGATGCCTGCCCCTCAGGGCTTTAAGATAAGCAAATGAGCCTCTTTCACAGAAATCTGATCCCATTTCAGTCTGCTGCTTCTGTGCTGAGTTCCAGGGTGGGTCAGTCTACTCGCGGGACTGCTTTAAGAACTGTTTCTCAGTTTCCTATAGCCTTGAGGGTCTCATGGGTGCAAGCTCTGCTGGCTTTCAAAGCTGGATGTTTTGGGGTCTTGTCTCTTAGATGTACGTCTTGGAAGTTGGGGTGCCAGAAGTGGGGCTCAAACCCTTTGCTCCTCAGGGAGAAGCCTGGGGTTTTGAGTACCCTCCCAATCCCAGGTCGCTGTACCAGGGGTGGGGTTTATGGCAAGACTGATTCTTACTTCAACATAGGTTTTTTTCCTTACTCACCTAATGTGTAGGAGTCACTCAGCTAGTTGTAGGGTTTTTTCCACAGGAAATTTTTCCATATGGAGCTATAGATTCAGTGTGTATTTCATAGAAGAGATGAGATCAAGATCCTCCCATGCCACCATCTTGAATGGAAACCCCAGACCTTATCTATGTATGTGTGTACACATGTGTGTGTACACACACACACACACACACACACACACACAAATATTCATGCTCTTCTAAACTATTTCCCATCTAGGGGCACCTGGATGGCTCAGTGGGTTAAGCCTCTGCCTTCAGCTCAGGTCATATCTCAGGGTCCTGAGATCAAGCCTCACATCAGGCTCTCTGCTCAGCCAGAGCCTACTTTCCCCCCTCTCTCTGCCTGTCTCTCTGCCTCCTTGTGACCTCTCTCTCTCTCTGTCAAATAAATAAATAAAATCTTAAAAAAAGAATAAAAAATAAAAAATAAAAACCCATTCTATTAAAAAAAATTTCCCATCTAAAAATATAACTTGAATGTCTTTACATAAAACACATACATTTCTATTAATATTTTATGTGCATGCTGAGTGTCCCATTGAACAGATGTTCCAAATCTTTCATAACCTATTTCCAAGTATTGGTCTCACAGGATTAGCTATCCTGTGTTTCCCCTCTACAATACTGTGATACCCTGGTAGGCTTATATGCTTAGAGGCAATAAATTACTATCTAATTCCCCTGTGACTCTGCTACTCCATGACCTGTTTAGTCAGCAAGAATCAAATGTGATGGGGCGCCTGTGTGGCTCAGTGGATTAAGCCGCTGCCTTCGGCTCAGGTCATGATCTCAGGGTCCTGGGATCGGGTCCTGCATCGAGCTCTCTGCTCGGCAGGGAGCTTGCTTCCCTCTCTCTCTCTCTCTCTGGCTGCCTCTCTGTCTACTTGTGATTTCTCTCTGTCAAATAAATAAATCTTAAAAAAAAAAAAAAGAATCAAATGTGATGATTCCCAAACTAGTTAAGGACACCTACACTTACTTTTCATTAAACACTATGTAAACCAACAAAATATGACTGCAAAAAAAATCACTGTTCTTTTGAAAACTAACACAGCTACTTTGGAAAGATTTGATACAAAGAAATCAATAAGAAAATTTTTGCTAAGTTAGGTATGGGTGAGATGACCAAGTACCAGGCAGGGAGGGAGTGATCACAGGATTCTCACTCAATTCAGTTAAAGAAACTGAAACTGAATGCAAAAAAAGACAACATAGAAAACTTTTTTTAAAGATTCTTTTTATTTATTTAAGACACAGAGAGACAGTATGAGCAGGGAAAGGGGCAATGGGAGGAGATTCCCTGCTGAACAGGGGGCCCAATGTGGGACTCCATCCCAGGACCCCGAGGTCATGACCTGAACTGAAGGTAGATGCCTAACCTATTGAGCGACCCAAGTGCTGTGATAACTCAGAAATCTAATCTGCAGGCCAGTTTCCAGAGAAGAGACCTGGCACTGTTTCAATGGAGAATAAATGTACATATATTTTTTCCAAATAAAATGCTAAAAACTGTATGTACCATTCCCTAAGAGTACTTGTTTAAACTGACTTTTTTAGTTAATCAACCAAAGACTGACCCTGCTAGTGTCGGAGAGAAGGACTTCATACCAAACCGTAATTTCACAGTCATCTACAGAAAGCCACCTGCTCCTTACACTGGTGACCAAATTAGCCTGGACCTTTCTCTCCTGAGACAATTTCAGACCTTACATCATAGTTATGTAGTACATCACGGGAGGGGGTCTTGGTTCATAATCCTGGCCATCCTACTCATCAACTGTATACCTTTAGGTCGATCACTTTCCCTGCCTCAGTTACACATTGTTGAAGTTCTTGAACTTCATGATGGCATTCTAAATTGTATAACTGGGGTGCCTATGTGGTTAAGCATCTGCCTTTGGCTCAGGTCATGATCCCAGTCTCTTGGGTTTGAGTTCCACATCAGGCGCTCTGCTGAGCAAGGAGCCTGCTTCTCCCTCTGTCCCTTCCTCCTGCTCCTGCACTCTCTCACTCTCAAATAAAATCTTAAATAAATAAATAAATAAATAAATCATATAACTTAGCCTCAGTGAACAAATGCTATTAGGTAATATTAGTACTCAACTTACCATTTATGCATTTGTTCTCAGATAAACAAAAGTTGCATAACACATGACTAAATAACTCGGAACATCTGTGAATCCTGGGTGAGGCAGCATTTGCTGTGAAAAGCAAACCCAAACTCACAGTGCCATAATAGAGACCCATTTCACTTAACCAAGAATGGTTTTACTACTTTAGGAATGGTTTTACTTTATAGTGTAGATTCCCCAAGTATTCAAAAAGAAAGTATTTACAACCCATACATTTATGGTCAACTGATTTTTCACAAGGATGCCAAGACCATTTAATGGGGAGGGGGGGGGGAAACAGTCTTTTCGAGTGCCTACTACTGGGACAAGTGAATATCTACATGCAAAAGAATGAACTTGGAACAGCAACGTCACACATACACAAAAATATAACTCAAAATGGATCAAAGATTTAAATGTAAGAGTCAAAACTGTAACACTCAGAGAAAACAGGTGAAAATCTGTATGACTTTGGATCGGGAAAAGCTTTCTTAGACATGATACACAAAGCAATAAGAAATATTAGATAAGCTGAACTTGATCAAAATAAAAACTTTCGTGTGTCAAAGGACACTACGGAGAACGTGAAAAGACAACCCACAGAATGGGAGAGAGTATCTGCAAATCATTTGTCTGACAAGGATCTAATAACCAGAATATGCAAATATACTCTTAGAACTCAACAACAAAAAGACAAATAACCTAATTTAAAAACAAGCCAAAGACTTTTGAATAGACATTTCTCCAAAGATGATACACAGACGGTCAAGAGCACATGTCGGGATGTTCGACATCCTTAGTCATTGGGGAAATGCGAATCAAAAGCACATGCAGATGCCACGTCACACCCACTAGGACAACTATGGTAAAATAAGAAAAAGAAAAAGAAAAAAAAAGAAGAAGAAAAGTGCTGGCAAGAAGGCGGAGAAGCTGGAACCCTCCTGTATTGTCGGTGAGAATGTAAAACAGTGTGGCTAAGGCAGCAAACAGCTCGGTAGCTCCTCAAGAAGTTACACACGTACAATTACCCAGCAGTTCTACGTCTAGGGGTATGACACCGACAGAACTGACAACAGATGTTCCTGCCACAACCTGTACATGAATGTGCACAGCAGCGCTGCTCGTAACAGCCAAAAGAGTATATACCCAACGTCCATCAACTGATGAATGGATACATAAAATGTGGAAGAGCCTCTTACACAACCATAAAAAGGAATAAACTGTTACATGCTACAACACGAGTGAAGTCTGAAAACATTCTACTCTCAGGTTAAAGGAAGCCAGACACAAAAGGTCACGTGTTATACAATTCCACTGATATGAGATGTTCCAGAAAAGGCAAATCCATAAAAACAGAAAGTAGATTCATGATTGCCAGGGAATAAGGGGAGGGGAGAATTGGAAGTAAGAGGTTTATTTTTCGGGTGATGGAAGCATTCTGCAATTAGACAGAAGTGATGTATGTACCATATACACAGTAAATATACTAAAAACCAGAGAAGAGTACGCTTTAAAATGGCAACTATTATGCTTTGTGAATTATATTTTGATGAAAAATGAAACAACTTAAATATCAACAAGCTAAATGCTAGGATACATTAAAAAAAATCCAAAGTAACACTAATCACAGGAACAATGGCGTAGCTACATGAATTTCAGACAAAGCAGATTTCAGAGAAGGAAAATTATCAGGCATAAAGAGCAGCATTACATAATGATAAAGAAATCGACTGACCAAGAAGACACAATTATCCTTAAGATATGTGTGCCTGATCAACACAGGTAAGACACAACCTAACAGAACTGCAGGGAGAAATAAACAATTCCATTATCACAGCTGGTGACTTCAACACTTCTTCATCATTAATGGGCCGATCCAGCAGCAGGGCAACAAGGATTTGACAGATGTGGACATTCAGTCCAGACATGGCACACTTAACACCACCATCAATTACCGTACAACAGATGTACACAGACTATTTCGCCCAGTAATAGTGCAACACACATTCTTCTTAAGCTCATATGGAACACTCATCAAGACAGAATAATTCTGGGCCACAAAACACAACAAATTTTTAAAAATAAAAATTATACCAAGTATGTTCTCAGACCGCAATGGAATTAAAAATCAGTAACAGAAGATAGTTGAAGAAGTCCAAAATACATGGAGATTAAATGACACACTTCTAAATGACAGGAGACCAGTCTCAACAAAATACAATGTAGCAAAATGTGTGGAATGCTGCTTAAAGGGAAAATACAGTACTGAATGCAAATATTAGAAAAAAAAAGATTAAAGTCAATAATCTAAGCTTCCATTTTAGGCAACAACAACAAAATCAAATCTAAAGTAAGGAGGGGCTCCTGGGTGGTTCAGTTGGTTAATCATCTGCCTTTGGCTCAGGACATGGTCCTAGGGTCCTGGGACAGAGCCCTGCATCAGAGCTTCCTGCTCAGGGAGGCTGCTTCTCCATCTCCCATTCCTCCTGCCTGTATTCCCTCTCTCACTGACTCTCTCTGTGTCGAATAAAATCATTAAAAAAAACCCTAAAGGAAGTAGAAAAAAAATAAAAATTAGAGCAGAAATCAATGTAATTAAAACCAGGAATTTTTTTTTTAAATCAATAAACCCCAAGTCTGTTTCTTTGAAAACATCAATAAAACAGATAGACCCTTAGCCAGTCAAACAAAGAAAAAAAGGTAGAAGACATAAATTACTAATATCAGATGAAAGAAGGGAGGGCTACTGCTAACAATCCCAATCACTGTAAATTCAACCAAACATTTATGGAATACTACACAATTCTCTAAAATCTCTTCCAGAAAGTAAAACTAGAAGGAGTACTTCCTAAATCATTCTAGGAGATTATTATTACCCTGACACCAAAACCAATACTACAAGAAAAGAAACTATAAACTAGTATCTCTCATGAACACAGACACAAAAATCTTCAACAAAAATTAGCAAATAAAAGCAAACACTATATTAAAAAATTATACACCAGGGTCATGTAGGATTTATTCCAGGTATGCAACATTAGAAAATGTTCAACATTAGAAAATCAATGTGATCCATCATATCAACAGAAAGAAAATCACATGATCATATCAATGAAGGGAGGAAAAAAAACATTTAACAAAATCCACACCTCTTCATTATTAACCCTCAGGAAACTAAGAATAGGAGGACTTCCTCAACTTGATAAAGAATGTTTCCAAAAATCCACAGCTAACATGATATTAATACTGAGAAAATAGAAGACAGGGAATCAAGGCAAGGATGTCCCTCCTACTACTACTATTCAATACTATGATGGAAGGCCAAACTAATGAAATAAGTTAAGAAAAGGAAACAAAAGGTATACAACCTGGGAAAGAATAAAACTTTGTTCACAGATGACATGACTGTCTACAGAAAATACAAAGACTTCACACCCCACACCCTCCTGAAACTAGTCAAGTGATTATAGCAAGTCTGCACAATACACAGTTAAAATACAGAAGTCAATTGCTTTCCAATGATGTATCAGACAAAGGGCCAGTATTCAAAATTTATAAAGAATTTATCAAACTCAACATCCAAAAAACAAAAAAATCCAGTCAAGAAATGGACAGAAGACATGAACAGACCAAAGAAGACATCCAAATGGCCAACAGACACATGAAAAAGGGCTCCACATCACTCAGCATCAGGGAAATACAAATCAAAACCACAATGAGACACCACCTTACATCAGTCAAAATGGCTAAAATTAACAAGTCAGGAAACAACAGATGTTGGCGAAGATGTGGAGAAAGGGGAATCCTCCTACACTGTTGGTGGGAATGCAACTCTGGAAAACAGTATGGAGGCTCCTCAAAAAGTGAAAAATGTAACAACCCAACGACTTAGCAATTGCCCTATTAGATGTTTATCCAAAGTACACAAAGTGATTTGAAGGGGCAAAAGCACCCCGATGTTTATAGTCAAACTATTGAAAGAGCCCAGATGTCCATCAACAGATGAATGGATAAAGAAGATGTGGTATACATACACACACACACACACACACACACACACACACACACATTACTCAGCCATCAAAAAGAACAAAATCTTGCCATTTGCAAGGACATGGATGGAACTAGAGGAAGACAAATACCATATAGTTTCAGTCACATGTGGAACTTAAGAAACAACAGATGAATATAGGAGAAGGGAAGGAAAAATAGAAACAGACAGGGAGGCAAATCACAAGAGACTTAACTACAGGAAACAAACTGAGGGTTACTGGAGAGGGAAAAGTTGGGGTAACTGCATGAGGGGTATTAAGGAGGGCACTTGTTGGGATGAGCTCTGGGTGTTGTATGCAACCAATGAATCACGAAATTCTAACCATGAAACTAAAAGTACACTGTATGTTAACGAGATTGAATTTTAATTAAAAAATTTAAAAAGTCAATTGCTTTCGTATATACCAGCAATGTACAAGTGGAATTTGAAGTTAAAAACACAAGACCATTTACATTAGCATACCAAAAAAATTAATACTTAGGTGCAAATCTAACAAAATATGCACAAGATCTATATGAGAAAAAGTATAAAATTCTGATGAAAGATAACAAGCAAGGTAAGATGTGAAGTGGAAAGAAAGTCCACAATCTTGGGTAAGAACACTCAATACTGTTAAGAGGTCAGTTCTTCCCAAACTGATCGACAGACTCAATGCAATCCCAATCAAAATGCCAGGAAGTTATTCTGTGGATACCAACATGTTGACTCTAAAATTTGGATGGAAAACTGGAAAACCAAGAGTCCCAGAGTAGTCAACAAAATATTAAAGAGCGGGGAAAAAAAGGAAATTGAGGATTGCCACCACCCAATCTCAAGACTTACTATTAAAGCTATAGTGATTAAGACAGAAGGTGCCTGGCAAAAGAGACAGGTGCTTGGAACAGAGTGGAGAGCCCAGAACAACATCCACACACACAGGCAAAGGCAACTCAATGGCAGGGACAGTCTTCAACAAATGGAACCGAACAATGGGACATTGATAAGAAAAAACAAACAAATGAAAATAATAAAAACAAACTTTTCACACCTTTCACAAAACCTAAACGTAAAATGCAAAACTTCTTAAAGATGACATAAGAAAAAATGTAGGGATCCTTGGATTTGGCAATGACTTTTCAGATATAAAACCAAAAGCATGATCTACGAAAGAAAAAAATTGATGAGAGGGACTTTGTTAAAATTAAACTTCTCTGTAAAAGACACTGTTAAGAGAATGAAAAGACGGGACAACTGGGTGGCTCAGTTGGTTAAGCAGCTCCTTTGGCTCAGGTCATGATCCCAGCGTCCTGGGATCGAGACCCACATTGGGATCCTTGCTCCGCAGGGATCCTGCTTCACCCTCTGACTCTGCCTTCCACTCTGTCTGCCTGTGCTCACTCTCGCTCGCTCTTTCTCTGACAAATAAATAAATAAAATCTTTAAAAAAAAAAAAAAAGAGAGAGATGAAAAGACCAGTCACAGAGTAGAGAAAATATCTGCAAAACACAGCCATGGTAAAGGACTTAAAGTAAGAAATATAATATAAAGATGTCTTAGTACCAACAAGAAATCAAACCTAATTTAAAAATGTGAAAAGAGCGGTGGCTGGGAACCCCAGTCAGTTAAGCATCTGCCTTTAGCTCAGGTCCTGGGACTGAAATCCACACTGGGCCCCCGGCTCAGCGAGGAGCCTGCTTTTTTCCCTCTCCTGCTGCTTGCTGCTACCTCTCCGTATGCTTGTGCTGTTAATAAATAAATAGAATCTTTAAAAACAAACAAAAAAAAAGGATCTGAAAAGATGCTCAACTTTGTATGTCATTAAGAAATTGCAAATAAAATCCAAAGCACTAGTAATACCAAATGCTAGCAAGGATGTGGGACAACCAAACTCTCATTCACTGTTTGGTCAGAATGCAAAATGGGAGGCACTGTGTGAGACAGCTTGGCAGTTTCTCACAGAACTAAACACATTCTCACTATAAGATCAGTAATTGTGCTCCTTTGTATTTACCCAAAAGAGCTTAAAACTAGTGTCCACACAAAAACCTGCACACGGATATTTACAGCAGCTTTATTCTCTGAAGTGCCAAAACTTGGAAGCAATCCAATCTCCTTCAGTAGGTGAACAGGTACACTGTGCCACACCCACACAACGGATTATTCGACAATTAAAAGATGAATTATTAAGCCACAAGACTTCGAAGAACCTTAAATGCATATTGCTAAGTGAAGGACCAGTCTCAAAGGCTAAATACTATATGATTCCAACTCTATGGCATTCTGGAAAAGGTAAAAATTAACCAACATTTTTATTTTTATTTATTGTTTAGGTCATCTCTATACCCAATGTGGTGGCTAGAACTCACAACCCTGAGATCAAGAGTCAGATGCCCTAGCAACTAAGCCAGCCAGGTGCCTCTAAAAAGGTAAAACTCTAGACAGTAAAAAGATCCCGGGCTGAGGGGTGAGCAAGGAGGGTGCAGAGAGAGGAGAAGAAACAAATAGATGAGGTACAGGGTTTTTCAAGGCAATGAAACTAGGCTGTAAGATACCAACAGTAGGTAAATAACATTATACATTTGTCAAGACCCACAGAACTATAGAAAGAGGAGTGAACCCTAATGTAAACCATGGATTTTAATTAATACTGTATCAATGCTGGTTCATCAGTTGTAACACATGTACCACAACAATGTAATCCATTAATAATAGGAGATAATGAAGTTAGAAGAAAAATATCTTCTCTTTGTACTCAGGGGCATTTCCTATCTGAACCCAGTTAAAGTACAAATCCCCCAAAAGGCCAGAAGTTGGGAGATCACAAGAGGTGTTGGAACACAGGAAAATAAATGAGCAAACCAGACAAGCTGCAGGTAATTAAGAACCATTAACCATGAGAGAAGCAGTGACTTCACTCAAAATTAAAACCAAGTAGAGTTTAAACGTTTAGCTACTTTACTAACTAGCTGCAATCAGGGATGGCAAACAAAGACTAATTCAAAGTAACCTGGGAATTAATCATTTAAAACTTACCAATAATCTGAAATTAGTAGCTTTAATGCTATGAAAATTACATGGAATTTGGAAAGATTGAAGTTCTCTAAGCTGCCAAGAAGTAAAACACTCCTTCCCAGATACATGGACTTATAAAATCACTATATACTATCTCCACAAGAAGCAGAATCCCCCAGAACCATCACTCTGTAATGATGAGAAGTACTAAGAGGGCATATGAAATTTATGAAACATGTCCCATTTCATCGAGACAAAAAACCAAAATAGTTAAGCACTAATCTGCACACTACATAGGGGTTGAAAGACATAGAAAGTTTGTGTGAGCTCACGTATGTGTGTGTTTCCAACCATTCTTGAAAACAATGGACAACAGAGATGAATAAATGTCCCTGTATATCCCATAAATATTCCTCAAATATTTATCATGCAACTCCAGCTCTGCTCTAAGACCTGGGGACACAGTCATGAAAAGAAAAGACAAGGTCTCTGCTTTTAAGGAGCAGATATTCTAATGCAGAAATGAGAAAATAAATATGTAGACAAACATTATATTAATGAACAGTGATCAAATAGTGATTAATGAATAGTGATCACAGCTAAAAAGAAAACAGGACACAGTAAAGGTTGAGTGACAAATGGGATGTATTTTAACTTGGATGAACCAGGAAATATAGAACAATGAGTTGAGATCCAAGTGACACAAAAGAGCTAGCCACCGGAAGTGTGGGAAGAGTGTTCCCGCCCAAGGTATCAGCATGTATACAAAAATGTCCTTGGAGCTCTTCCCTCCAGCCCCTGCTCTCAAATCTCTGACCCAGCTAGGTGGGGACATAATCTAGGACTTGTGTCTCCCAAAACTCATTCTAAATCTTTGTTCGGTGACTAAATTATTCAAGCTTGAAAATTAAAAACATATGCTAACAAGATCTTCCCACCATCTACAGAGAGATCATCTTAAAAGCATCATGAAATAGTAACACTAAAATTCTAAAAAACTTCTGTTCTAACATTTTAATCAATTTTATATCAAACTCCTTTCTTGAATTTATATACCCATTTGACATATTTATGAAGAGACAAAAAAAAAACAACAAACCCTACATTCCGTAAATGTATTTATCCATCTAACAAATATTTGAGTACCTAATTACACTCTGTTCCAGCTGATTTCTTCTCTTTATCTCTTTTTTCCCCTCAATTTAACACCAATCATAATCTATGTAGGCTTTTAGTTCGCTTTTCAAAATTAATTTCTTGAGCTATTTAAAAGGATTATCCAGTGCTAGAGTTCTCAACACTGGTCACACATTAGAATCACTTAAGGAACTTTTTTTTTAAGATTTTATTTATTTATTTGACATAGAGAGAGAGGTCACAAGTAGGCAGAGAGGGAGGGAATCATGCTCCATGCTGAGCAGAGTGTCCCATGCAGGGCTCGACCCCAGGACCCGAGACCATGACCTGAGCTGAAGGCAGAAGCTTAAACCTCTGAGCCACTAAGGCACCCCCTCACCTGAGGAACTTAAAAACAAAAAGCCCAAAGGGCACCTGGCTTGTTCAGTCACTGGAGCGTGCAGGTCTTGATCTCAGGGTTGTGAGTTCAAGTCCCATGTTGGGTATAGAGATTACTTAAAAAAAAAAAAAAGAAAGAAAGAGCCCAAGCCCCAGTTTGTGATTAATTTGTTTAAATGTTTCAAGAAATGTGATGCTAAATGTTGTAAACTAGTTAAATAACAAAAAGATATATTTACATAATACTTCTTGCTCTCAAAATTTGAACAAATAACTTACTAATAATCAATAACTTAGTAGGCCAACATTTTATTTAAATAAGTTTTATGGTACTACAAAGAGTGAATTAGAAAATCAAAAGCAAGGAGAAATGGGCATGATGTGAACATGGGGAAGCAAGAGAAAGCAAGAAACTATGTGACCAGGAAGCGAATGCTTAGCTCTGAGATCCTTCTCTGAGAGAAGGACAGATTAAAACCTAAAAAGAAAGAAAAGAAGGATCCCATGCACTCAAGGAAAGAGAAGTCCCCCAACATCCCTCCTGCTTTTTCCAATATAAACACACAGCTGGGCCGACTTACCACATCCTGGTTGGTACCGACTTTATCAACTTTTCTATTTAAGCCAAACTTGACCGGTCAATGATGGATGGGCTGTGTGCCAAGTTTACCAGTTGTACAACTGACTGTGTAATGGCTGAAACTGAGAAACCGGGGTGAAAGTATCAAGAGGCTCTAAGGATTGCGAAAGAGCCAAGATTCAAATGATTACCACGTACACACAAGACAAACTATGCAGATGACTGCTCAGTATGGAAGTACTTCAGAGTGTTACACTGTGGCATCAGCTGACCCAGACCCAGAAGATTGCTGGAGTTCCCATCATGGACATCTCTAACCATATAGACAACACTGAGCAAATGCCAGATGATGATGGAGCCCCCCACTCCTATGTCTTAATAGAGTTCCTCAGCTCTCCTTTACCAACTTTTCCTGTTGCCAGTTCATACAAGCAATTCTCCTTACCCAGTTCCTCTGTTCTGAGCTATGGCTAAAGACACTCACTTTTTTATGTTTTGAAACTGATTATCTTGTACCATTTTACTTTTTGTTGCATCTTTTTATAAATCAGATGACCGCTCACAAGACAAAAAAAAAAAAAAAAAAAAAAAAGGAATGGAAAGGAAAGATCAAAAGGGAGGACAACAACAACAAAAAAACAGTTCTTTTTTGCCGGGAACCCTTCTTACAAGTGCCAATCAGATAAACTTTATCTGATGTTACATCGTCACAACTCCTCTATCATCAGGGAAAGTAGTTCACATAAGAAAATTTCTCTATAAAATGAGTTCCAGGCTTACATTCCATATTTGGCTAATTAGAATTTCATTACGATGTCTGTCTCACACTGATGCGGAAGAGAATGGAATCTTGTCATCAAGACGTGACATTGAACTAAGAACCCACAGGGTAAGCACTCAGATCCTGTGATATGAAGTCGGCTCCTGGGGATGGGCGACCCTGGGCAACAGTGGCTGACCTGTGGGCCTGCGGCTATCTGCCATCTGTCACTCTTCCCTCTTCCTCCTCTGTCAGCTGCTATCTCCAGCTGCTGTCAACAAAGTCCACCTCAAACAGCCATCACTTCCCTCTGGTCCCATTTACCATAGCTAAGCTCCAGGCCAGGCATCCAGATCACCAGCCCTGTGGGAACTTCTTCTAAGGTAAGAGGTGGCCCTATTGGTGAAATGCAGGTGCCAAGGCATGCGGACATTGTGCCATCTTCTGCGCTATTCTTAATGTTCTGATTGTCCCACTTCCCTCATTTCCCACCTGTGGCCTCTGGAAAGGAACATATTACAGTAGGATTTCCAAGGACTGATGCGTGGGGGTCAGGAGATCTGGCCTGTGATTGGCCCCAACTAGCTGTGTGGCTTTAAAGGAAGTCATCACCCCTCAGGCCTCAGTTTCCTTATCTGCAAGCCAGGATGGACTAGAGTCTTTTCAGAGGACCCGGCAAAGATCACATAGATAAGCACCACCTCATTATACTAACAAGCAAACAGAAGGCCGGAGGCGAGTGATTTGCCCCAAGACAGACATAAGCAGGCAGAGAGCAGAGCCGAGGATGGGACCCACATCTGCAGGTCACAGCTAATCAGCCAGCACAGTACAAACAGATCTGAGCAGCTGCTCATTCTTCCCCTTTTCCGTTTTGTCCATCAGAATGCATGCTCCCTGCAAACAAGGACACACAGGACCTGCTTCCTGCCTCAAAATTCCCAGTTCACCCAATTAGAACAGGGAGGAGCCTCAAGGACTTACCCCCCGACCCCCACACACGGTTCTTTTACCTATGGAACATGAGGGTACATACATTCACCGTCCAGAGGGCTCCTGCCTTCACTTCTCATGGAAAAGGTCATCATGTGCCTACCCGGGGTGCCAACGAAGCCACAGGTTCCAGAGAGGAACTGACACAGAGAAGTTCAAAGGAGGCAGATGGCTCATTGCAGAAACAAACTGTCTACCAAGGAAAACTACCCCATGGGGGACTGATTCTCTTTGAAATACGTTCGAGTGCGTGGGAAAATGGTTTTTCAAGAGCTGGTGGACTGACCAGTCACCTGGTACATACAAGATCACATCCGCATTCTGACAAGAGTGGCTCGCCTGCAGTGTAGACCAGGGGCCAGAAAGACAAGGAAGGCACATGGAGACTGGGTGAGAAGCTCTACGGTGTGATGGCAAGGGCGCACTGCAAAGGTACGAGAAGAGATGGAAAGAAGTATATGGACTCAAGAGGGTTAGTAAGCGAAATCCACAGGACTTGGTGTAACAGACTAGATTTTGGAAAGGTGACAGAGTAGGAGTTGACTTCTGGTTTCCCGACTCCAGGCTAAACGGATGAAGTGTTTACCGAGAGAGGCAATAGAATAAGAAAGGTGGTTTTCCGTGGAGGAGGTGCTCATGAATTCCGTCTTGAACCTGATGAGTCTGAGGGGCCACAGACACATCTGAGAAGAAAGATCAGCAAGTCCGATACACAGAACTGGTGCTCAGGAAGCGTGTGGACCAGAGACAGGAATCTGCCTTACCTGCTGATAGGTGGTCATGAAGCTGCACAAAAGGTCATCTAGGGAAAGAAAGGAACACGGGGCTGAGCCCATAATCAGCATTCAGTGGCTACCAGGAGCATGACTTTGCACAGGAGACACATCAGAGAGGTAGAAGAAAGACAGGAAGCAATGCAGAGCATTTGGTCTACTGCGATGTCGAGTAAGGAGACAGAGAAAGGTCAAGTGCGCTGACTTAGAAACAGTTTTGGTAAGAACTCTTTAGTGGAACGACAGGGCCTGAAGGGTGGAAGGTGGGAAAGTCAAGTCAACCCCTGAGCACTGGCTGTGATGCGCGACAGTGACAGGCCAATACCTAGAGGTGGGGCAGTCAAGTGGGAGAGGATCAAACAGGAGCGCGTGATGGGAAGGAGTGCAGGGGAGAGGATCCTTGCAGGCTCCTGGAAGGGCGGGAGGGCATGGACTCCGAGCCGGAGTGGAGACTGAACCCGAGGAGGAAGGAGAGCCCCTCCCCGTACCAGGCGAGGAGGAGAAGGGGACAAATACAAGAATGAGATCATGGTCAGCAGGATGGAAGAGGTCCCGTGGGATGGCTGCTAATTTTTCTGTACGACTGGAGATGAAAGAGGAAGGCTACTTGTGATGTCAATAGCACACCCATTTAAATGGTCTAATTTATCTGTTATGCCACTTTCTCCCCCTACTACCAATACCTTATGTCCTGCTCATCTATTAGTTGGCTGTCAACCCAAAGGATTTTCGGATTTCTAAGCCGACAAAGTATGATGTTGCCAGTGCCTCTGCCCCAGGTGACCCTTCCCCATCTGCCATTCCTGCACTTTGATCACCTACCTCTTTTGCATACCTTTCCCCTTCTATTTCTTATTAGATCTCATAAACATGACTTTTTAAGTAGTCTCCTGCTACCAGTCAGCTCGAACTCAACAGATATGACCATGCAACTTCCTGCTGTAAACCTGACTGCAGCTCTACCATGAAGACTGCATCAACGTGGACCCCTCAATGTATGCAGTGTCCAAGGTGCAACCCGCAGCCCCACCCCATCTCCCTTTCTACCATCCCAGTCTCATTCCAAAATGTGCCAAACAAGACACCTATGTAGAAATACAACCCCGACAGCAAGCTCTCCGCTCATTTCTGCCTCGGAACTGTAACTTAACAAAACATCTCTCTGATGGAAACAGAAATTGCAAATAACCTTTATCTCCAGCTCCCACATAGAAGATCAATACCACTTTACACAGAACAGCTGTTCCATGTATTTTCCTTCTATGTATGAAGGGGTCATGTTCATTAACACTACAAATTGTACATTATATTCAGAAATTTCAGAGCTTTGAAAGAATATGGAATTGCTGGCATTCTAGCCACTTTCCCAGTTTGCTCTCTTCCTACCTCTAAGTCCTACTTTAGAACTGCTATTTTGAGATTTCTATTTTCCGAAGCTGCTTTGACCAAAGGCATTCTGTCAGCTCAGAGTGAGAAAGATGGCAGGGCTAGGAAGTGTTAGAAAATGCTAGTGTTAGGCCCAAAGAAAGCCTGACGAAGTCCAAAGACAGACAAGCTAAAGAGACTTCCGTGCTTTGAGATTCTTTAAGTCTATGTGTGTGCCTTTTCTTCTTCCAATGACCTCTCTCCTCATCACGTGTCCTTCATTAACAAAAGGTTTCTGGATCAGAGAATTCACTCTGTGCTCTCCTTCAGACACTCTATTCACTTTACACCTTTTATTACAGTGGCTTAACATCACCATACAAGAACAAGAGTACAATATACCTTCGTCTAGACATCCCTACATATTAAAAATGATATGGCCACACCGCAGAGGATCCAGACATAAGGACTTTTAAAGCCAGAGTTTGGGAGATGTGATCTGAATGCAAGTATCAAAAAGGAACTAGCTGGTTAACCCAAAAAAGAAAAAAACATATTATGACTTGAAGCCATAAAAAAGTAAGAAATTCAAACTCTTCAGAATTTTAGGTACCTACAGAGCCAAAACTTTTTAACACTGAAACCAGCTACTAAATCCCAATCCTTAGAAATTAAACATATACGTTTTGATAGTTTAAGTACAGACGCAGAGGGATACAGAAAACAGATAAAGCTCCTCCTGGCTCTGATTCAAACCTTGGGACATTTTCAAGGCTATGTCTGATGAACCTTTCCTGTCAGTAAAGTCTTTTCAGTTTAAATTTCTATTCTGTAAGTTTATGTCCTACAGTTATCTGCTGCCAGCTTCAGGCTGACTTCACCAAGAGAAGTAGGGAAACATTAGAAAAGGAGCTTGGTATGCTTTGTAGTACTGGACCAGAACCAGTAAGGACAGTACAGTCTTTCAGATTTCTCATTCTGAGCTTAAGACGAAAGTCAGGCATAAACGTTAGCTTAAGTGCCTTTTTGACCCGATTCCTGGTAAGTACGTGTGTTCAGAGATGTGTTCAACGCACAGTCGCTGAGCTTCTAGGCACAAGGCACTGGGAGGCTTCTGTCAGGCTGGGGGAGCGGCGGTCTGACTGTGCCGCACGGTACCAGAGGCGGGTCCTACGGGTCCGGGGCTTTTATGTTTAGCTCAAAACCACTTGCCCTGAACTTTCAGGCCTTTTCCTTCAATGTGCACGATTTCACAGGAGTGCTTTCTCCAGGTTGCACCTAGCCCACCCGAGGCCAAGAGACTCACTGCGAAGTGCAGTGAGGTCCCTGCTGAGGACCCGTCCGGGGCGGGGACGGCCCAGGAAGCCCGCAGGAGAAGCCCGAGGAGAGGCCCCGGAGGGCCAAGGAGGGCAGGCCACCCACGTCCCAGCTCCGGGGAGCAGAGCCCAGGCGCTCACCTTCATGAACACGTCCTTGTCGAAGCAGAGCCTGTCCGGCCCCTTGGGCAGGTTCATCCTACTTCTCTCCATCCCGCCGGCCGCCACCTCTCAGCACCGACACTCGAGCGAGGAGGAAAGGTAGGAGGCTGCGCTCCCCGACGCTACCGGTGAAGCCACGGCGTTTCCACCGAACAGAAGGCACTGCTTCCTCCAACATGGCAGCGTCTGCGCCCCGGCCAATGAAAGAGGACTCCGCAGGCCCGCCTCCGCCTGCCTCCGCCAAGAGAGGGGTGCCGACCGCTAACGCCGAGCCAGCAGGTGATGCGGCCCCCATGCGGCGGCGGGCGACACTACAACCTCGAGTAAGTTTCTGCGGAGCAGCCCCGCCGCTGGTGATGCGGAGATGCGGAGTGAGCGGGAGAGGGGAGGGCGGGTAGGGTCAGGGGCGCTCCCTCCCCACCTCGCCCTTTCCCTCGGAAAATCGGCCTGCGAGCCTCTTCCAAGGCCTTCTCCCGAGATTGTCCCGCGGGAAGCATAGCTGTGGCGGGATGCTGGCCCTTTACTTCTGCGGCCCGTTGTCCAGAGTGGGGGGCGCGTCCCGGTGTCAGGCCTCCGGTCCCCTTGCGCCACCGCTGCAGCCGACTGGGCGCGGAGTCCTCTGTGGGAACCCGGCTTCCGCCCTTAGCCCCCGCACCCACCCGCGAGCATGGCTTCTCCCCCGCCGAGCTTGGCTCCAGCGATCAGTAGGGAGGAAGGTGGTCAGCTGGCAGCCTCGGGTCCTCTGGGCAGCTCCCAGCTCCACTTCGGCTCAGCTGCTGGGAGGCCACAAGTTTGGGTTCTCAGAGCTCTTAAAGAATCACCTCGCTACTGGCCGACAAAACGCAGCCGACAAGTAGATGTGGGAGCATGTTTATGTCCAGTCCGCTCTAGAATGGGCGGAATCGTGTGTTTGGCTAGCATTGGTTCAATCGCCACACCTGCCCCCCCTCCTCCTGCCGTCCACCCCACATTTATTTTGAGATTTTTCTTTCCTCTTCCCTTGCTCTTTCTCCCACTGTCCTCCCCGTTAGTGGGAATGTCATGGTCAAATGATGATTCATTTCTCTTTTTTTTCTCCGTGAGACTCTGACAGCTCAAACCACAGATCTCACGCGTGCCCTTCAGGCTGCAGCTTTGCTGTAATAGCCCAGGCCTGGGCTGCCCCTCCCAATGCTGTGATCTCCCAAAGATAGCACAAGCAGTCCTTAGAAAGGGATGGGACACAGCAAGACAACGGCTTACAGTGAGTCTTGCATTCGAGTCACTCCAAACGGGAAACTGGTCACTTTTTTTAAAACGTGAGTACAGGGATGCCTGGGTGGCTCAGTTGGTTAAGCAGCTGCCTTCGGCTCAGGTCATGATCCCAGCGTCCTCGGATGGAGTCCCACAAGGGCTCCTTGCTTGGCAGGGAGCCTGCTTCTCCCTCTGCCTCTGCCTGCCATTCTATCTGCCTGTGCTCGCTCTCCCCCTCCTCTGATAAATAAATAAAAAAAAATCTTTAAAACCTGAGTACAGAATCTGAAACAATACATTCCCTAGCAGTGGGCCTGGCAAGGCCTTGTTGAGGAAAACGTTCCCAGTCAATATCCAGAGACTATGACAGGTAGGATGAGAGCTGGAATCTTATTTGGAGAATCAGAATAAATTGCCAGGGGAACAACTATGAAATTGCATTCTATGCCCTGTTGTGGTCATTTGGATATAGGGAATGAAAGCCTCATTATTTGGTCTTTGTTTGTTTACTCTTATTATGAAAATTCTCAAGCATACACCAAAATGTGTAGAGCAGAAGGATCCCGCCCCTTCCGAGTACTTATCACTCTGCTTCCCAAACTGTTTCATAGGCCCTCCTTCTACTGCCCCTGAAGTGCCTGTATTTTTGTTTTGGGGGAGGGGGGAGGTCTGGAATATATTTTAAAGTAAATCCCAAACATCACATCATTCCCTGCTCCCCAAATACCTTGGTTTACACATCAAAGAAGGAGGAGGAAGAGGTGGAGGAGGGGAAGACTGAGAAGGAGGAGGGATGAAGAAGAGAGATTTCCGCACAGGCCCACTATGCCAGAATCAATAGGTGTAATAAGCTATTCCGATTGGCTCTGAGAGGCATGACTTTTAGCCCAGGGCCACAGTACTAATAAGTGACAAGGGCAAATTCAGGCAGCGCAAACAGCAAGGCCCACACTCATCACCAAGGCACCGAGAAGGGGGCAAGGGTGCCAGACCGATGGAATAAAGTTGTCTGGGAACCCCACCTGCCCTAGAAGTCCAGATGAGCGAGTAGTTGAACTGTTTTTTACCTTCATTGTCATTCCTTTCTGAAATTATTGCCGGCCTTTGGTAAAGACATGAACCTGAGCTTGTGCAGCCTGGGGTACTGATCTTGGGGTTGCTGAAGAGAGTAGGTGCCAACAAAGAATGAAAATCCCTGCTGCCTGTTCTCCTTCCGAGAGTAAGGAGGGAACAGTCAAGAGCCCATACAGTGCACTGCCACTTGGAGCCCTGGCTGTGGCAGTGGCGTGGCCCACCAAAGCCAGGAGCAACAGGCAAGACCCCAGACCCCAAATGCTAATGGAACACCCTGGGGAGGATGAAGGAAAGGCAGAGAGTCAGCGGAAACCTTCCCAAAGTACATTTCCCTCAGTTTCGTCTGGGAGCTGCCATTCAGTTGGTACACACCCCTTCAGCCACACAAAGTTTGGTGATTAGCCTCTGGCCAGAACCTGCTGTGTGTCTCCCTACCCTAAACCCTTCCCAAGATCCCTACCATGGCCTCGTGATCCAGGCACTGGGCGTGTAACACTTGACTCTGCAGGGGTCCCCGGGCCAGCTTTTGGTTGGTTAGTTGTCCTCGCTGTTAAAGATTTGACTACTGTTACATGTTTGACTCTCGTCTTTGGTGATGGTACCTATTTCATAGGAAATAGAAGCTGGAATCCAGGAAACAGGCTGGAAGATTAAATTAAAAAGTGGATACAAAGCTTCTAATCAGAGCCAGACACAATCGGCGATCAACTATATCCCAGCCTCTCCCCTCTTCTCTGATACGTACTTTCCTTAATGAGGAATGAGACTTTAAGTTGACTTTTTTTTATCTTCAAGTCTCTCTCTCTCTCTCGATTCCCTAACTTCCCTCTCTTGCCTTCATTTCATCCTAGAACTTGTGCCCACGACTTCTTTTCTAAGTAAATATTAACCCCCTTTGACTCTGAATCTCTGGAAGATTCTCAGTTCCCTATTTTTGCTGGCACTGTGACAGGTCCTCATTTCTCCTTCCCATTCCTCTCTATTTATAGTTTTCACATTTTTTTGGCAGGTTGGCTACAGAACACTCAAAAATTGCAAAGAGAAATATTGTGTTCTGGAAATTCGTCCGAGCATTTTTTTTTCCAATATCGTCCTTATGCTCTTCTGATCCTCTCTTGAACTGTTGGACTAAAGCAGCTGACGCTTCCACCAGCAACCAGAGTCATCCTGTCCACTACTGTGGGAACAGAGGGTTTCCATTTGGAACTGCAGACTGAGCCTAAAGTCTGATGGCCCTTTGGTGCCAGGATAGCAGGTATGGGACAGGTGGGACATGGAGGACAAGCATCATGGTAGAGGTCTCCATTCGACCAGGAAAGCTCACAATGAGCCAACAGGTCCATTTCAACATCTTCTGTATTTTCCTTATAACCTGTTTCATTCCAGAGTGGATTTGAGATCATTTAATTTGATTCTTAAATATTTCCCATTCCAACCGGAAACAGACTCATTCTAGGGGCTCCCAAATTCTGCCTCATCTTCCTAATCAGTTAGTACCCCAAATTGGGTATGATAGTGCCAGAACATTCTTCCATGTGTATTTTATAACAGACTAGTATTTTATTAGTTTTTTTTCAAACTAATAAGAATAAGGGTAACTTTTTTTTTTTTTAAGCATAGGCAAAATCATGAAAGACATTGAAATGAACCTAAAAGATTATAGTGTCTTCCAAGGGAAAACACGTGTTGTCTCATGTAACCTTCTGGGATGACCAATTCTATGGGATATTCTGTGCCTTTCTTGTCTTTGAGCTATTTTGCAACTCTATAGATTGTACATAATTGATGTGGATGCAGATGATCTTGTCTAGCTATATGTAAATGAATTTTGTCCACTGGAAGTACAGTTGACCCCTTTTCCTTTGGTAGAAGGCAGTTTTGCATCCATTTGCATTCCATTTGCATATCTATTTGCATCTATCAAAGCAAATTCGTTTAAGTATTACTGATTGTATATGTGTCTGCCTGGAGATTTTTGCTTGAAATGGTGGTAACATCTTAGTAGTTCCCGAGCTAATGAATGAATTAAACAAAATCCCTTCAGGCATTCATCTCATATTTGTAAAATGGTCCTTATTTAATCTTTTCGAGAAAATGATACACTAGCAAACCATGACAAGATTCTAGTAAATGAGAAGTACAATGAAATCAAATCGAAATGAATTTTAGAATTACCTTTAATGTGGCCCATGCTATGCCAGAGGCAGAGAATGAATGAGTCTCAAAGCCATGGCTTCTGGACTCCAGAAGTTACAATAATATGTGTCAACATTGGCATGCCTGAGAAATGCATGTGACTTTCCCATCAGGGTTTCCCCGGGGGTTCAGTTAACCTTTCTCTTCCAAGCTACCCTCTCTTGTAGTGATATCAACTGTGCCCTTGGTTTCAGCTCCCATTCCCTAGCCAACATCTCTCCCACTGATACATGACCATCTGTTTCTTTCCTACCCACCAGGCCCGTGTAACTGACTACCTACTCATGCTATTTCACTGATATCCCACCTGTGCCTCAAAACCCAGCATGTTCAAAACTTGATTCATTGTCATTTCTGAAAGAACGGCTTATCCTCTTTTGTTTTGTTTCTTTAGAAATGATTCTACCAATGCCAGCGGCATGCACCAGAAACCAGGAAGGAATCATATAGCTGAGCCAACCTGCTGTACTTTAAAACACTTGACCACAATTCTCCAGTGGATACTCAACTCTGGCTTCAAACTCCCTTGTCTCTTTGGTGAGTTTGCTTTCCCTCTAATGGATGACCGTTTCACACCTTCAAGACTTGCCTCAACAATCCCTACCCCTACCTCTTCTGAACTATGTCACCTCACTCCCAGCTCCTGTCCTAAGGATGAGGGAGCAGAAGGCAAGCTGAGGACAAAGCAGAAGCTGGCGCCCTACACCCTCTCCCCATGCCATATGTGTAACATTCCTCATGCACTCCCGGCTGCCCTAAAGGAAAAACGATTCTTAACTGATAGAGATCCCAGTCTTGCAGGACAGGAGTTTCCCTCCATCTACAAATGTCCTAGCAACTTACAAGGAAGGAAGAAGCTTTTTCATCAATAGCCTGACATCCAGACACCCATACCTCAGTTTCCGGAAGCCCTAACATCACCCTCCCCTCCATAAAATTGAGGGAGGCTAAGGGGGAGGGAAGTGTAATAAAACTGAATTTCTTCTAAGCCCAAAGCCCACTGACAAGGATGTGTGATAAGAGGAATGTAACATATCTCCAGGAAACTCCCAGCTGTCTTCATGCTTTCCCTCATTAGAGGCAAAAACAGCCTTGACTTGACAATAACCAGGTCTCCCTTATCCTGAAATTCTTCTTTAGCATATGACAGTCCTTCTGGACACCCCCTTTGTACTCACCTTCCTCAGCTCCCAGTCAACCATGCCTCTGTCTGAGCAGCTCTTTCTGACCCTGGGTCCTGTCCCTGTGTTTTAATAAAACCACCATTTGCACCGAAGACGTCTCAAGAATCCTTTCTTGGTCATCGGCTCTGGACCTCACCCCACCAAACCTCACCTGTGTTCCAAAACTTCATCACTAGTGTCACACTTCAAGAAAATAAAAGCCCCTTGTGCAGGAATTCTCTTATCTTACCACCACCCAATCAAATCTATACCTACATTTGTATCCATTTTTAATTTGTTTTTAGACATTTACTCAACAAATATTTAGTCGGTACCTACTGTGTGCTACACACTGCCCTGAGTGTTTGTAAATCTGTGGCGAACAACACAGAAAAGTCCCTGGCATCATGGAATTTACATGGTAATTGGAGAAATGTACAAGAAACACAGAAAGAGTTGAAGACAGAGCAGGTTTATTGAGAAGAGCAGACATCCCCAGCTGGGGTTTGTTCTTCCTTGTGCCTGGGATTTGTTCCCTCCAACCCTCTCCAGGACTCCACTCCCAGGGTCAATATCAAGTTCTTGTCCCAATGGATCCTTCCAGTCAGAAGACAAATGACCTTTTTCTTAAAAACAAAAGGAAAAAGCCCAAAACAAAGACTTCCTTTAACCTTCTACCTTCCTATAACAACCTCCATATTTCTCTCCCCACCTCATTCCCAGCATAGCTTGTAAAATATTTGTCTACACCTGTGGGTGTAAGGTACCGTGTCCCCAAGGGTAGCTGAAAAATCTCTATAAAGAATCCTTATGTGCAGATCATTTTAAGGGAGTCCATTTCCAGATCCAAACTCCATGTGTGCTCTGTAGGATAGGTGATATGCCCATTCTTGGGTCTGATATCAGGATACTCCTCTACTTCCTGGAAGATCAAGACACTCCTCTCAGATCTTATTAGAGTGTAGGACTTGGGCTGATACCAAAGTTGAAATACCAGTTTTGTTTCAAATAATGCCCTTCTGTGGGCAGTCCTGGGGCTCCACCTTTAGAGCTTCCTCTCCTTATTAAGGGTAAAGGTTAACATCGGAAAGGGGATTAGGGCAGATGTTGGAAGTGCTCTGACATCAGAATAACAATCAGTTTTGGTTAGTGACACTCATTCCTTCATATTTAAATTAAACTACATATTTTTAGGGACATAATAGGAAAAAGCACAAGTAAGGATTTTAATGGTTTCATTCCATTCCAGTGTGGTTTGGGAAATAAAATAACAGAAAATGAGACTGTTCTGCTTTAAAAAGAAAATACAACTTGTAGCAGGCAAATGTTATTCCAATGAAGTCGATCCTTTCCTATCTCATTTTCTTTTTAAAGATTTATTTATTTATTTGGGAGACACACACACACACACAAGTAGGGAGAGTGGGGGAGGGAGAAGCAGGCTTCCTGCTGATCAGGAATGTGGGCCTTCATCCCAGGCCCCTGGGATCATGACCTGAGCCAAAGGCAGCTGCTTAGTGACTGAGCCACCCAGGTGCTCTCTATCTCATTTTTTAAATGTTTAATATTTTCAACACCTAGTTAATAAAATATACATATATTGTGATGAAAAGTTTATGATTAAAAAGTTTCAGATGTCAACTTAAAAATGTGCAAGGTGTGTGAATTCTCATAGGTGGTCCATGCACCAAACACGCCTATCACTAGCAAACATGGATGTACTCGGTGTCTCTAGGTTCCCGCTTCCTTAGTGCCCTCTTAATCACATGGTTTCTCTTCCTACCATCCTGGACCTGTATTCTCAATTTGCTTCTCTATTTCATCTCTGCCCCTTTGAAGAGCTTGATTCTGGGTCTTCTGTAGCTATGCGTTCGCTCTCTCTCTCCCTCCATCATGATACCTGGTGGGTGATTCTCTGCTGTGGGGCTGTCCTGTGCCATGCAGGACAGTTAACAGCATCTCTGGTCTCTAGCCACTAGATGCCAGCAGCACCCCCCCCCCAAGTGGTGAGCATCAAAAATGTCGCCAGATATTGTTCAATCGGCCCTGGGAGCAAAACTCCTTGCCTTCCAGCCCCAGTTTTAAAACCACTGCTTTGGCCGATTCCATTCAGCATCATTGATTTAAGTTCTTTGTAGAAGCTGAAGGCTCTGAAGTTAACGTCTTTAATCCTAACCCGCCCTTGGAGCTGAGATTCACATGCAGCATATTTCTCCATGAATATGTAACAGGAGTCTTATTTTCACCATGATTTCTATCCTGCTCCCTCCTCAACCTGCTCCTGTCCCAGTCTCCCCATCTTAGTAAACAGCATCCCCACCTCCTACTGGCTAAAGCCTCAGCCCCTGGGATAAATTCCCCCTTTCCCTTTTCTCGTATCTAATCCATCAGCAAAACCAACTGATTTGACCTCCAAAACAGAAGTCAGATTTGCTCACTGCTCTTTATATCCACTGCTCCCATTTGAATCCAAACCCTGAATTTTTTTTGCACTTCAGACACTGTTAACAGCCACGACTACACCTACACAGATATTTTACAAGATCGCTAATCACCGCCAAGTTGCCAAATCCAATGATTAACTTTCAGATCCAAATGACTCAACCTGTCAGTCCTATAGACATAGAACTCCCTCCACTTCTCTGGAAATATTCTATCTTTTTCATCGTGATGTTGGCTCTCCCTTCCTCTTCCACACTGGTCAGTGATGATGGCTCCTTTCCTGGCTGGGTTTTGTTGAGCTTCCTGACCTTTAGACATCAGTCCTGTGCTCTGGGACTCGGACCTTCTGCTTGAGTTTTCTGTTGTGTTAAAAAAAAAAATTCAGCTGAGTACATTTTAAAGAACCTATTGGCTTTATTCAATGATTCACGAAATGGGCAGCATCCTGCTTGCAGACTGAAAGGAGCTCGGAGGAGCAGTACAAAATGAAAGACTTTTATAGGCAGAAGAGAGGAGGAGCAAGGAAGTCACGTCAGGCAAACAAGGCAGGTTGGTTATGGCCAGGTGACTTGGCTTATGGGGATGGCAGGGGTCCGAGGGAGTGGGGATCAGGTGGTGTCTGCTTGCCTGGGCTCAGATTCAATTTCTGGGACAGCTGAAATCATAATTAAGTCTGGTTTCGGGGACATGGGGCTTAGCATAAGCAACTCCATTTTGGGCCTCTTGTTTTGTTTTTAGTAGTTACTTCATAACAAATAATAACAAGTTTAGTAACTTTAAACAGCTCAGTTTACTATCCTACCATCTCTAGCTGTCAGGAGGCCAGACACAGCTTAACCAGGGTCCTCGGATCTGGGTCTCACTCAAAGGAGGAGAGAAGGCCCCCACCAAGCTGTGTTCTCACCTGCAGGTTCCACTAGGGAAGGCTCTGCTTCCAAACTCACTCGGGTTGTTGGAAGAACTCATTTCCTTGTAGCTGTGTGATTTGGGGGGCAGCCCATGCTGGGGCGGGCCAGGGAGATTCTCCAGGCTGTTCACTGGAAACCATCCTCAGCCCCCAGAGTCTGCTTGCGGTTTCCTGCCATATAACTCTCTCCACAGGTGATTCTGAACTTGGCTCTTTGCTTCTTCAAGTCCAGGACAGCCTCTCACTCCAATCCATAAAACAGTCTGATTTAATATAATGAGATCATAATAGTGACATCTTCTTACCTTGCCAAATTCTACTGGTTAAAAGCAAGTCCTAAGTCCCATACACACTCCCATCCATACTCACAGGACAAATACCAGGGGACAGATATCATGAAGCTGCCTTATCATGTTGCCAAACACACCTCTGTCCATACTCACTGCGTAGGTAAGCCCACTTCTTCTCAGAGCTTGAACCCTATGTCCTAACGGTGCTCATATTTGTGCCTCCAGCCTGGACCTCACCCATGAATGCCAGACTCGTGTGTTCAGCTGCTGGTTGGGCATCCCCATGTGGATTCAGCCACCATCTCCAGAACCAAACACCTGTTGCCCATCAAACTTGCTTCTCCCGTCGTCTTTCCCATCTTAGCAAGTGGTAACGTCACTGTTCCAGGGCCTCGGGCCCCCAAAATTGTAAAATCATCCCAACTCTTGTCTTTTCCGCACACTCCACACTTAATATGTTTACAAATCCTGGATGTTTTGTCTTCAATATACACCCAGAATCTCCCCCCTTCTCCCCACCCCTGCATCTACTGCTCTGGTCTGGGCCAATACCCCTTCTCACCCAAATCAGTGGTCCTCAACCAGGAGAGTTTTGTGTACCTGCTCCCCCCCAGGGGATTTTGACAGGGTCTGGACACACTTTTCGTTGTCACAACTTGAGAGTGGGAAAGGGCGCTCCTGCGATCTAGTGGTCAGTGCACAGGACAGCTCCCCATAACAAAACTTAATGTGGCCCCAAATGTCAGCAGTATAGAAATCTCAGTCTACATTAATGCAAGTAGCATCCCCACCCCACAACCCCACAAGTCCGTTCTGCACACAGCAGCCTGAGTGATTCTTTTCTTTTCTCTTTAAGATTTTATTTATTGATTTGACAGAGTGAGAGATCCATGTAGGCAGAGAGGCAGGCAGTGGGAAAGGGAGAATAAGGCTCCCTGATGAGCAAAGAGCCCAATGCGGGGCTCGATGCCAGGACCCCGAGACCATGACCTGAGCTGAAGGCAGAGGCTTAACCCACTGAGCCACCCAGGCGCCCCAATCCTTTTCTAATCTAAATCAAGTCAAGCCTCTTCAAAACCATCCAAGCTCTTCTCATCTGGCACAAAGTTAAAGGCAAATCTTTACAATGGCCTTGAATACTTTATGTGATCTGACCCCACTACCTTCCTTACCTACCTCCTACTGAAAGGCCCCTCTCCCCTTGCTAAAGGCTTGTTTAAGTAACCTGATGTCCCCACAGCACCCCCTCTCCCCTTGCTGAAGGCTTGATTGTCCCCATAGCCGGATGGCAACACATACCAGGATGTCTATTGTCTGTGATCACCCGGTCTGTCAAAAGAAAAGACAAATGAGGAATAGAGTGTACCTGGGACTTTCCAGAGTGCTGAGGCAAGGCCCGCCAGAACAAACAGCTGTGTCCTTGCCTTAAACCCAACGCCTGACTAATTAACCAATCAGATCCCTGTAACCATGCATCTGCTTCTGTAAGCTTGCTTCCCACCACCCCAACCCTGCCCTATATAATCTGCTCCCCAACTTAGCCCGGCATGCTCAGCCCACAAAGGCTGATGCATCCTCAGGCGCCTGTGTAACCAATAAACCTCTTGCAATTTGCATCCAGTGGAGGCGTGCTGTTTGATTCTTGGGTGCGGCTCCAGGGTCTTTCCCTACCACTTGCCGTCTTGCTCATTTTTTGCCCAGCATTATTGGTCGCCGTGTCATTCTTTAAACACACCAGATGTGCTCCCACCTTGGGCTTACTGTTTGCTTTGTATGGGATGCTCTTCTCCAAACAGCACAACTGCTTGTTCCTTAATTTCCTCCAAGTCTTTCCTCAAATGAGGGAGACTTCCCTGACACAGTCCCATAGAAAATACCAACCTGCTCCCCTAAACCCCACACGCCATGTCCACTCACTCAGCTTAGTTTCCTTCCTACCCCACATCAACCCCTGATATGTATGTATATTTATTTGCTTCATTTCTCACTCAACAACTAAAATGAAAACTCCAAGAGGACATCAAATTTATTTTGTCTCTTGTTAACTATTCTGTCTTTAGGGTTTAGAACAGTACCTGACACATAGTAGATGTTCCGTAAATATTGGAGAATGATTTGTTACTATTTTTGCCTTTTCTCTATCCATTCTTTACACAGCAGCCAAAAATGACATTTTAAAAATGCAAAAGGAATCCCATGACCACCCTCCACCCACCAGTGTAAAACCCTTCAACGGCTTGTCGTTGTGCTCAAGCCACAGCTGACATTCTACAGCCCAGGCCAGATTAAGATTTCAGAGTTCTTAATCACTGGAAAGACGATGGTGTTGTCACCACCAGAGATATTTAAATATTTTTGAAGATTAGATCCCAAAGTTAGTGTGCTAAAAGCCTAACAATATCCGATTTCACATACTCAGATTTCATAAAGTTTCATTAGTCTTCTCACCTTGTGTAAGTTTAATCTTTCCTCGGCCCCCTTTTCTCTTCTGTTTCAGGCACTCACCATACTTTGCCAGAATGACCATAACGGCCTTCCAACCTGTCATCTCATCTTCAGGAATATGCCCCTTTCCCTCCCCTCCTCACACCAATTCATCCTCTAAACTTATTCTAAGATGATCACTCTAAAATGTGCATCTCACTGTGTCCTTCCCCTACAGGAACTTACTCAATAGCTCCTAAGGACGTGTGAATTTCCTTGGTGTGGTATTTTTACAAGACCCTTTGCTTGCAAGTGGCAGCAATCCAAAGAAAACTGGAGGAACCAAAAGGGAAAAGCATGCAAACAAACAAAAAACAAAGGAATGTCCAGGTTCCTGTATGGATGGATACCACAGAAGTTCATAAAAATCCAAAAGAAGATGGGGCACCTGGGTGGCTCAGTGGGTTAAGCCTCTGCCTTTGGCTCAGGTCATGATCCCAGGGTCCTGGGATCGAGCCCCACATCGGGCTCTCTGCTCTGCAGGGAGCCTGCTTCCTCCTCTCTCTCTGCTTGCTTCTGCCTACTTGTGATCTCTGTCAGATAAATTTAAAAAAATCTTTTTAAAAAATCAAAAGAAGAGCTGCAGAACAAAAATTTCAGAATCAAGAACAGGGACTGGAAACCAGCAAAACAGTTTTCTATTTCTCCATGTCTCATGTTTACTCGTCTCCATATGGCTGCTTTCTTCTCTGGTCAGACTCTTCAAGTGTCCAGGAAGATAGCCATGGCCAGCTCCTGAATCCCATCCAGCAAGGCCAGTCACTCGCCTAAAGAGAGAACCTCGTCTTCCTGTCATTTACATATCAATCCCAGGGAGACTCTGATTGGTCCTATTGGTGTCAGGTGGACTAGTCACTATATGGGTTTATATGTGTGCCCATCCTCCTCCAGACAGCATAAAGCACAGGTAAATTTTCTTAAATTAACATATAATGTATTATTTGCCCCAAGGGTGCAGGTCTGTGATTCATCTGTGTTACACATTTCACAGAACTCACCGTATCACATAACTTCCCCAATGTTCATAACCCAGCCACCCTCTCCATACCCCCTCCATCCCGCAAACCTCAGTTTGTTTTGTGAGATTAAGTCTGTTATGCTTTGTCTCTCTCCCAATCCCATCTTGTTTCATTTTTTCCCTCCCTACCTACCATGACCCCCTACCCCACCTTTCAAATTCCTCATATCAGACAGATCATATGATAATTGCCTTTCTCTGATTGACTTACTTTACTTAGCATAATACCCTCTAGTTAAATCCAAGTCATTGCAAAAGGCAAGATTTCATTTTTGATGGCTGCATAGTATTCCTGTGTGTGTGTGTGTGTGTGTGTGTGTGTGCACCTCTGTGTGTCTGTGTTTCTCTGTGTAAAGAGGACCTGGCCATGCCATCGTGGGTGGAGATGCCACAAGCAGGATCAGGCTGATGGGGGTTAGATGTCTGGTGGGCAAGTCATGTTCACAACCCAGTTTAAGGCTGGTTAAGTGGGATCGGGTGGAGGGTCTACACCCTTCTGCCCAGGGTTTATCCTGAGATCCGAAACGGATGGGTACATACCCAGAGTGGGGCTAACAATAACAGTAAGAACTAACCCTGACCCTGACACTGACTGTGAGCCTGCCCCAAAAGTTAACCCAAGCCCTGACCCGACCCTGACCCTAACTGTGATCCTGACCTGAAACCTAAACCTAAACCTAAGCCAGACACTGACCCTGATGTGGACCCTGAACCTAAACCTAACTCTGACATTACTGTAACCATGACTCATACCTACCCATGACCCTGACCCTGACCCTAATCCTAAACATGACGCTGACCTAACACTGACCTAACCCTAACCCTGACCATAACTGTGAGCCTAACCCTAACCCTAAACCTAAAGGTAACTCTAACCATGACCCTAATACGAACCCTGAACATAAACCTAATGCTGACCCTGACCCTAACACTAACCCCTACCATAAACCAAACCCTAACCCTGACCTTACGCTGTCTAACCCTAACCCTAAAAATAACCCTACTTCTAACTCTAACCCTAACCCAAATCCCAACCCTACCACCAAAACCTAACTGTGACACTGAACAGAACATTGACCCTAAACCAAAGCCTGACGCTGAACCTGACCCTGTCCATGACCTTCACCTGACCCTGACCCTGCCCTAATCCTAACCATGACACTATACTGATCACTACATAATCCTGTCCCAGACCCAAATGTGGACTTTAAACCAATACCTGAACCTGACCCTAAACCGGACACTGGCGCTAAACTTCACCCTGACCCTGACCCAGACCATGACCATAAACCTAACCCTGACCCTAACAGTGACCCCGACCCTGACCTGACACTAAACCTGACCCTAACTCTAACCCTAAATGTAGACCTGACCCTGACACTAACACGGACCCTACCCCGAATCCTATCACTGAACCTAACCCTAACACTAACACCTAACCCTACCACGGACCCTGATCCTAACAAGTTCTAACCCTAACCATCAACCAAACGCTAACCCTAACATTAAACCTAAACTTTAACAATAACCCTACCCTATACCTGACTATGATCATAACCCTAACCCTGAACTTTGCCTATACCAGAACCTGAGCATATATACCTGACCCTGGCCCTGAGCCCAAACCTAACCATGACCCTAACACTGACCACTAAATAACCCTGTTGCTGACCCGAATGTGGACTTTAAACCAATACCTGATCCTGACCGTAAACCTGACACTGGCCCAAGCCTTCACCGTGACCTGATCCAGGCGAAGAACATCAACCTAACCCTGACCCTAACAGTGACCCCGACCCAAACCTGAACACTAAAACAGAACCTGACTGTGAGCCTGACTCTTACTGTAACCCTAAACGTAACCCTGACCCTAACTATAACACGGGCCCTCTCCCGATTCCTATCGCTGAACCTAACCCTAGCACTAACCCCTAACCCTACCTCAGACCCTGACCCTAACCAGTTCTAACCCTAACCCTCAAACTAACTCTAACCCTAACACTAACCCTAAACTTTAACAATAACCATGACCCTATACCTGACTATGAACATAACCATAACCCTGAACTTTGCCTATACCAGACGCTGACCCTAAACCTGACCCTGGCCCAGACCCTAAACCTAACCATGACTCTAACAATGACCACTACATAACCCTGTCGCTGAACCGAATGTGGACTTTAGACCAATACCTGACCCTGACAATAAACCTGACACTGGCCCTAATCTTCACCCTGACCCTGACCCAGGCAAGACCAGAAACCTAACCCTGATCCTAACACTAACCCTGACACTGAATGTAAGCCTGACCCTAACTCTAACCCTAAACGTAACCCTGACCCTGACACTAACACGGGCCCTGACCGGAAACCTAACGCTGAAACTAACCCTAAAACTAACCCATAACATTATCCCTGACACTGATCCTAACCCGGTCAAACACTAACCATACACCTACATCTAACCCTAACCCTAACCCCACGTTAACAATAATCCTGACCCTCTCCCTGACCCTGATCAAACCCTAACTCTGAACTTTGCCTATGTCAGACCTTAACCTTAAACCTGACCCTGGCCTTGACCTTAAAACTGACCCTAACCCTGACTGTAAACCTAACTCTGACCCAATCCATGATCCTGAACAGAATCGTAAACCAAAAGCTAACCCTGATCCTGAACCTACGCATAAAACAGAACCTAAACATAAAGCTGACCTTACCATAACCATGAACCTAACCCAGACCTGGACCCTAACCCTGACACTAAACCTGTCCCAAACCTAACCCTGACCCTGACATGAACCTTGCCCCCAAACCTAAACTTGAACCTGAATCTAAATCTGACCATGACCCTGAACTTGACCCTAAAGCTTAACGTCACCCTAACACTGACCCTGACCCTGACTCAGACCATAACGCTAACCCTGACCCTACTGTGAGCCTGACCCTAAACCTAACCATGAACCTAAACCTAACCCTGAAACCTTCCCTAAGCCTTACACCAACCCTGGCCCCAATGACATCTAACCCTAACCCTGACCCTAAGTCTTTCTTAACCCTAACCCTAACACTAACCTAGTCTAAACCCAGCTCTGTTCCCTCCAGCTGGGACAACAGCTGCAGCCAGGCCTCCCAGGGCTTGGGGGAGGCTGTATGGGGGTCACTGGATGGGCACTGCATTGAGTGGAGTGTGAGTCTTGAGCAGCTTGGGGATCGGCGGCTCAGGGAGCTCTTGTGCAGCAGGAAGTTCGTAAGAGGCCCCCAGGCAGTGGAGACCTCAATTCCCTGACGACAGAGCCCAACGGAATTGGAACCCACGTATCCAGGCAACCCTTTACAGAGAAAACACTCCTGCCCAGCTCATTTCTAGGCACATCCTAAAGGAAGCGACATGTTCTTCTGCTGTACTGAAGCCGAGAGGATGCAGGGAGAAGAGAGCTCGCTGCCTGACACGTCCCCTCCCTGGCAGGTCATATCAGGTTTCCCCAACGCCTCAGGCCCTTTGGCTAATAAACTCAAAAGGTGACACCAGGGGCTCAGAGTCATGGAGTCCCACACCTTCTGATCAACACGGGTGTAGCCCTAGGTCTCCTCCCCGTCTGTGTGTGTATGTGTGTGTGTGTGTGTGTGTGCGTGTGTGCCTCTGGGTGTCAGTGTGTGTTTGTGTGTAAAAGAGGACCCGACCATGCCATCATGAGTGGAGATGCCCCAAGAAGGATCAGGCTGATGAGGGTTTAGGTGTCTGGTGGGCAAGTCATGTTCACACCCCAGTTTAGTCTGGTTAAGAGGGATCGGGTGTAGGGTCTACACCCTTCTGCACAGGGTTTATCCTGAGACCCTGAAGGAATGGGTCCATGACCAAGGAGCGGGGCTAACCCTAACAGTAACCACTAACCGTGACCCTGACATTGACTGTGAAACTGCCCTAAACCCTAAACCAAGTCATGAACATGACCCTGACCCTGACCTTGACTTTTATCCTGACCTGAACCCTAAACCTAAATCTAAGCCTGAAACTGACCCTGATGTGGACCTTGAACCTAAACCTAACTCTGACATTACCGTAAACATGACTCATACCTAACATTGACCTGACCCTGACCCTAATCCTAACCCTGATGCTGACCTAACACTGACCCTAACCATTACCTTGATCATGACTGTGAGCCTACCATAACCTTAAAAGTAATGGTAACTCTAACCCTGACCCTAATACGAACCCTGAACGTACACCTCATGCTGACCCTGACCCTAACACTAGACCCTACCCTAAACCAAATCCTAACCCTGACCTTACACTGTCTAACCCTAACCCTAACCATACCCTACTTCTAACTCTAACCCTAACCCCAATCCCAAACCCTACCGCTCAAACCTAACTGTGACACTGAACCGAACATTGACCCTAAACCAAAGCCTGGCCCTAAACTTGAGCTTGGCCCTGAGCTTCACCTGACCCGGACCCTGACCCTAATCCAATCCATTACTCTAACACTGACTACTACATAACCCTGTCGTTGACACTAATGTGGACTTTAAAACAATACCTGATCCTGACTGTAAACCTGACACTGGCCCTAGACTTCACCCTGACCCTGACTCAGGCAAACACCAGAAACCTAACCCTGAACCTAAAATTGACCCTGACCCTGACCCTAACACTAACCCTGACACTGAATGTGAGCCTGACCCTAACTCTAACCCTAAACCTAACCCTCCCTGAAGTTCGTAAGAGGCCCCCAGGCAGTGGAGACCTCAATTCCCTGACGACAGAGCCCAGCGGAATTGGAACCCACGTATCCAGGCAACCCTTTACAGAGAAAACACTCCTGCCCAGCTCATTTCTAGGCACATCCTAAAGGAAGCGACATGTTCTTCTGCTGTACTGAAGCCGAGAGGATGCAGGGAGAAGAGAGCTCGCTGCCTGACACGTCCCCTCCCTGGCAGGTCATATCAGGTTTCCCCAGCACCTCAGGCCCTTTGGCTAATAAAATCAAAAGATGACACCAGGGGGCTCAGAGTCAGAGAGTCCCACACCTTCTGATCCACTGGTGTAGCCCTAGGTCTCTTCACAGTTTCTCTCACTGTGTGTGTGTGTGTGTGTGTGTGTGTGCGCCTCTGAGTGTCTGTGTCTTTGTGTTGTATAGAGGACCTGGCCATGCCATCATGGGTGGAGATGCCCCAAGCAGGATCAGGCTGATGAGGGGTTAGATGTCTGGTGGGCAAGTCATGTTCACACCCCAGTTTAAGGCTGGTTAAGTGGGATCGGGTGGAGGGTCTACACCCTTCTGCCCAGGGTTTATCCTGAGACCTTGAAGAGATGGGTTCATACCCAGGAGCGGGGCTAACACAAACAGTAACCACTAACCCTGACCCTGACACTGACTGTGAGCCTACACCAAACCCTAACCCAAGCCCTGATCTGACCCTGACTGTGATCCTGACCTGAACCCTAAACCTAAACCTAAGCCTGACACTCACCCTGATGTGGACCCTAAACTTAAACTTAAATCTGACCTTACCGTAACCATGACTCAAACCTAATCATGACACAGACCCTGACTCTAATCCTAACCCTGATGCTGACCTAACCCTGACCCTAACCCTAACTTAGACCGTGACTGTGAGCCTGACTCTAACCCTAAACCTAAAGGTAACTCTAACCATGACCCTAATACGGACCCTGAACCTAAACCTAACGCTGAACCTAACCCTAAAACTAACAACCTAACCTTGTCCCTGACACTGATCCTAACCCGGTCTAACCCTAACCCTCAACTTACCTCTAACCCTAACCCTAACCCCACTTTAACAATAATCCTGACCCTCTCCCTGACCCATATCATAACCCTAACTCTGACCCAATCCGTGATCCTGAACAGAATTGTAAACCTAAAACTAAGCCTGATCCAGAACCTACTCATAAAACAGAACCTAAACATAAAGCTGACCATGAAACTAACCCTGACCCTGACCCTAACCCTGACACTAAAACTGTCCCAAATCTATCCCTGACCCTTACATGAATCTTGCCCCCAAACAAAAACTTGAACCTGACCCTAAATCTGACCATGACCCTGAACCTGACCCTAAACCTAAACGTCACCCTAACACTGAGCCTGACCCTGACTGTGACCGTAACGCTAACCCTGACCCTACTGTGAGCCTGACCCTAAACCTAACCATGAACCTAACCTTAACCCTGACCCCTACCCTAAGCCTTATGCTAACCCTGACCCCAATGACATCTAACCCTAACCCTGACACTAAGGCTTTCTAAGCCTAATCCTAACACTAACCTGATCTAAACCCAGCTCTGTTCCCTCCAGCGGGGACAACAGCTGCACCCAGGCCTCCCAGGGTTGGGGGGAGGCTGTATGGGGGTCACTGTATGGGCACTGCATTGAGTGGAGTGTGAGCCTTGAGCAGCTCAGGGCCCGGGGACTCAGGGAGCTCTGGTGGAGCAGGAAGGTCGGTAAGGAGCGCCCCGGACGTGGTGATTTGGCTTCCCTGACGACAGAGCCCAATGGAATAGGAACCCATGTATCCAGGCACCCCTTTACAGAGAAAATCCCCCTGCCCAGCTCATTTCTAGGCACATCCTAAAGGAAGCAACATGTTCTTCTCCTGTACTGAAACCGAGAGGATGCAGGGAGAAGAGAGCTCACCAGCCAGACACGTCCCCTCCCTGGCAGGTCATGTCAGGTTTCCCCAGTGCCTCAGGCCCTTTAGCTAATAAAATCAAAAGGTGACACCAGGGAGCTCAGAGTCAGAGAGTCCCACACCTTCTGATCCACGGGTGTAGCCCTAGTTCTCCTCCCCGTCTCTGTGTGTGTGTGTGTGTGTGTGTGTGTGTGTGTGTGTGTGTGTGCCTCTGGGTGTTTGTGAGGGTGTGTGTAAAGAAGAGCTGGCCATGCCATCGTGGGTGGAGATGCCCCAGGCATGATCAGGCTGATGAGGGGTTAGATGTCTGGTGGGCAAGTCATGATCTTACCCTAGTTTAAGGCTGGTTAAGTGGGTTGGGTGGAGGGTCTACATCCTTCTGCCCAGGGTTTATCCTGAGACCCTGAAGGGTAGGGTCCATACACAGGAGCGGGTCTAACCACAAAAGTAACCAATAACCCTGACCCTGACCCTGTCTGTGATCCTGACCTGAACCCTAAACCTAAACCTAAGCCTGACACTCACCCTGAATTGGTCCCTGAACTTAAACCTAACGCTATATTACTGTAACTAAGACTCATATGTAACCATGACCCTGACCCTGACCCTAATACTAACCCTGATGCTGACCTAACTTTGACCCTAAGCCTACTCATGACCGTGACGGTGAGCCTGACCCTTACCCTAAACCTAAAGGTAACTCTAACCATGACCCTAATACGGACCCTGAACCTAAACCTAACGCTGACCCTGACCCTAACACTAACCCCGACCCTAAACCAAACTCTAACCCTGACCTTACGCTGTCTAACCCTAACCCTAACCATAACCCTACTTCTAACTCTAACCCTAACCCCAATCCCAAACCCTACCGACAAACCTAACTGTGACACTGAACCGAACATTGACCCTAAACGAAAGACTGAACCTAAACCTGTCCCTGTCCCTGACCCTCACCTGACCCATACCCTGACCCTAATCCTAACCATGACACTAACACTGACCACTACATAATCCTGTCCCTGACCCGAATGTGGACTTTAAACCAATACCTGAATCTGAACCTAAACCTGACACTGGCACTAAACTTCACCCTGACCCTACCCAGACCATGACCATAAACCTAACCCTGACCCTTACAGTGACCCTGACCCTGACCTGAACAACAAACCTGACCATGACTGTGAGCCTGACCCTAACACTAACCCTAAATGTGACCCTGACCCTGACACTAACACGGGTCCTCCCCCGAATCCTATCGCTGAACCCGACCATAACACTAACCACTAACCCTACCACAGACCCTGATCCTAACAAGCTCTAACCCTAAACGTCAACCAAACGCTAACCCTAACACTAACCCTAACTTTAACAATAACCCTGACCCTATACCTGACTATGATCATAACCCTAACCCTGAACTTTGCCTATACCAGACCCTGACCCTATACGTGACCCTGGCCCTGAGCCTAAACCTAACCATGACCCTAACACTGACCACTACATAACCCTGTAGCTGACCCGAATGTGGACTTTAAACCAATACCTGATCCTGACAGTAACCCTGACACTGGCCCAAGACTTCACATTGACCCTGACCCAGACCATGACCATAAATCTTACCCTGACCCTAACAGTGACCCGACCCTGACCTGAACACTGAACCTGACCCTGACTGTGAGCCTGACCCTAACTCTAACCCTAAACGTAACCCTGGCCCTGACACTAACACGGGCCCTGACCCAAAACCTAACGCTGAACCTAACCCTAAAACTAACCCCTAAAATTATCACTGGCCCTGATCCTAACCCGGTCTAACCCTAACCCTCAACCTACCTCTAACCCTAACCCTAACCCCACTTTAACAATAATCCTGACCATCTCCCTGAACCTGATCATAACCCTAACTCTGAACTTTGCCTATGTCAGACCTTAACCTTAAACCTGACCCTGGCTTTGACCGTAACACTGACCCTAACACTGACTGTAAACCTAACTCTCACCCAATCCGTGATCCTGACAGAATCATAACACTAAAGCTAACCTGATCCTGAACCTATACATAAAACAGAACCTAAACATAAAGCTGACCTTACCATAATTATGAACCTAACCCTGAACCTGAACCTAACCCTGACACTAAACCTGTCCCATACCTAACCCTGACCCTGACATGAACCTTGCCCCCAAACCTAAACTTGAACCTGACCCTAAATCTGACCATGACCCTGAACCTGAACCTAAACCTAACCGTCACTAACACTGACCCTGACCCTGACTCTGACCATAACCTTAACCGTGACCCTACTGTGAGCCTGACCCTAAACCTAACCATGAACCTAACCCTAACCCTGACCCCTACCCTAAGCCTTACGCTAACCCTGACCCCAATGACGTCTAACCCTAACCCTGACCCTAAGTCTTTCTTAACCCTAACCCTAACACTAACCTAGTCTATACCCAGCTCTGTTCTCTCCAGCGGGGACAACAGCTGCACCCAGGTCTCCCAGGAGCTTATGGGAGGCTGTATGGGGTCATTGGATTGGCACTGCATTAAGTGCAGGGTGAGCCTTGAGCAGCTTGGGGACCGGTGGCTCAGGGAGCTCTGGTGCAGCAGGAATTTTGGTAAGGAGCCCCAAGGCAGTGGTGACCTCACTTCCCTGATGACAGAACCCAACGGAATTGGAACCTTTGTATCCAGGCACCCCATTACAGAGAAAACCCCCCATCCAAGCTCATTTCAAAGCAAATCCTAAAGGAAGTGACATGTTCTTCTGCTGTACTGAAGCCGAGAGGATACAGGGAGAAGAGAGCTCGCCTGCCAGACACATCCCCTCCATGGCAGGTCATATCAGGTTTCGCCAACGCCCAAGGCCCTTTGGATAATAAACTCAAAAGGTGACACCAGGGGGCTCAGAGACAGAGAGTTCCACACCTTCTGATCAACCAGTGTAGCCCTAGGTCTCCTCCCCGTGTGTGTGTGTGTGTGTGTGTGTGTGTGTGTGTGTGTGCCTCTGGGTGTCCGTGTGTCTGTGTGTAAAGAGGACCTGGCCATGCCATGCCATCGTGGGTGGAGATGCCCCAAGCAGGATCAGGCTGATGAGGGTTTAGATGTCTGGTGGGCAAGTTATGTTCATACCCCGGTTTAAGGCTGGTTAAGGGGGATCGGGTGAAGGGTCTACACCCTTATGCCCAGGGTCTATCCTGAGACCCTGAACGGATGGGTCCATGACCCAGGAGCGGGGCTAACCCTAACAGTAACCACTAATCCTGACCCTGACACTGACTGTGAGCCTGCCCCAAACCCTAACCCAAACCTTGACCCTGACCCTGACCCTATCTGTGATCCTGACCGGAACCCTAAACCTAAACCTAAGCCTGACACTGACCCTGATGTGGACCCTGAACCTAAACCTAACATTGATATTACTGTAACCAAGACTCATAACTAACCATGACCCTGACCATGACCTAATCTTAACCCTGACGCTGACATAACCCTGACCCTAACCCTACCAATGACCGTGTCTGTGAGTCTGACCCTAACCCTAAACCTAAAGGTATCTCTAACTATGACCCTGATACGGACCCTGAACCTAAACCTAATGCTGACCCTGACCCTAACACTAACCCCGACCCTAACCCAAACCCTAACCCTGACCTTACGCTGTCTAACCCTAACCCTAACCATAACCCTACTTCTAACTCTAACCCTAACCCCAATCCCAAACGCTACCGAAAAACCTAACTGTGACACTGAACCAAACATTGAGCCTAAACCAAAGCCTGACCCTAAACTTGACCCTGGCCCTGACCTTCACCTGACCCTGACCCTGACCCTTATCCTAACCATGACACTAACACTGACCACTACACAATCCTGTCCCTGACCCGAATGTGGACTTTAAACCAATACCTATACGTGACCCTAAACCTGACACTGGCGCTAAACTTCACCATGACCCTCACCCAGACCATGACCATAAATCTAACCCTAACGCTAACAGTGACGCCGACCCTGACCTGAACACTAAACCTGACCCTGACTGTGAGTCTGACCCTAACACTAACCCTAAATGTAACCCTGACCCTGACACTAACACGGGCCCTCCCCCGAATCCTATCGCTGGTCCCAACCCTAACACTAACCACTAACCCTACCTCAGACCCTGATCCTAACAAGCTCTAACCCTAAACGTCAACCAAACGCTAACCCTAACACTAACCCTAACTTTAACAATAACCCTGACCCTATACCTGACTATGATCATAACCCTAACCCTGAACTTTGCCTATACCAGACCCTGACCCTATACGTGACCCTGGCCCTGAGCCTAAACCTAACCATGACCCTAACACTGACCACTACATAACCCTGTAGCTGACCCGAATGTGGACTTTAAACCAATACCTGATCCTGACAGTAACCCTGACACTGGCCCAAGACTTCACATTGACCCTGACCCAGACCATGACCATAAATCTTACCCTGACCCTAACAGTGACCCGACCCTGACCTGAACACTGAACCTGACCCTGACTGTGAGCCTGACCCTAACTCTAACCCTAAACGTAACCCTGGCCCTGACACTAACACGGGCCCTGACCCGAAACCTAACGCTGAACCTAACCCTAAAACTAACCCCTAACATTATCACTGACACTGACCCTAACCTGGTCTAACCCTAACCCTCAACCTACCTAGCCCTAACCCTAACCCCACTTTAACAATAATCCTGACCCTCTACCTGACCCTGATCATAACCCTATCTCTGAACTTTGCCTATGTCAGTCCTTAACCTTAAACCTGACCCTGGCCTTGACCTTAACACTGACCCTAACCCTGAATGTACACCTAACTCTGACCCAATCCAAGATCCTGAACAGAATCTTAACCCTAAAGCTAACCCTGATTCTGAACCTCCTCATAAAACAGATCCTAAACATAAAGCGGACCTTACCATAACCATGAACCTAACCCTGACCCTGACATGAACCTTTCCCCCAAACCAAAACTTGAACCTGACCCTAAATCTGACCATGACCCTGAACCTGACCCTAAACCTAACCGTCACCCTAACACTGACCCTGACCCTGACTCTGACCGTTACGCTAACCGTGACCCTACTGTGAGCCTGACCCTAAACCTAATCATGAACCTAACCCTAACCCTGACCCCTACCCTAAGCCTTACGCTAACCCTGACCCCAACGACGTCTAAACCTAACCCTGACCCTAAGTCTTTCGAAACCCTAACCCTAACTCTAACCTAGTCTAAACCCAGCTCTGTTGCCTCCAGCGGGGACAACAGCTGCACCCAGGCCTCCCAAGGGTTGGGTGGAGTCTGAATGGGGGTCACTGGATGGGCACTGCATTGAGTGGAGTGTGAGCCTGAGCAGCTTGCGCACCGGTGGCTCAGGGAGCTCTGGTACAGCAGGAAGTTTGGTAAGGAGCCCCCAGGCAGTGGTGACCTCTCTTCCCTGATGACAGAGCCCAACGGAATTGGAACCCACGTATCCAGGCAACCCATTACAGAGAAAAAACCCCTGCCCAGCTCATTTCTAGGCACATCCTAAAGGAAGCGACATGTTCTTCTGCTGTACTGAAGCCGAGAGGATGCAGGGAGAAGAGAGCTCGCCCACCAGACACGTTGCCTCCCTTCAGGTCAGATCATGTTTCCCCAATGCCTCAGACCCTTTGGCTAATAAACTCAAAAGGTGACACCAGGGGGCTCAGAGTCAGAGAGTCCCACACCTTCTGATCCACGGGTGTAGCCCTAGGTCTCTTCCCCATTTGTGTGTGTGTGTGTGTGCCTCTGAATGTCTGTGTGTCTGTGTGTAAAGAGGACCTTGCCATGCCATCGTGGGAGGAGATGCCCCAAGCGGGATCAGGCTGATGAGGGTTTAGATGTCTGGTGGGCAAGTTATGTTCACACACCAGTTTAAGGCTGGTTAAGGGGGATCGGGTGGAGGGTCTACACCCTTCTGCACAGGGTTTATCCTGAGACCCTGAACGGATGGGTCCATGACCCAGGAGCGGGGCTAACCCTAACAGTAACCACTAACCCTGACCCTGACACTGACTTTGAGCCTGCCCCAAACCCTAACCTGAACGCTGACACTGACCCTGACCCTGACACCATTATGCCCCGCCAATGCTTAAGTACGAAGAGGGCACAAACACGCATTGAGACCCTCAGCGTGAGTCCTGTCCTCTAGTAAGTCCTCTCAGTGGCTGGACCATTAGACGTCATAATGGGCTTGCCATGCCCCTAGGCCCCAAGTTTTAACCAGCTTTCTGGTTGTCCCATCGCCCCTACCCAGGGCTCTGCTCTGGAAACTCTCTTTTGGTGGGACACCTGAGGTAAAAACAAAACAAAACCAACTCCTCCCATCTCAAAGAATAACCCCAAACTCTTCGGATCGGGCCAAATGCCCAGAGAGGAAGACTCGTCCATGGCCCATGAGGCCACCCGGACATTCCACGGCCATCAGTGACACAATATCCAGAGACAAAATCTTGAGCAAGCATCTCACACTCGCCCCCTTGTTCATATCCTGAAGAGTTCTCCTCACTGTCTGTAGATCAGTCCTGCAATACCTACGACCCGAAACCTAAGCCGAGTTTGTGTTTTCAGACAACTGTCCCCACAGCCCTGGCCCACAAAACCTACAGGCACAGGTTCTTGGAGCCAAACCTGAGGACTGTGCCTGGGAATTCTGCCCATTCCATTGGCCACAAAACTAGAAATAGGATGATAAACCTCCAAAGTGCCCGGGGCCATCCCAATAGTGTTGACTGCCCAGGAAAAACAAGGGCGGTCTGACACCAGCTGAGCATCTACCTGCACTTAGACCCGTGGACAGATGTCCCCAGAGGTAAATTGCAATGAGCAGGCCCCTAGATCCTAATCGGATCCATTGCTTTGTTGTCCAGGCATCTCTCCTCAGAGGCCTGGATTCCAATAGCAGCATATGGCTGTTTCTTGAGGCACCCATCAGAAGAAATCTCGTCTCCACGTGGGAATCTTGCACGTTGGAGCTGAGTCAAAGCCTCTGGTTAGGAGAACCCTTCAGGGACCCTGTGCCACTGCCTCATTCCAAGTTCTCCATGGACACAAACCCACATTAGGACCCATCCACAAGAGAGTTCATTTCAACTCAACCCTCTCAGTTTCTCCCCCAGATCCAGCAGATCTAACCTGTCTTGTCACTAGGACACAAGAGGAATGAGAGTCGGGCTTCCCAGCTATCCATCCTTAGAACCCTACTCGGAATCGATCCGTATGGGAAGTCATGGAGCCAACCAACAGGTCTCAATCGCCCTGCAGAAGAATCTTTACGGTTTGGAGCATCTCATAACTCCCATCATGGGAAAAATTCCATAGCCTCGTGATCCACCACCTCTTCATGAAGAGGGCCATAAGGGACAAAAACTCCAACCTGAGCATTCGTCAGATCCTCACCTGATTTCAGATGCACGAGATCTTGTTTCATCTGCAGAGCGTACCTGCCATGCACTTGCCCAGACCCTAAGGTTGCTTGTGTTCTTAGACTTCTGTCCTCAACTCCTGGCCCACAAGCCCTCCAGTTTGGCAATTCCAGAACTACAATGCAGCCCTCTGCCTGCCCTCCAGAAGAAAAAACATTGCCCTCTGGGTCTAACCAGAAACCCCTGAAATATATGGGGGAAATATCCCTAGAAAAACAGCAATAATAACTGGCTGCTCTTTATTGATCCAGATCCTGCGGTAGGCAAAGAAGAGCTGGTTTTAGCCAGAGGATGATCTCCGTTTTTCTTCATGATCTGGCATTTCCTGCAAGCCAGGCATGGGGCTCTGCACTAGAGGTGCAAATGCTGGGGGGCCCTCACTGTCCCTTTTCCCTTCTCAGGGGGACAACGGGCATGTCCATGGTGCAGTGTGACAGGCTTTACCAAAGGGAGATAAAAGACTGCCAAGGGTAGGTTGGAGCTGGGAAAAGCGACTTAGGAACAGATTTTCAGGGGAGGTGATAGACAAGGGCAAAGCGAAGAATGAGGATGAGTGTGTCAAGTTTCCAAGTGCCAGGAGGCAGCACAGTGCATTCGGGAAACTACAGCAAGTTCATGACAACCGACAGTTGATCTGGCAGCATCACCTGGGGATGGAGGCTGAGCCCCGGGGTTAACACTGGGGGTGAGATGGTTTGTATACTATGCCGAGGAGGTGAGGTACTACAATGTGGGGGCACAGGAAGCTACTGGAGGATTTCAAATCTCAGAATCGTAACCATAATAGTGTATTTAAATGCATCCTAGCTTTCATCAAGTGTAAGATGCACTATAGTTTATGTTCGACTAAGAAAGAGAAATGCTGTCAGTTAAACTAGGATATGTCATCAAGTGCAAGGTGAGGGCCACCTTAAGAGATATTAAAATGGGGGGGGGCAAATCTTAGAAAAGTAAATTGTGGTACTAGAATAATTAAGAAAAGTTCGAACACTTGGATCAACTAAAAAAGTGATTATTGCTTACCATGTGCCCCAAACTATATTAAGTCTTAGAACAAGAGACGGTCTCATCTTGATGCCGCGCAGCTGTTAGACCCAAAGTAAGAGCGCAGTAGCCAACGACGAGCAGGCCCCAGGTGCCATGTGAAGACTTTAAGAGCAACTGCCTTTGAGAGAGGAAACGGTTGAGATTGGGCTTTATGAAGTAGAGAATTATTAGCTGGGAAAGTCGGGAAATTGACACAGAATCGGAATTGATGCCCCTACATGACAGAGTTGGTGAAACTTCCCTTCTCAGAGATCTTGAGGCTCCTCAGAAATGTATTTTTCATTTTGGACAGAACATTCAGGATAAATATGATCTGCTCGAGTTCCTGGTTCTCTCATCAGGACTGTTTCTTAGGCTTCACTGGCACAAGAAAAGGGTTTTGATAGTCCAGGGTAAATCCTGACAAAAGGAAAGCACGGTATCTATGAAAAACTAACCACTCAGAAGAGAACAACAGATAAAAGGCCAGAACGACCTGACCCTGCAGGATAGGTAAGGCTGGTCCGGCAACAGGGGTAGAGGGGAAGGGCCCATCTCCTGCTAGAAAAGCTAGAGAAGTCCCCTTCCGGAGAGACCACCAGGAGAGGAGAGCAGTAGGTGCTGATGATGAATATTTTAATCAGCCGAGAAGGTCATAATGACAAAGTTCCACGATCAGAGTAAACATATGGGATTAAAAAACAAAAAATTTAAAAAAAAAGATTTTTTTTAAAAAAGACTTTTTTTTTTAAGGAATTTAAACAAAAGTCCTTTTTACGAAACAGTTGGCTGTTTAAACCAAAAGTACACCTCACTGAGAGAATTGCCGCATTATTTATTGGGGTAGAAAGGACCTGGAATGTAGAAAGACCCATTCTGCAGAGGACAAAATAAAATCACTAACAGGCCTCATGCCTTGCACAGCCAGTGGCTAGAATCCCTGCCTCATGAGACCCTGTGCTAGAAGGCCGCTAGAACCATCTCAACGATGTTAGTCTTTCTTGGAAGCCAACAAGTGTTTGCCCAGTTAAGAGCACGGTAACAATCAGTCACATTATGTTATAATGATTGTCGATATCTTTAAAAGCCTTGTCAAGTTCCTTTTTGAGTAACCCTCACCCCACCCTTAGAGAAATTTATCTGTGGTTCACCTCTTTGAAATACCTCATTGTTGTTCCACATTTATCATAGCCAAAAAAAAAAAAAAAAAAAAGCTTTTTATTAACAAAGTGTTCAGAAGGGGGCGCCACTGTAAACAATGAGTTTTCGCTGCCTGGACAATTTTGTTGCAAAAACAGCTGAAAGCAATCAGGTCAGACCGAGCAAGGGCTGGAGGCATTTTTAAAATTACAAAAACCGAACCAAATCAAACCAAAACAAAAATCAAAAATCAAAACCAATGGCCAAGATTTCAAGTTTGCTACTAAAGGCATGACATTCTCCAAAGACATGCGAGTGACTTGATTAATATATTTATATATTTATATTTGAAGAAGGAACTATTTGATGCAGCAAATCCACGTTGATTAAATATTACCAGATATGGGGGAACCTGGATGGCTCAGTGGGTTAAGCCTCTGACTTTGGTTCAGGTCATGATCTCAGGGTCATGGGATCGAGCCCCGCATCAGGCTGTCTGCTCAGCGGGGAGCCTGCTTCCTCTCTCTTGCCTAACTGCCTACTTGATCTCTCTCTCTCTCTCTCTGTCAAATAAATACATAAAATCTTTAAAAAAAAAATTACCAGATATGGGGTCTCCTGCGTGGCTCAGTGGTTTAGGCCTCTGCCTTCGGCTCAGGTCATGATTTCAGGGTCCTGGGATGGAGCCCCACATCTGGCGCTCTGCTCAGCGGGGAGCCTGCCTCCCCCCTCTCTCTCTGACTGCCTCTCTACCTACTTGTGATCTGTCTGTCAAATGGGTAAATAAGATCTTAAAAAAAAATTACTAGGTGTGAAATACATCTAGGGTATGGGAAGGAAAATAATTTCACCTGATCTGACTAGGAAGTGGTTGAAGCCTAAATTAAAGTGCTATAAAAAGAGTAAAGACCTGGGAAATATATGGGGAAAAAATCCCTAGACAAACAGCAATAATAACTGGCTGCTCTTTATTGATCCAGATCCTGCGGTAGGCAAAGAAGAGCTGGTTTTAGTCAGAGGATGATCTCCGTTTGTCTTCATGATCTGGCATTTCCTACAAGCCAGGCATGGGGCTCTGCACTAGAGCTCCAAATGCTGGGGGGCCCTCACTGTCCCTTTTCTCTTCTCAGGGGGACGATGGGCATGTCCATGGTGCAGTGTGACAGGCTTTACCACAGGGAGATAAAAGACTGCCAAGGGTAGGTTGGAGCTGGGAAAAGCGACTTAGGAACAGATTTTCAGGGGAGGTGATAGACAAGGGCAAAGCGAAGAATGAGGATGAGTGTGTCAAGTTTTAAAGTGTCAGGAGCCAGCACAGTGCATTCGGGAAACTACAGCAAGTTCATGACAACCGACAGCTGATCTGGCAGCATCACCTGGGGATGGAGGCTGAGCCCCGGGGTTAACACTGGGGGTGAGATGGTTTGTATACTATGGCGAGGAGGTGAGGTACTACACTGTGAGGGCACAGGGAGCTATCGGAGGATTTCAAATATCAGAATCGTAACCATAATAGAGTATTTAATTGCATCCTAGCTCTCATCAAATGTAAGATGCACTATAGTTTATGTTCGACTAAGAGAGAGAAATGCTGTCAGTTAAACTAGTATATGTCATCAAGTGCAAGGTGAGTGCCACCTTAAGAGATATTAAAATGGGGGGGGGTGGAAAAATCTTAGAACTATACATTGTGGTACTAGAATAATTAAGAAAAATAATACAAGAACACTTGGATCAACAAAAAAATTGATCATTGCTTACCATGTGCCCCAAACTATATTAAGTCTCCAAAAATTTTATATCATTTGATAGGTTAGATATATATAAAGTTACATTTAAAGTTTTAAAAATATCAGCAAATATTTTCATTTAAATGCAAATTTCAAAGAAAATCTACTTTTCCAAACACGACTTTTTATCCTATTGTTTTTTAATTTTGTCGACAACTGATAAAATGTTTAGCGGGACTATAAATGTTTGATCGAAAAAAATGATTAATAGATGTAGGTTCAAATTATTTTGTTCCATTAAAAATGATTTAGTCTTTGATGAACATCTGCTTGGTAATATGTTGTATCCAGATATAGTAAATTAATGACATATATAAAATTATAGGGAAATGAACCTTCCGTTCCATTATGAGTAGAGCTTTTAAAATGCTATTTGTCACAACCTGTCATCTTGTCATTATGTAGCATTATGTAGCATTTAAAAAGTGTATACTCTTCACTTTGAAGTCTTTTAGAAATCTAAAATATGACTTTCTATGTTTTGTGTTTCCATATTCCTTTATTGCCAGTTTGAACAAATCCACATGCTTTGATTCAAAGGTAATAAATTCCTCTTATTTGGAAAAATGATGTTTATTTTTGTTCTCTCACCCTTCGCAGGTGGTTTCATTTTAGCACACTTCAGAGTTATAATTTCATGCTTATTAAAAACATTTATTATGATCTACGTAGATGAATGAAACTTTTATTTATTAAATTATTTGCCAAAAAATCTGTTATTTTTAAAAATGTATTTCCTTTGAAAGGTTATTTTAGAGCATTCAGAGAGGATCTAGGAGCGTGGTATTATGCAATTTTTAAGTAGGTATGAAATGGTTATTTATATGATTGTTACTTTAAGGCTTATGTATATTGTCCATTATATGCTATAAAATATTTGAAAGTAAATTTAAGGTATGTTTTACATAGTTTATTTTTTGGAAAAAAATATTGAAATGACTTATGAAATTCAGTATACTCTCAACATTATTTTTTTCTGAAATTTACAAATTGTCTACTGAACCTATTATATGGCAGATATTTTCCAAAGTGGTGGTATCATGATATATGCCAACAACAGTTTAGATTTTTTGTTGCTTCTCCATCTAGCTCAGACGAAGTACAATTAGCCTTTATAATTTTAGCCATTCTAATAGATATGTAAGCATGTCTCATTATGATTTTAATTTGTATTTCTTTAATGTCTAAATGTTGAGAAATTTGTCATGTGCTTATAAGCCATCCATATCCTTTTGGTGACATGTCTCTGCAATAATTTTCTTCACATGTAAAATTGGATACTCTGTTTGGTTATTAGTAAGGTTTTTTATTTTTATTCATTTTTTAATCATCAGAGTAGATGTCCATTATCAGATATATAATTTGCAAATCCCTTCTCCATCTTTACGGTTTCTGAATGGAGCTTTGATAGCTGTGCCTTTCAAGAAAGTGCTACTTTTTTCCTGGTACACGGAGGAATGACTAGAACATTATCAATGTTGACCTTTGCAAAGAAAATCATGGCTTAAGATATATGTAGTATGCGGTTGTTGGGAGTGTTCTGTAATATCAAGCATATCTAGTTAGTTGATAATTTTGTTCAAGTCTTACATATCTTACCAATTTGATGACCATTTGTCTATATTATCTTAAAATAAAGGTGTTGAAATTTTTTTCCATTTCTCTTCTAAGGTAGAAGTTATGATTTTTGTCCTTAGTTTTTCCCTATATATCCCCAAATCTGTTATTAAATATTAAAAGTCAAGAATTATTATACTCCCTGAGGAATTCATCCTTTTACTCTTCTGTAATTTTGACTTGATCTTTATGTCTGATAATGAAATTTGCTTTAAAATCACTTTTCATTATCTTGATATAACCACCAAAGTTATAGTTTGATTAGTGTTTATATAGCATATTTTTTCTTTTACTTTTTAAAGCACTTCTATATTTAATCCTGACAAAAAAAAAAAAAAAAACAAAACAGCTTTTTAGGTCTGGAAGCACATTTCTTTTTTTTTTTTTTTTAAGATTTTATGTATTTATTTGACAGAGAGAAATCACAAGTAGATGGAGAGGCAGGCAGAGAGAGAGAGAGGGAAGCAGGCTCTCGAGAGCCTGATGCAGGACTCGATCCCAGGACTCTGAGATCATGACCTGAGCCGAAGGCAGCGGCTTAACCCACTGAGCCACCCTGGCGCCCTGGAAGCACATTTCTAAATTATCTTTTTTTTTTTTTTTTAATGAAGCAGTAGCAATTTTTGTTAAGGGTCCTAAAGTGAAAGTAGGTTTAGAAATTTATTTATTTATTTATTTAGGAAAAGATTTTATTTGGTTTATTGACAGCAAGAGAGAGAAAGAGAGAAAGAGAGAGTGGAAGCGCACAAGCGGGGGGAATCACGTGCAAAGGGAGAGGAAGAAGCAAGCTTCTTGGGGTGCAAGTAGTCCCATGCAGGGCTAGATCCCTGTACACTGGAATCATGACCTCAGCCAAAGGCAAACATCTGCTTAAACAACTGAGTCATCCAGGCACCCCTAGAAAATTAAAAAAAAAAAAAAAGACCTTTTAAAAACATTTTGTTTCTTTCTTTTTTCAAAAATATTTTATTTATTTGACAGACAGAGAGATAGGAAGAGGAACTATAAGCAGGGCAGAGGGAAAAGGAGAAGCAGGTTTCCCACTGAGCAGAGAGCCTGATGTGGGGCTCCATCCCAGGACCCTGGGATCATGACCTGAAAAGAAGGGACACTTATGGAGGAAGCCACCCAGACACCTCTTTTCTTTGTTTTTAATATATGGCAACTGATGCTTCCCAGCCACGAGGAGCATATTACCCATTGATTAAATCTTTGATAACAACCTATTTAAAAAGGTGTGTAAATATATACTTACTCAGATTTATACACTTTGTGTTTTCTTCATAGTTTGGGGCTGGACCCCATGGTGACAACACTGCTTTCAGCCTTTGCCTTCCCATCTTTTGATACCAGGTATTTGGTCAGCAAAGCAAATTAGTATCAAAATTAATAAGTCCTTGGCACCATATCTCTGGAGCAGGGGTTGCTCTTAGCCAAGGCCCAGAGCAGTTGACCTCCCCTCGCTAGTGCTATAGCCCCAAGGACTAGGTCCCTGCCACCAGAACTCAGTCTTACATGTTATGCTAAGCAGACAAAACCAAAACAGGAAAGCTCCAACAGCTTTCACTGGCATACCTCATCTCCAACTCCCTCGACGTCCAGGCAGTACCAGATGCCAGGGAGGGGTCTTGGTCCAACATATGGGCGGGAAGGAAGTAGCCACGAGCAAGTACCTGCCTCTCTGTGCCTTTCTTTCATGAGCAGGTTGCAAGGAGGAGGAAGAGGAAGGGGAAGAGAGGTGAACTTCAGGGGGTGAAGGCCTCAGGTAGGCATCTGGCTCCTGCCAGTAGGAAAGGGACAAAGGAGAAGGCAGTGAGTGTTGCAGGGAGGGTGGGGGGTAAGGGTTACAGCTTATGACGGAATCTGGACAGGAGTAATAGGGATACTAGTCATTTGAGTCCACCATTGGCAAGCTGGGCTGGGTGTCAGGGCAGATAGGCCTCCCTGGGCAATGGCACATGAGAGAAGGTGCTCTTCTCTGAGGAGCAGGTGGAGCTTCGGGTGTTGGGAAAGCATAGACAGTATTGTTACAGGTCCAAGGACAGGTCCAGGTACTCCTGGTTAGAGGTCAAGGCCACAGTATGATCCAGGTCTTCTACCAGCAGTTTGAAGGTACCACAGGCCAGCCACCCCTCATTATTGTGTATATCTCTCTGTTGCACTTATTGGCTTATCCATCAAATGACTCCTTCAGCAGCTTGAAAACCACCTCCACAGGCACTCCAGGATATGGGAGGCTTCCAGAATGAAAATTTTGCACAGGATCACCCCAAAAGACCAGAAGTCACTCTGGTGGATGTAGATCTGGTCAAACATGGCCTTAGGGACCATCCACTTCACAGGCAGTCCACTGTTGGTTGTCTTTTTATAGTAACTGATGTGGTGATAGCTCTGGCAAGGCTGAAGTCTGAGATCTTCATCATGTTGTCCTTTGTCACCAGCACTTCCCTGGTGGCCAGGTCTTGGTGTATGCACTTCTTGGAGGTAAGGTACTCCATGCTTCAGGCTACCTGGTAGGCACAGGATACCAGGTCCTTGGAGGAGAGTTGCTCTGCTGCATTGTGGCTGATATTGTAACAGTACTCCAGGTCAGGAGGCCTCTGGGCCTGCAGGTTCTCCTGTATGTTGTCTTTGGAGGCCTATTCCATGAGAGTGTACGAAGGACCATCCTGTGAGCAGGACCCAGCAGGTTGATGGTGTCCTTGTGCTGTCCAATCATCTTCATCATCTCCATTTCTGAGATTAGGTTAACAGGTCTTTCTCTGTTGCATCTGACTTCAACATCTTCACAGACACTTTAGTCAAATGGTTGGATTTGTCTTTGTCCAGCCCAATGGCCTCCTCCATCACCACCTGCCCAAAATAGGCCTGTCTTAGGGGTCTGCCTAAACTGCCTACATCCAGCCTGCCTCAAGGCAGTTATGAACTCTAGATTATCCTCAAAAACATTAAACCACAAGCTAAAAATTCTCTTCACTAGGTCTCTATCGCAGGTCTAATTTTCTTATCTTTCATCATTTATCTTTTTCCTAATTCTTATTTTCAGTATAGTTTATTTTGCTTCCAGGTGTTTCCCCTGGTTTCTGTATGCTGTTTCATAGGGAAGAATTATCCTGTCATAAAATTATTTCTTGAGCATTCATTACATCTCTCAGTTAAAATGGGTTCTTTTATCGTATTGATTCATTTGAGTTTTCTCAAAATGGGAAGAATTTTCAAAATGGTGTTTTCCTCAAGGTTCAGAGTATGTCTTAGCCTCATCTTTACTCTTTTTAAAATTCACTTTTCAAATTCTTGTCCCTCTTTTTATCTTTTTAAATTAAAATGTTTTATTTTTACTCTTTTTTTATTTGCGTATAGTTGATATTCAGTGTTACATTGGTTTCAGGTTTTCAATATCTTTATACATTATTCTATGATCACTACAATATAGCCACCATCTATCACCATATAACACTATTATAATATCATTGACTATATTCTCTACACTGTCCCATATCTCTTTTTAAAATCTCTGATTTTTATGTTTTCTGTTATTCCAATTTTCGACCATCATTTTACTTGGTTACTTTAATAAAATATGCCTGATTACACACTCTTTGCTGAACACCATAGCATTTGATTTATAGTAGTCTTCTTCTTCTTCTTCTTTTTTTAAATTAACATATAATGTATTATTTGCCCCAGGGGTACAGGTCTGTGAATCGCCAGGTTTACACATTTCACAGCACTCACCACAGCACATACCCTCCCCAATGTTCATAACCCCACCACCCTTTCCCTACCCTCCACACCCCCCCGGCAACTCTCAGTTTGTTTTGTGAGATGAAGAGTCTCTTATGGTTTGTCTCCCTCCTGATCCCATCTTGTTTCTTGTACTCTTTTCCTGTCCCCCAAACCCCCCACATTGCACCTTCATTTCCTCATATCAGGGAGATCATATGATAGTGTCTTTCTCTGGTTGACTTATTTTGCTAAGCATAATACCCTCTAGTTCCATCCATGGCAACGCAAATGGCAAGATTTAATTTCTTTTGATGGCTGCATAGTATTCCTTTATATATATATATATATATATATATATATATATATATATATATATATATATAAAGGCATATATATATATATATATATACATATGCCATTCATTTGTTGATGGACATATAGGTTCTTTCCATAGTTTGGCTATTGTGGATATTACTGCAATAAACATTTGGTGCACGTGCCCCTTTGGATCATATAGCAGTCTTCTTTACCTGTATCAGAACCCCAAGAAGCTTTAGTATTTATTTACTCACATAAACAGATGATCCAACACAACGTTTTTTAATGTTCAAATGTATTATAATGTCTTACCGCTTAACACTATGCTTACTGCTCTCTTTCACTGTCTGACTAAATCCTCATCATCACTATGCCATTTAATGAGAAAGAACATTTGAACTCAGAGTTCTCTCCATATCAGGGAATGAAGACTCCACCCTTCTCTTTGTGCAGGTAAAATAAATGTTGATATTGTCTGTCCTGCACATACCCCATCCTGTTCACCAGAATATTCACCATCAAAATATATACAAAATGAAAACCATACCTCACCACTTCTATTACCACCCAGCATGCTAAAAACACCATCATATGTTCCTGAATTATTGACTTGATTGATAGCCCCACTTCCACACATACTTCACTCCTTTCTCCCTGCCAATTTATTTTGGTACAGCAACTTAACCTAAAAATCAAGTCAGATGATTTTATTCTGCTGTTGAAAGTCTTTTGGTATCTTCCCCTTTCATATTAAATAAAAACTGAAGGCGTTTCAATGTATTAGAAGGTCATACATCAATACATTCTTCCTCTCTCCACCACTATGAACTCCTCATTGGCCTCCTTGCTTTTCCTCAAAAGTAACAGACAAGCTGTTCACCCAAAGTCTATATACTTACTTGCTCTGCCTAGAGCAATCTTTTCCTTTAATATTTGTATAACACTCTCCTTCACTTCCTGGGTCTTTGTGCAAATAACATCTCCTAAATGAGATATAACTACCCAACACAAAATAAAATTAACTTTCATCCCAGCATTCTCCAATGGCTTTTACCTTTCTTGTATTTCTTTGTAACACTTATCGCCATCAACCATCAATCATTATTCTATTACTGGTTTATTTTCTTATTTGAGACAGAGAGAGAGAGAGAATTGGGAGGGTGCGCAGAGGAAGAAGAAAACACCCCACTGCCTAGAAAGCCTGCTGGGGAGTTACATCCCAGGACTCTGAGATCATGACCCAAGCCAAAGGCAGTCACTCAATGGACTGAGCCACCGAGGTGCCCCTCTATTATTGGTTTATTTCACTATTATATTTCAAAAGAATGTAAGCTTTTGTGGTCAGGTATTTTATATGTTTTATTAATCAAATTATTCTCAGAAAGGTAGCTGGCAGATTGTAAGGGCTCTCTAAACTGTATTTTGTTGTTATTATTGGGCTCCTTTATGGGCTTTACCTCTTACACTAGAAGTCTATCCTTCAGATGTAAGCAATAAGAATAGAACCCTGCTGCCTGTTCAAATGTGTAAAAAGCCTGTATTAAGTCGATATTTTAAAAGCTAAATGAATGGCTTAATAGTTGTATATAGGGGGGAAGGGAACATATTTTCCACAGTTTAGAAGTGGAGTTCTTTTATACAGTTCTTGTACAAGCCTACACTCTTGAACGATAATGGGCAGTTGTACATTACAATTATACAAACACTTTGGTAATTTATATCCTTTTTTTGTAATTCATGACTGGATCATTTAATTCCTTAGGAGCATTATAGCATTTCAACTTGTCATGTTCAATAAACTTATTGGGGTTGCTACCTTTTTTATTCAAATGGAGAAATAGTCATGATTTAATCTAAATAAAGTGTTACTGATTGTGTTGTTTTCTAGGAATGAGTCGCACATGCTAGTTTAAAATTTTTTTAAATTCCCAAGTCTGTCACTGATAAAAGCCTTTTGTAGATTAGTAACTTGATCAAAACGGAAAAGTTATGTAACACCAATTGTTATACTATCTTTGTTTCCATCTTGCATTGTAATAACACCCATCTTAACTCTATTTAAGACAAATCATTGCCAGATGGATTTCTGGCATTGATGGCATGATATGAAATCTAGTATAACTAAAAGTTTTTGGTTTTAGTAGCATATAAATCAATTTAGAAAAATATATGTATTTGAATATAAGATAAAGTTTTAAATTATTTGGCAATAGTAAACTAAACTTTTTTTTGTAAATTTTTATTTTCTAAAAGTTCATTGAGCTCTTTTGCAATAAGAAACAAGTTACAAAAAATTAAGGTTTATTTACCCCAATTCAAAATTATTAGGAATATAATCATAGAGGTTGAAGTATTTAAAATATTGAACCCAAAATATTTTATTAGGTAAATTCATGAATGCTGAGCATTCACTGTTAAAATATACTAATACTATTGATAGATTGGTAGAAGCCTAAAATCAAATATTTATTAAATATTCATATCCATATCTTTTCATGGCTTGGTAATTCATTTCTCTAGCATTAAATAATATTCCATTGTTTGCATGTACTACACTTTATTTGACCTTTCACCTATGGAAGGATATCTTGGTTGCTTCCAAGCCTTTGTCAGTTATGAATAAAACTACTATAGACATCTTTGTGGGTATAGATTTCATCTTCTTTGGATGAATACCAAGAACTGCTACTGCTGAATCATTTGGCAAGAATATGTTTAGTTTTGTAAGAAATTGCCAAGTTGTTTTCCATACTTTATTCTCAATAGACATGGAAGAACATTCCTGTTGCTCCACATCCTCACCAACATTTCGCGTTCTGTTGTCAGTGCTCTGGATTCTGGGAATGTACTGGTGTCTCTTTTTTGTTTTAATTTGCATTTTCCTGATGACTTATGATGTGAAGCATCTTTTTATATGCTCATTTGCCATCTGTAATATTTTCTTTTGTGAGGTATCTGCTAAGGTCTTTGGCTCATTTTTAATCAGGTTTTTCCCCCATTGTTGAGTTTTAAGGGGTCTCTGTATTTTTGATTAACAGTCCTTTGCCAGATGTGTATTTTGCAAATTTTTTCTCATAGCCTGTGCTTTGCCTTTTCATTCTCTTGGCATTGTGTTTCACAGAATAGACATTTTAAAATTCAGTGCTTGTGCTTTTGTAGCTAAAGTTATCGCCAAAACCAAGGTCATTTAAATTTTCTTCTATATTACCTTCTACATGTTTCATGTTCAGGTTTATAATCCAATCTGAGTTAATTTTTGTGAAGAGTGTATGATATCTGCCTGAATTTATTTTATTTTATTATTTTATTTGATTTGATTTTATATTTTACATTTAGCTTCACCATTACTCCAGAACCATTTGTTTAAAAGATTGTATTTTGCTCTCTTGTATTGCTTTTGCTTTTATATTAAATATAAAATATAATTGATAATATATATTCTGTTGCTTTAATCTAGTCTTTCTGTGGTATTACAATATCTTGCTTACAATTGTCGTTATGGTAAACTTTTTTAAAAGATTTTATTTATTTATTTGACAGAGAGAGAGATCACAAATAGGCAGAGACACAGACAGAGAGAGAGATGAGGAGAATCAGGCTCCCTGCTGAGCAGAGAGCCCAATGCAGGACTCGATCCCAGACCCCTGGGATCATGACCTGAGCCGAAGGTAGAGGCTTAACCCACTGAGCCACCCAGCCGCCCCATCATTATGGTAAACTTTGAAGTCAGTCCTCAGTCTTTGTTCTCCTTCAACACTATGTTGACTATGGTGAGTCTTTGCCTCTCCATATAAACTTTAAAATAAGTTTGTTAATATTAAAAAAAAAAAAACACTTGCTGGAATGCATTAATTGTATAGATAAACTTGGAAACCAGTGACCTCTTGAGCTTAGCAGGAGATAGACCATGGACATCAGTTGTCACAGTGGTGCCTCTGGCAGAACCTATTGCAAATCCCTAGGCAAAATGAGACCTCAAGGATCTAAGAGAATGTCTAAGAAGTACTTGATACATCCCTTGGGTATGGTTTATTGAAGTGTCCACCTGTCTGAAAGCTGGGGAATCTAGATAAGGGAGGGAAAATTAGTTATGATAAAACATATTAACAAACATCAATAAATTTTGTGAAACTAATTGTCATGGCTCATATACAATATGACCAACGAAGGGACCATCAGAAGGAAAGCATCAGTTATGTTTATTGTGAAATTTTTATTCCAAATAAAGCAATGTGAGGGGAAGACACAATGAGAAAATTACCATTTTTTAAATGGTTAAACTTCTTACAAAATGGAATAGGTTTTATATTCTAAGTAGTATATTGAAAAGTAAAACATTGGGGCACCTGGGTGGCTCAGTGGGTTGGGCTGTTGCCTTTGGCTCGGGTCATGATCTCAGGGTCCTGGGATTAAGCCCCGCATTGGGCTCTCTGCTCTGCAGGGAGCCTGCTTCCCTCTCTCTCTCTGCCTGCCTCTCTGCCTACTTGTGATCTCTGTCTGTCAAATAAATAAATAAAATCTTTAAAAAAGAAAAGTAAAACATTAAAAAATAAAATTTTAATTAAAAAAATATGTAATTTAAAAAAAAGGTTAAAAATAGCAGAACCATTTTTCTTATAACTGGAAAATACATTGTATATATATATCTACCAAAAATAACTCGTCATGGGGGCGCCTGGGTGGCTCAGTGGGTTAAAGCCTCTGCCTTCAGCTCAGGTCATGATCCCAGGAACCTTGGATTGAGTCCCACATCGGGCTCTCAGCTCAGCAGGGAACCTGCTTCCTCCTCTCTCTCTCTGCCTGACTCTGCCTACTTGTGGTCTCTGTCAAATAAATAAATAAAATCTTTTATAAAAAAATTTTTTTAAAAATAACTTGTCATGTCTGGAATCAGGAGCATATGGAAAAAAATAATATCTGAGGACAATACTTCTGCCATGCTTGGTGCCTTGTTAATATTTTTAAACAGTCAGGCAACTTTTAGCTTTATTGAAATACCTGCTAAGATACCAGCAGTGCCTTTTGGAGCCCTATGACTATAAAAATTAATTGCAAATATTCAAAATGTTTACTATGGTGTCACTATTTAGGGCCACCACCAAGTATGTTTCAGAAGTAAGCATAACTGTTACTTTTCCATAAGGCAAAAGGGCATATTTTCAGGAGTTCCATCTGCTGTACCAGGAGGTGAATCAAGTAATGATTTTTGTCTATAAAATAATTCACTTTTCAATCTAACATTCCTCATTCCACATCATTATAATAAAAACTAGGAGGAGACTAAAACAAACAAACAACTACAACTACAACAACCAGCTTTTCCTTCAGTGGAAAAGTAAATATAACCTTATGAGTAGCCTGAAATTTATTTTTAAATATTTTAAATATGTGTTAGAAAACCACATATTTTATATTACTAAGAAATACCAGGCAAAGTTTTATTAACTTCTAAAAAGTCTAGTTACTTCTATTTATCTATTAACTCATCTCTTTATGAAGTAGAACATGATCACACCTATTGTATTTACCCAAGGTTGTATGCTTTGGTTATTTTATGTTTGCTATTTCCTTGATTAATTTTTACAATATTTGATACATAATAGTATCTTTAAGTCCATCTATGGATTCACAGAATTTGTTTGAACTTCATAAAAATGTACCACACTTTTTGCACTGTCCTTGTTTTACTTCTCTATTAGCTTTCCAAGATTTATTCACTTTAGAGTGTGTATTTTATTTTTATTCCTCCATAATGCTATGTTTACAAATTTGTATTTATCTGTACTTTTAAAAATATCTTAATTATATACCATTTCTCATCTCACGTAACACTCATGCTACTTCTACACTTATCAGATATTATGTAACTGAAAACCCCAACTCAGCAACAATTGAACACCATTTTTCAAAATTAAATGGCTTACCAGAATTCTTTAATTCTATCCTTTATTTGTATTAGATGACCCTTTATTCTGGTATTTGGCATTGTTCATTTGGAGGAAAGCTTATAAGTTGATATTCCATAAATAGAAGGATTATTTATGATTGATTAATTATTTTCATTTAAAATGCATAGAATATGGTTGATTTAATATTTCTTTCTTACTCTCTGCCTGGAACATAGTGCTATCTATGTAATAGCCACTAAAATATTAAGTTAAACACCTAGACTTTAAACTGCATATTAATAGGAATAACATACAGAACTCTTCTCAGATTGGGACACCTGGGTGGCTCAGTCATTTGAACGCCTGAGCCTTTAGCTCAGGTCATGATCTTAGGGTCCTGGGACTCAGTTCTGCAACAGATTCCCTGCTTAGCCAGGAGTTTGCTTCTCCCTTACCCTGCTGCTCCCCCTGCTTGTGCTCTCTCTCACTCTCTCTCTTACAAATAAATAATATTAAAAAAAATAAATTCTTCTCAGATAGCTAATATAGAATATCGTCTTTGTATTCATCAAAGGGAAAGTGCCGGGGCGCCTGTGTAGCTCAGTGGTTAAGCCGCTGCCTTCGGCTCAGGTCATGATCCCAGGACCCTGGGATCGAGCCCCGCATCGGGCTCTCTGCTCAGCAGGGAGCCTGCTTCCTCCTCTCTCTCTCTGCCTGCCTCTCTGTCTACTTACAATCTCTGTCTGTCAAATAAATAAATAAAATCTAAAAAAAAAAAAAGGGAAAGTGCCATATAATAATGAAATTCAGACTACTTCAAATTCATTTTTTAACCAGTAAGAAAGTACTGGAAACAAGCCAAAAATGTCTTCAATGAATTAAAGAAATAGATTGATTTTCAATATCTTAATGTTTATAAAATAAATTGCAAGACTTTTATACTAGATATCAGTGTAAATATTCATTATACAAGGATATTCTAAAAATAAACCCGAGAAAACTACTTGACATATATGATGACAAAATCGAGTTTGACAAAAGTCAGTTTGGGTAAATCTTACAACACCTACCACCTGAAACTCTTGTTCTATAATTTAATTATTTTAATTTACAGAAATACAAAAGTAATATATCAGAGAAAGTATATTGATAGCTTTGAAGGTATGCTCTGGTTGTGCCCTGTTTACTATTGAAAGGGGAATCCAATATGTGATGCTTATGGTGTGACTATATTAAAATTCAACAAGTTCAGAAGCATTCGAGGAATAGAATAAAGACAAAAGATGACCCTTACTTATCCTAAAGATAGACAATGGTATATATGTGCTAGTTGGGGAGAGAATCCAGTCAGTAGATGGAGGATGTGGTAGTGGAAAAAAAAAAAGACACAACGTTTTGGTTGAAAGGTCAGCACTCTATTTAACAAAGTAAAATTGTGTGTTAATAGCCTTGAATAATATCCAAAAAATATTTTGCAATTCCTTGAAGATTATTTAGGAAAAACTTGAAAAATACAACTTGATAAGGATTCCAATAAAAGATTCATAAGCAATACAAGTTTAAGAATTTTTAGTATATTTTCCCTAAAAAGCCATTTGATTTAAATTAAAAAGAATTCTATTTACCTGCCACTTAAATAATAGGAAATTATTTGGTTTTGTAATAAGTCAATAAAATAAATTAACATATCTTTAGAAAACAGATATGCACACTAATTTAAAAAGAATAGTGCTTAATCTGTTCAGCAAACATTTGTAAAATTCCTTGCCATCAGCTAGCTCTGGAGTTCTGCTAGGTGAGTAAGGCCATGTATGTTACTGCTCAGAGTACTGACACAAAGCAATTGTCCCACTTCACATCCATTTTTTGCTGTTGATAGGTCATGCTATGTTGTTTAGAGATCCATAGATGGCCCTACATGAAGGCCTTTTTTTGTGTGTATATGGGTGACTGTGATTTAACTTTCAAATAAGATGGCTCCTGATTTACAATGATTCAACTTACGATATATTTGGCAAGGATGTGAAAGTGAAAGTGATTCAGTAGAAACTGTACTTTGAATTTTGAATTTGGGTCTTTATAAAAAGGGCCAGTGACATGTGGTATGGTGCCATCTTGTGATGCTGGGCAGCGGCAGTGAGCCACAGCTCCCAGTAAGCTAGAAGATTGCAGGGGTGAACACCTGATATTCTTACAAGCATTCTATATATAACCATTCTTCTTTTTTTAGTGTAATACTTAATAAATTGCATGTGATATTTGATACTTTGTTATAAAATAGGCTTTGCTTAAGATGATTTTGCCCAAATGCAGGCAAATGTAAGTGCTCTGAGTATGTTGAAATAAGCTTAAGGTAAGCTATGATATTTGATAGTTTAGGGGTATTAAATGCATTTTCAGTTTTTTTATGTGTGTCTCTGTACATAGCCCCCTTGTAAGCTGAGGAACATCTCTATATGTATATGTAGCCTTGGTATGGCTTACATATTATTGGCATGAAACATCTAGAACAGTATGTGTGCCATATAATTGTCTAAAACATCCAACAAGTTTCTTGAAAACTTGTGCCAAAGGGGTTATGTCTTTAAGGATTCTTATTTCAGAAGGGTTCTCTCAAATGTAAGATTTTTCAGAAGTTAAGTGAAAATCTGACCAAACTAAACATTTTTCCATTTTCCCTACTGAGCAAAAATAGCTAAAATCTATCTGCCATCTTCAGCACTGTACTCAACGACTGTAATTCTAATTTAAGAACAGATGATTTATATCAAAACCACTTGTTGGCCTAATCTTATACAATATTCATAAATCTCACTCAGAGCCTTGGACACTTTTATTTGTTGAGTCTATATGGTACTACGGACATTCATCTTTTTTGACCTCATAGCTTCATGTATGTCTATACTTTTGAAAATACATGCATCATAGTTCCATTGTAAAATGTCTGGGTTATAAAATGTGCTATGCTATCAAAATGGTAATAAGAACATACAAATGACCTGATGTAATGAACTGGACCAGATTGCCAGATATCACATTTCATACCAGAAAGATTCAGTGGTAAGTTTTAAAATGGCCAGCTATACTTCGACTGAATTATAACTCATTTAACTTCTTTCTTTGTGTACAGTATTATACATTAGTCAGTATTATAGTAAATAAGTACTTTGGACAGATGTAAATATGCTGTAATAAACAATGTTTTTCTTCTTTCCTTTAGTCCTTTTTACTTGTAAGACTAGCCACAAATACCATGCTTCCCCCAAAATAATTTTCAATCCAAATTTATCTCTAAATGAATTTATTGCACAGAAAAAAAAATATATATATATATACACTTACAGTAGACATGTTCAAATAGAGTTACACAACAGCAGGGCCCTATATGTAAGCAGTATAGTTGTTTTGTTTTGTTTTGTTTTTTTCTTTAAAAAAAAAAAAGAGTTTATGTGAAATATTGGAATTTTATTTCCAGGCCTAGTATTTCAAGACAGTTAACTACGCTTACGGTGTCAAGAGCCTCTTGTTGGCAGTATGATTTTATCGGCTCCATGGAATAACAGCAAGAATATACTATTGCTTCTTTCTTTTATGACACACACAGAAAAAAAAATTGACACATTTGCTCAAGATCAACCAGAATTATTTTAACCTATCAAAATTGATGGGAGGCCTTCACTGCCAAAGTCACTGCTGGGTTTTCACAATTCATTGCAGACAATCTGCTACTCCCATTAGGATAAAGGAGAGAAGAGTCATAATCAGGGAAGAAAGCTGGATTTATACTTGTAATTATCATTGAATTATTTAGCCTGCTATAGGATTATTATTATTAGTGTCATTTGATAATTTTCTCTCATTTTATTAAACACAACTGTGAGTAATTACCCTACCTAATATTTCTCTGTATTGGCTGACTAGCTAGCAAACATTCATGAAAATATACACTAGACACACATATAAAATGCTGCATTATGATGCTGTTGAATCAGAACATACCACTACCTGATCCTGTAGCTCTTTGAGTATTTGCAAATCAATTAATTCTATGTTTATTGGATTCTTCCCATACAATTAGAAAATTTATAATAGAGTCCATGAACATTATTAGTTTTACCATTTTAAACCAGCAATCACACTTTGATTTTTACAACAAAAGCAGAAATATAAACACACACATTTGGATCAGTTTTCTGTTAGTCTGTCTGGACTTCAAAATCCTATTCCTCAAGATAATGCACACCAAAGTTCTGGATTAAACAAGAAATTAGATGGCACCTGAACACTTGGTTTAATATTCTCAAAAGGACTATGCAACTTATTTCTTACATTATGACATTGTTTTACAAAGATCCACACTTTTATAATGTTAGTATTTTTAATAATCAATAAAGTCAATTAATCATGATTAAAAATCAAACATAAAAATTTCTACTTTTTGCTTTTGCCCCCTCCATTTAGAACTTATTTATAGTCTGATAATTCAAAGGTCCCTATGTTTATGAAAGTCTGGACAGAAATAGCTCTAAGATCCCATTCAGAACTTGATATTAATCTAAGTCTTTAGGCTCCATTCATCCTGAGAGCAAAGAGTAGGACAAAGGATTTGAGTACTGTTAGTTTATCTGGGAGATTACCCAAGGTAGAAAAGAATGGGAAAGTGATACAGTGAAGAAGCAACTTTGTCAAAGATGTACATTGTTGATATAATTGTTGTGGATAGAAAATGAAGGCTTGCTTTATCTGAAAGGTCCTGAGAAACTTCTTTAAGTTGTCCTCATGAAGACCTGAAAACTGACAATTTTACCTATGGTTCTTATTTCCACTTCACTGAGTGCTGTCCTCAGAGGACATTAACTCTCCTACACTTTTGGGTTGTGTTGGAGACATTCTAAAATGAGAGAGAGAACATGAGATGCTATCAGTGTTAAGTAACTGCAATTTCCCATGGAACTATCCACCACAGGTTTGGCTATAATCAGGTGTTGGGCCTTGATATCAGAGGGATTTGAGGCAGTATCATTTTAGGTTAATCATTATATCTGAAATTTCCAAAAACTTCAACTGATGAAACTTTGATTATAAATCTATAAATATAACAATAAATCTACAGTATTCAAATTATTTTCATAGAAATACACAAACAAAGCATCAATTGATTAATATTTAAATGTTACAAAATACTGAACTGAAAGGATTTGGTCATAGAACAACGTGTAAGAAGTAGAACTTAGGTTTAGGTTAGAACTCAGGATGCATTTGAGACTCAGTTAAGAAATTGAATGGAGGGACGCCTGGGTGGCTCAGTGGGTTAAGCCACTGTCTTCGGCTCAGGTCATGATCCCAGGGTCCTGGGACCGAGCCCCAAATCAGGCTCTCTGCTCAGCAGGGAGCCTGCTTCCTCCTCTCTCTCTGCCTGCCTCTCTGCCTGCTTGTCATCTCTCTCTGTCATATAAATAAATAAATAAAATCTTAAAAAAACAAATTGAATGGATGTCTGACTATCTTATAGGTTTGCTAAAAATCAGTGACTTTGTGTTCATGTGTGGCTATGCAGGAATTTTTAACTTTCTCTAAGAAGTTATTAGATTTGATTATATAATGGCAGTAAAGGATGGGGATAAGCAAAGTACAAACCCCATAAAGACAAAGACACTGAGTATGAGAAAAGAGTAATAGATAAGAAGAATCAATGCATTTGAGGAAAATGGGAATTGAAATACACAATGATTGTTGATTTTTTTAGATGGAGGAAACAAAACTAGCTTGCAAGAAGGAAATAACAGAAGACATGTTGTGATGTGATACAGAATCCTGGAAAAGGCAGTAACATGGAATAAAGGAGTAGGGAGAGCATATTAGGTAATTTGGATAGGAAGGAGTTAGGAGATAATTGCTTGATAAATTTTATATGGCCCACTTAAATGCACAGATTTCTCTTCTTTAATTTATATGGAGAACAGGGTGTCCTTTCTCTTCCCTTTCAGAGCACCAGAGGTGTACTCTTTCAGACTGAAAACCTGAAAAGCTCAGGACTCAGTTGCTTAAGCACAGCTGAGAGGACATATTTCAATTAAGATTTACATTTTGCTGTAGGTAGTAGACTTTCAAAAGTGGTTTAACCATATTTTTTCATTTAACAAGAAGACTACAGAGAGTGTTTTCTGGTGTTGGTTCAGAGTCTTAAGAAAGTCAAGTGAAGTATCTTAGAGGTTTTCATGGCTTTTTATTCACAGTTGCAAAAATTGCTGTTGGAGTTCTCACTTTTGAGCCCACATTTCTGGCAGAAAGATAGAGGTAAAAGAGAATGATATCTTGTACGACTGATACTTTGTCATAGGTTACAATGTAACTAGAAAAAAGACAATAAAATATTTGATGTTGTTTTAAGTTTCCTTGTTGTCAATCCCTCAGTGCTTTCTGATATTAAAGGAAAAAGTAGATGGATATTGACCTGGCAACTATCAACACCTGTCAGTCTCTCTTGGATAACCAATATCTCTATAATCTCTTCTTCCCAGTAAAAAAAAAAATAAAATATATTCATAACCCACACTGTGCCATCTCAAGTTACTGCACCAAGATAAAATTACAATGATTTTCAGTTGTTCCAAATGGACAGAATACCCTTCCTTATGATATCATGTCTTATAAGATAGATAATTGGCTTGCTACAAATATACCCAGATGTGACTGTGGAAGAGACAGGAAAAAAATAATAATATTTATTTATTCCTTGGGTTGACCCTGTTTACACAGATGCATTACTATTAGAAAAGGTTGGTTTGGGACATTGGAATGAATTTACTTAATGGGTTTGTATGTAATTGGGTTGGAGGAAATTTTTAATTTCTACAAAAATTATTAGAATTCTATCTTATTCTCTTTTGTTAATTTTTACATGTTAACAAAGCCAACATTTTTGTCTAGAAGACAAGATCTTAAATCCTAACAAAACTCAATTTTTTCCTCTTATTTTTAAGTTTGAGAGCCTCATGTTCTCTCATGCTGCTATAAATACAACTCAAAAAGAAAAAAGGAGCTAAATGGGGCAGTAAGACCAGACATTTTATTTTATTTTATTTATCTTATTTTTAATTAAAAAATTAAAGATTGTATTTATTTATTTGAGAGAGAGAGAGAGCATGAGTGGGGCAGGGGGATGTAGCGGCAGAGAGAGACTGAGAAGTATACTCCCTAATGAGCAGGAAGCCCAATATGGGGCTCGATCCCAGGATCCTGACTGAGATCATGACCAGAGACAAAGGCAGATACATGTGCAAAATCCCTTTTTTTCTGGGAAACAATACTTTACAAGAGATGTTTGGAAAAGTACTGGGGGATCAACTTTAATAGGAGATACAAAAATTTAATTGACTTTTGTAAAGCTACAGGGATCCAAATGATGGGAATCCCAGCCCGTTTAGGTATTGGACCACAGAGTATTCTTCTCTGTAATATTTTATTTTCTTCCATGTCTACTAACTCCAGTCCAAATTCACTGATCTCTTTTTAGATAGTGCAAAACATGGCAAAGAATACCAAACAAGTGCCCAATATTCTACATTTATTACATCATTTCTAACATATAGAAGTGTGTTATCAAGGCTGGTTCTGTGAACAAACCTAGTTATGCTAAAGTGTGCTTTGTTCTCCAAGAAATTAAATGCATGATTATCACACAATTATAAAATACTTGTGTCAAGAATTTTTATTCAAAAATTAATAAGAGAAGCAGATATTAAAACTAGTTCACATGGTTATTTGGGATATAAGCAGAGTTGTGCAGCAGAAGTGCTCTGGGCCCATAATTTGGGTTATAGAATTTATGTTCTCTAATGAAAAATCACTAACTTATATTATTGTTAACAAGAATCTTGTGCATTACCATCAGTTTTCTACATTACAACCTCTTGCTCAACAGTTTGTAAATAACTTTGTCAATAGCAAGCTAATAAACGGGGTGACTCCAATGGATTGAGATAATCTCCAGAGTTTCTGCTACATAATGCCCAGGACTCCATTGAAAGGACACCTAAGAATTTATTTTGCCCAAAACTTTGATCATTTTTTTTCACTGCCCTTACCTATTTTCCAAACCTACTCCTTTTGCTTCACCTTTCAGTCTATGGACAACCCTGTATCTATCTGACTGACTTGTTAATTTTGGGAATGTTTTGCAGGTTAATTTGCTTGCCAGAGGTGGTTCCTCTAATTGATGTCTAAGAACCCTAATTAGTTAAGAAAACTTTTTTTTTATATTTTCATTGCTACTTATTATTATTATTATTGCTAATATCTCTATTATAAATAATTCACAAGGGCATCTTTCTGACAAAAGACAAAGAGCTGGCTATTAGTAGAAAAAGTACAGTTGACTCTGTCAGTGAAAGTGGTAAAGGGATTTGAGAAAATGAGGCAAAGCACTGGAATTATGTGTTAAAACTTTAAATATTATAGACCCATTTACTTAATTTCTAATACTGTTGTTGCTTATAATTAAATAAGATGTTTTCCATGAACCACGCATTACAGCAAATATATTGTTTATACAGATTAAATTTTCATCAAAAGGGATGCCTGAGTGGCTCAGTTGGTGAAGCAGCTGCCTTTGGCTCAGGTCATAATCCCAGCGTCCAGGAATCGAGTCCCGCATCGGGCTCCTTGCTCCACCGGGAGCCTGCTTCTCCCTCTGCCTCTGCCTGCCATTCTGTCTGCCTGTGCTTGCTCTCTCGCCCACTCTCTCTGATAAAGAAATAAAATCTTAAAATAAATAAATAAATTTTCATCAAAAAATAGTAAGTGTATTTTATTGCAGGATCCTGATAAGCATTTTGCAGATGAGAAAAGTGAAATTAGAAAAGTATGTCTCTTCAAATCCCTTATACAATATCTGGCCTAGATAGAAGGATATACTATCACAATTGAGGAAGATAATTGAGATTAATTAAAATGATAAACTTTACTATAGAGGGTTTTTTAAAAGTTTGCCCCAGATTCAGATTCTTTTAAAATATATATCTATTTTGTGTAAAGAGAATGCACTGAGAAGTAAAAAGAAAGTGATATATCAGTGCTACCAACTAATGGCTATAATATCATCACCTTATTTATGAACAATGAAACAGTGTGCAATATTTAAATAAATTTAAATAAATTCCTATTTATTTTATATATTTTTTATAAATTTATATATATTTATATATATTTATAAATTTAAATAAATTCCTATTTATTTATTATTAAAGTAATTCCTCTAACAGTATGTTTTGAAGGTTGCTAGCAGGAAAGTGTTGTACTACATGGAAGTAATCAGAAAATGTGATCTAAAAGTCTGCTTTCAAGGGCGCCTGGGTGGCTCAGTGGGTTAAAATTCTGCTTTCAAGAAGCTATAACAGTAAGTACTGAGCATTAGCTATTATATGCTATGGATGAATACCTGAAATCTACATTTGAAACTAATGGTACACTATATGTTAACTAATTGAATTTTAAAAAGTTAATTAAAAAAACCCACTATTTTATAAAACAATATTCCCAACAGGCTCTTTTGCTTTAAAATACTCACTTTGTAATGAGAGTCATTACTTTTGTCTAGCCAATTCTTACATCACTGTTTATCCCTTCCCTGCTTTATCCCTTCCCAGTATCAATAAAGGCTCACTTGGGTTACCTAGAAGCCATGAGAAAGCTTGTAATAGATCTGGCTGGTTTTCACCAGCAATTTGACCACCATGTGCACAGGGAAGTCTATTGATAAAGGCTTTATTGCAATAAGTTGCAAATACATGGATGATTTTGAATTCTCTTTCTTGAGGTCTTGTTTCATGATAATCAATTTAGGGTGGCTTATTGGAATGGATGTTATTAATATATCTTCATAGTTATAAGTACATGGAATTGTAAAATAGATGAATGAATGTGGCATTACTGACAACTGTCCTCATTTTGAAATCAAATTATAGTGTACTAAGATGAGGAAGCAAAGCAGATTTGGGATTATGAGTGAAATAATTTTAAAAAGTCTTAGGGGTATGATCAGACTATTGGGTAATTCAGTAGAAAAAAGTCAACTGATTGAGATTCTGTGTTCCCTGATTTCAGAGAGAAGTTAAGATAAATAAGTAACACGAGGAGACTAGGAAGCCAAACATAAGTGATACTTTTGAGCCAGGGTGTGTATACATCTGTTTATCTTCTTGCTTTACCACTAAGGTTGCTCCTAGAGGAGAGTTTAAATATGTGTTGGAGCTAATCTCTGTGGATTACACAAGAAACCACATCCTACAGCTCTCCCTGAAACACCGCTTATGATTTCAATGTAATTTGGTTTTTGCATTTTTAGAAATAACAAAATACTTTGCAAACTCATCTACTTTATTACCACCACAAGTGAGTCAACTGACTCCACATTTTATCACAGTGACAGTCACAGAGGAATGGAGGAATGAGTAGAGTTATCAATATATGTGCTTTTAAGAAGTATGACAGGGTAGCAGCTATTTCCAGGAACCAAAACATGGGTCAGCAGCTGTGCAGGAAAAGTGATGGAATAAATGACTCATTTCAGAGGAGTTCTATAACATATTAGTTCTATAATGTATCTTCAGCACCCAATTACCCGCTTTGATCTAAAGATAAGGATTTACAGTTAAGGTCCCATTTATGATTTGACTGGTAGGGCCTGAATCATTTTTACTATTGTTTTGACTATTACTTGAAACCTATAGTAGTACTTGGGATATGTGTTGTGTATTCTGTGAACATGTGTTAATTTTAGATTAGATAACTTCTGTCTAGAACCCCTGTTAATTTGTTTGTTTTTGTTTATTTGATAGTGAATTCAGTAAATGGATATATCTGAAAAATTGCAAACCACTATTAAAATAAGTTATTATGATATATAGCATGGAATTGCACATTCCTCCTTTGAATCCAACAGAGCTTCACCATATCCTTAACAACTTGGGGAAAACATGCTAATATTTTTCTTTATAAAAATTTCTCCTGTTCGGCTGTGATGATTGTCATCAGCAGTAACTCCTCTGAAGGCTTTGTCAAAAGAGTTGAAAAAATTGGAAAGGTGTGAATGAAGCTGTTTGCTGAATATAAAGAAAAGAACATTGAAGTACAATTCACACACTTACTTCTCCTTCTATGCTTTCAGGTGTTTGACATTTGAAAATTTTGCTTCTAGAAGAGATGCCATGTATAATTCGTACTTTATGGAGCAAGTTGCTTTTATAATTTTTTTTATTATTCTACCATTCAAGTATTTCCATTTAAATTAAATTCAATACAATTTAAAAAAAAATCAAAAGTGCAGCCAGTATTCAATTCCTGGGCTAAATAATTTTAGAAAGCTTTGTGTTATTGATCCTACAGGGTTTTTCTGTAGTTTTAACTCTTTCTTTCTGTGATTTTCCCATTAGTCACGTAAGTAACTGCAATATAACAGACATTGAGGATAAAGAAGGACTGAATAGAACAATCCTTGTCCTCATGAATTTGAGAATCTAGCAAGGGAGTCAAACAATTCAATCATTCAGAGACAATTTATTGAGTGCCTGGCCTAAGATGAGCACAACAAAACCCCAGCACAGAGGAATCATTTTAATGGGAGAGATAGATAATAGGTAAGCCAACTTTAAAAAAAAAAATCGTACTGGTTTTTCTTTAATAGTGATGCATATTTGAACTAAATAAGCACATTTTAAAAAGAGCAGTGATTGAGAAGAGGCTTTTTAACTGAGTGGTCCGAAAGGGCCTCCCTGAAAAACTCTGTTTTGAACAGATTTCTGAATAATATCAGCTAGGAAGCTGCGTAAAAATCTCAGGGATGGGTGATTTTTCCAGTCAAAAAACTATAAAGGCTCCAAAGTCACAATAGAGCTATAAGTTTCTCTAATAAAGTAACTTCTGACAAAGAATGAGAAGAAATAACTAACCCAGGTTTGAAAGAAAAGGGACAGACTTTCTATGGAATTCATATTTAATTAAAGCTCTAAAGGACTAAAATACAATAGAGCAAAATTCTGGTCATGCTGATATACCTAATGAAAGTTCAAAAAAAAGGTGTGGGTAGCAAAGAGTGTGTGGGAATGTTGGTAAGAACAGTGGGGAAGAGTCATCCCTGAACATGTTCTTAAATGAAGCAATTCTTGTGTTGTTTTAAAGGGTAAATTGGAGTTTGCCTAAGTGATTAGAGAAGGATGCCTCAGCTTATGGAATTTCAAAGCCATAAAAATGTGATAAACTACTGCAGACATTTTCATGTATATTTGTTGTTGCTTCTAGTAATGGTGATCTAAAAACTCCTACTTAAGACAACTAAAAATCCAGACAAAATAGCTTTTAAAATTAAAAATATCAGTATGATTATAAAAATTAAGTGTGAGATTACTGGGCCTAAATACGAAATACAATGAGAGCCTAGAGATATATGCCCTGAAGCCATTTTAGCTATGAGAGCATTTGAAACTGCTAAAACACACTGAGCTGTGTTGTTAATAGACACTTGATACTAGAGAAACAAAATTCAAAATCCAGCAGCAATCAAATTTGAGGACTTTGGTACAACCCAAATTTAAGTTGAGATCCCCAAAGCACAAGGAGAAGCAGAAATAAGACTATAGCCTACCTTGCCTTCTGTGTAAACTGAGAAAGTCAATCACTGAATTTTGAGTATGATTGTCTTGTAGAGTCTCAGATATAAGAGAAAATCCTGCCAAGGAGGACCATACCATTATTATAGCTCTTAATTATCCCTACTCAATAAGAGTTTCAAATATAATGTCTTGAACATAGCAAAATGTAACAAAGCACACAAATAAAAACCATTAACAAGATTTGATAGACAAAATGGGATTAAGTATGATGTTAAAATGATCAATAAAGATTTTAAAATGGCTTGATTACTCTGCTCAAAGAAATGAGAGGGGAAGCAAATTGAACAAAAAACTGAAACTAAAAATGATATTGAGAAAGGTTTTATAAATGAACCAAATGGATACTCTAGAATTTAAGGATATGACAGCTAATTTAAGATACCACAGGGGTGCCTGGGTGGCTCACTTAATTAAACCTCCAATTCTTTTTCCTTTTTTTCTTAACACCTTAATTTTATTTTATTTCTTTCATTTTGGCTCAGGTAATGATGTCAGGGTTGTGAAATAGAGCCCAGAACTGGGCTCTGTGCTGAGCCTGGAGCCTGCTTAAGATTCTTTTCCATTCTTTTTCTATCCCTCCCTGCGCTCTCACTTGCTCGTTCTCTCTTGCTTGCAAATAGATAGATAGATAGATAGATAGATAGATAGATAATAGACAAAGCAAAATAAAAGCAGATTATGAAAATAAATATAAAGATTTTGAAATGAAAACAAGTTCAAAATAAAATAGAGAAGAACTACACAGCTAAAAGTTCATTCAGAAAATCTACTATTAAAGAAGTCAGTCAGTATGGGGCGCCTGGGTGGCTCAGTGGGTTAAGCCGCTGCCTTCGGCTCAGGTCATGATCTCAGGGTCCTGGGATCGAGTCCCGCATCGGGCTCTCTGCTCAGCAGGGAGCCTGCTTCCCTCTCTCTCTCTCTGCCTGCCTCTCTGCCTACTTGTGATCTCTCTGTCAAATAAATAAATAAAATCTTTAAAAAAAAAAAGAAGTCAGTATGACACAATGTTAAGATATCAAACGATTTGAGCATGTACTTTACAGAAAGGGTAATCCAAATGGCCACTCATATATAAAAACTGTTTATCTTTATTATGAATCTGGAATTAAATTAAATTAAATTAAAAATAAATTAAAACCTAAAATGACATACTATTACACACTTACCATATTGGGCAACAGTAAAATTGTCTTGCAAGAATGTGAAAGAATGAAAGTGCCCATAATAAAAGCATTTGAGGTAAGTTGGACAATATTTAGAAAACTTAAAAATAAAAATAAAGATTTGGTCCATTCCTAGAAATACAACATGGAACTAAATGAATATTTTCACCAGGATATGCAAACAGATGATTATAGCTATTTCATTCATAACTGCAGATCAGTAGTGGTCTATTTGCACAATGTTACATTAAATAAGAGAGAATATTAACAAACTGGGAGGAGGGGCTAGGTTGTTATCATAAACAGATCTTCTATGGTGCTGATTATGTTCTATTTCTCAAAATCTTTAAGTTAAAAAAGTTTTCAAATTTATATCTAGATAGATAGATGATAGATAGACAGATATCCCAGGAGCTGCAATGCTAGGCTAAGACCAGGCTTTAAAGGGCTTTTCTATACTCTACTAAATACTTGAAACCATTCATTATATCATAGTTCAGTGTTCAAATCTCCATTTGTTTCCTCAGTTTCCTAATATTTATCTTAAGGTGACCTGATCCAGACTTTTGATCACCTTTGTCTAAATATTTCTATTTTAACAAAGTCCTTTTTAAAACTGAGAGACTAAAACTTAGAAAAATACTCTGATTGTTATCTCACTAGAGTGGAAAATATATGGTTACCCATTAACTAATGATATCCATGTCTACATTAGATCCATGACATTTTTAATTCTTGGGAGCTTTTGGCTAAATGAATTTTTTAAGCTTCCTTTAAATGAAGCTTTAAGCCATCACCATATGAATAAAATTAAAGAACTAAATGAAAACAGGCCAAGTATTTACAGAGTAATAGAATGTGCAGTGGAAAGAGTACAATTCTGAAATCATAAAGCCTAAATTAGTGTGATGCATCTTTACTAGCCATGTAATCATAAACCAGTTATCTAAATGTGTTAGCCTCAGTTTTTTCACCCATGAAATGGTGATGATAATACTTATTATGCAGAGTTGTTGTGTGGATGTGATGAAGCATGGAGCATGAGAGTCTCATATTCCATGCTAAAATGATAGCTTTTTTTTTTAAAGATTTTATTTATTTATCAGAGAGAGAGAGGGGGAGAGAGCGAGCACAGGCACACAGAATGGCAGGCAGAGGCAGAGGGAGAAGCAGGCTCCCTGCTGAGCAAGGAGTCCGATGTGGGACTCGATAGCTATTTTTATACTTATAATATACTTATAATAATTCTAATAATAGTAATTAAATTGTTCAAAATGGTAATATTCATTTATATTGAGGCATTGTATTGACTATTCATAGACACATTTACCAAAATAAATTTCATTTTACTTTACCCCTCTGAGGATATATATTCCCTAATTCAATATGAATCTCATTATGAATAATAATTATCATAATAAATATGCTGAATTTTTTAAATTTATTTTTAGGGAAGTATTCTTTACTGTTGAACATAAAGAAACGTAAGCAAGTCTGTCTTATTCAAAATTTGCATGCTGCTTTCTTACGAAACTAGATTATAGAGTTGTATGAAATAAATTCATGCAGTTAAGACATTTATGTTTGGAAAACTGGGTGGCCAGTTTAGTATTTCAAAAGAAGATTTTAAATTTAAACCTTAAAACTGAGCTCTTTCAGCCTTATTTATAGACCATCCTTCATGCTTCATAAGTACTCCTTCATTGTACACTAAGTAATAGTTTTTGTCACAGTGTATATAATGAAAATGGATTTTATATTCTATTATTTCAGAATTAGTTGCAGTTTCTACTTCCTTACTTCCTTTTTTGAAAAATAGATTAATTCTACAAAAAGTTTTTGCCAGCTTTATTGAAAAAAAATCGACATATTATAATTTGTAAATTTAAGAAATGATTTCTTATAACATTGCAAACTTTTAACATTGTGTAAATTTTGTACAATTTGATAAATTGGTATACATCTTTATTGCAATACAATCTACATAAAAATGTTAATACATCTATTACCTCGTATAGTTGCCACTGTTTTTTATGCATGTATCATAAGGAATTTTAAGATCTACTCTCTTAGCAACTTTTATGTATATGGTATGGTAGAGATAAACTTCAGAGGTCTTGTGGATTTTGTTCCAGACTGCCTCAATAAAGTGATTATCTCAATAAACTAAGTCAAATTATTATTTTTTTTTTGGTTTCCCAGTGCATATAAAAAATAAACACTATACCGTACTGTTCAAAAGCATTATGTTTTTAAAGAAAAACAATGTATATACCTTAAGTAAACTAGTTCTGAGTTTTCAGTGGGTCATAATTACTGATCACAGATCACCATAACAAATACAATAATAATGAAAAAACTTGAAATATTGGAAGAAATACCAACAGGTGACAGAGAGACACAAAATGAACAAATGTTGTTAGAAAAATGGTGGCAGCAGACCTCTTTTATACAAGATTTCTATAAACTTTCAACTTGTAAGAATGTGATATATGCAAAGTTTAATAAAGGGAAGCACAATTTTAAAAGTATGTATATTTTATTAACTATGATCATCATGCTGTACATTAGATCCCCAGAACTTTTTCATATTATAGTTGCAAGTTTGCAGCCTTTGACCACCTTACTCCACCCCAGGTTCACCCCTTGTCAACTCAACTCTAAGTTTCCATTAGTTTGCCTTTTCCTCAGATTCTGTATGTAAGGGATATCATAATACATAAATTAAAAAAATATATAAAATCTTTGAAATATCTCACTTAGTATAACACCTTCAAGATCCATCCATGCTGTTGTAAATGGCAGTATTTCTTAATTTTTCATGGTTAAGTAGTATTCCATAGTATATATTTACCATACTTAGTTTATTCATTCATCCATTAATGGATACTGAAGTTATTTCCATCTCTTGCTTAGAGTTAATAATGTGATAATAAACATAAGAGTGCAGATATGTCTTTGAAAAGTGACTTCGTTTCCTTTAGATATATCCCTAGAAGTGGGATTACTGAATCATATGGTAATTTTACTTTTAATAATATGAATAATCTCCATACTGTTTTCCATACAAAATTATATCCCTATCACAGTGCATAAATTCCCCATTTTCCCCAATATTTACCAAAATTTGTTAGTTTCAATTTTTTGGTAGTATATATTCTAATAGGTAGTAATATCTTGCTGTGTTTTTCAGAGGTAAACAACAACAACAAGAACATAATGACTTTGCCCGGAGTTTTTTACGTTGAGCACTTTTTTTTAATGCTCCTGTTGGTAATTTATATAACTTTTTTGAAAAAAAAAAAAGTCTATTGAAATCCTTTTGCTATTTTTTTAATTATATATATTTTTTCTATTTGTATCTGTTGGTTATTAACCTCTTTTCAGATATAAGATTTGTAAGTATTTTCTTACATTCTGTGGATTATGTTTTCATTCTCTCAAAGGCAGTTGCTCTTAGAGTCTGCACATGGCACTTGGGGCCTGCTGGTCGTTGGCTACTGCCCTCTCTACCTTGGGGCTAACAGCTGCGGGGCATCAAGATGAGCACGTCTCTTGTTCTAGGACTTAATGTAGTTTGGGGCACATGGTAAGCAATAATCAATTCTTTAGTTGATCCAAGTGTTGGACCGTTCTTATTTATTCTACTACCACAATTTACTTGTTCTAAGGTTTGTCCCCCCCCATTTTAATATCTCTTAAGGTGGCACTCACCTTGCACTTGATGACATATCCTAGTTTAACTGACAGCATTTCTCTTTCTTAGTCGAACATAAACTATATTGCATCTTACCCTTGATAAAAGCTAGGATGCAATTAAATACTCTATTATTTTTACGATTCTGCTATTTGAAATCCTCCGGTAACTCCCTCTGCCACCACAATGTAGTACCTCACCTCCTCGCCATAGTATACAAACCATCTCACCCCCAGTGTTAACCCCAGGGCTCAGCCTCCAAGCCAGGTGATGCTGCCAGATCAGCTGTCGGTAGTCATGAACTATGGTAAATGTGGAACAACAATGAGGTATTTCAAAGAGGTGAACCACAGATAAATTTCTCTAAGGGTGGGGTGAGGGTTACTCAAAAAGGAACTTGACAAGGCTTTTAAAGATATCGACAATCATTATAACATAACGTGACTGATTGTTACCGTGCCCTTAACTGGGCCAACACTTGTTGGCTTCCAAGATAGACTAACATCGTTGAGATGGTTCTAGCGGCCTTTTAGCACAGGGTCTCAAGAGGCAGGGATTCTAGCCACTGGCTGTGCAAGGCATGAGGCCTGTTAGTGATTCTATTTTTACCTCTGCAGAATGGGTCTTTCTACATTCCAGGTCCTTTCTACCCCAATAAATAAAGCAGCGATTCTCTCAGTGAGTTGTACTATTGGTTTAAACAGCCAACTGTCTCTTTAAAAGGACTTTTGATTAAATTCCTTTAAAAAAAAGTCCTTTCAAAAAAATCTTTTTTTTTCTATTTTTTATTTTTAAATCCCATATGTTTACTCTGATCGTGGAACTTTGTCATTTTGACCTTCTCTGCTGATTAAAATATTCTTCATCATCAGCACCTACTGCTCTCCTCTCCTGGTGGTCTCTATGGAAGGAGTCTTCTCTAGGTCTCCTAGCAGGAGATGGGCACTTCCTCTCTACCCATGTTTCCAGACCAGCCTTACCTATCCTACAGGGTCAGGTCGGCCTGGCTTTTTGTCTGTTGTTCTCTTCTGAGTGGTTAGTTTTTCATAGATACCGTGCTTTGCATTTGTCAGGACTTACCCTGGACTATCAAAACCCTTTTCTGGTGCCAGTGAATCCTAAGAAACAGTCGTGATGAGAAAACCAGGAACTCGAACAGATCATATTTGTCCTGAATGTTCTGTCCAAAATGAAAAATACATTTCTGAGGAGCCTCAAGATCTCTGAGAAGGGAAGTTTCACCAACTCTGTCATGTAGGGACATCAATGCCGATTCTGTGTCAATTGTCCTACTTCCAGGCTAGTAATTCTCTACCTCTGAAAGCCCACTCTCAACCGTTTCCTCTCTCAAAGGCAGTTGCTCTTAGAGTCTGCACATGGCACTTGTGGCCTGCTGGTCATTGGCTACTGCCCTCTGTACCTTGGGTCTAACAGCTGCGGGGCATCAAGATGAGCACGTCTCTTGTTCTAAGACTTAATGTAGTTTGGGGCACATGGTAAGCAATAATCACTTCTTTAGTTGATCCAAGTGTTGGACCTTTCTTATTTATTCTACTACCACAATTTACTTGTTCTAAGATTTGTCCCCCCCCATTTTAATATCTCTTAAGGTGGCACTCACCTTACACTTGATGACTTATCCTAGTTTAACTGACAGCATTTCTGTTTCTTAGTCGAACATAAACTATAGTGCGTCTTACCCTTGATGAAAGCTAGGATGCAATTAAATACTCTATTATGGTTACAATTCTGATATTTGAAATCCTCCGGTAGCTCGCTGTGCCTCCACAATGTAGTATCTCACCTCCTCGCCATAGTATACAAACCTTCTCACCCCCAGTGTAAACCCCGGGGCTCAGCCTCCATCCCCAGGTGATGCTGCCAGATCAGCTGTCGGTTGTCATGAACTTGCTGTAGTTTCCCGAATGCACTGTGCTGCCTCCTGGCACTTGGAAACTTGACACACTCATCCTCATTCTTCGCTTTGCCCTTGTCTATCACCTCCCCTGAAAATCTGTTCCTAAGTGGCTTTTTCCAGGTCCAACCTACCCTTGGCAGTCTATTATCTCCCTGTGGTAAAGCCTTTCACACTGCACCATGGACATGCCCGTTGTCCCCCTGAGAAGAGAAAAGGGACAATGAGGGCCCCCAGCATTTGCAGCTCTAGTGCAGAGCCCCATGCCTGGCTTGCAGGAAATGCCAGATCATGAAGACAAACGGAGATCATCCTCTGGCTAAAACCAGCTCTTCTTTGCCTACCGCAGGATCTGGATCAATAAAGAGCAGCCAGTTATTATTGCTGTTTTTCGAGGGATTTTTCCCCATATATTTCCCAGGTCTTTACTTTTTTTATAGCACTTTAATTCATGCTTCAACCACTTCCTAGTCAGATAAGGTGACATCATTTTTCTTCCTATACCCTCGATGTATTTCACACCTAGTAATTCTTTTTTTAAAGATCTTATTTACCCATTTGACAGACAGATCACTAGTAGGTAGAGAGGGAGGCAGAGAGAGGGGGGAAAGCAGGCTCCACGCTGAGCAGAGAGCCCGATGTGGGGCTCCATCCCAGGACCCTGAAATCATGACCTGAGGCGAAGGCAGAGGCCTAAACCACTGAGCCACCCAGGAGCCCCCATATCTGGTAATTTTTAACCAACGTGGATTTGCTGCATCAAATAGTTCCTTCTTCTTCAAATATAAATATATAAATATATTGATCAAGTCACTCGCATGTCTTAGGAGAATGTCATACCATTAGTAGCAAACTTGAAATCTTGGCCATTGGTTTTGATTAGATATGGATCAGTTTTTGTAATTTTAAAAATCCCTCCAGCCCTTGGCTCTGTCTGACCTGATTGCTTTCAGCTGTTTTTGCAACAAAAATGTTCCGGCAGGGAAAACTCTCATTGTTTACAGTGGCGCACCCTTCTGAACACTTTGTTAATAAAAACCTTTTTTTTTGGGGGGGGGGGCTATGGCAAATGTGGAACAACAATGAGGTATTTCAAAGAGGTGAACCACAGATAAATTTCTCTAAGGGTGGGGTGAGGGTTACTCAAAAAGGAACTTGACAAGGCTTTTAAAGATATCGACAATAATTATAACATAACGTGACTGATTGTTACTGTGTGCTTAACTGGGCCAACACTTGTTGGCTTCCAAGATAGACTAACATAGTTGAGATGGTTCTAGGGGCTTTCTAGCACAGGGTCTCATGAGGCAGGGATTCTAGCCACAGGCTGTGCAAGGCATGAGGCCTGTTAGTGATTCTATTTTTACCGCTGCAGAATGGGTCTTTCTACATTCCAGGTCCTTTCTACCCCAATAAATAAAGCAGCGATTCTCTCAGTGAGTTGTACTATTGGTTTAAACAGACAACTGTCTCTTTAAAAGGACTTTTGATTAAATTCCTTTAAAAGAAGTCCTTTCAAAAAAATCTTTTTTTTCTATTTTTTATTTTTAAATCCCATATGTCTACTCTGATCATGGAACTTTGTCATTTTGACCTTCTCTGCTGATTAAAATATTCTTCATCATCAGCACCTACTGCTCTCCTCTCCTGGTGGTCTCTTTGGAAGGAGTCTTCTCTAGGTCTTCTAGCAGGAGATGGGCACTTCCTCTCTACCCATGTTTCCAGACCAGCCTTACCTATCCTGCAGGGTCAGGTCGGCCTGGCTTTTTGTCTGTTGTTCTCTTCTGAGTGGTTAGTTTTTCATAGATACTGTGCTTTGCATTTGTCAGGACTTACCCTGGACTATCAAAACCCTTTTCTGGTGCCAGTGAATCCTCAGAAACAGTCGTGATGAGAGAACCAGGAACTCGAACAGATCATATTTGTCCTGAATGTTCTGTCCAAAATGAAAAATACATTTCTGAGGAGCCTCAAGATCTCTGAGAAGGGAAGTTTCACCAACTCTGTCATGTAGGGGCATCAATGCCGATTCTGTGTCAATTGTCCTACTTCCAGGCTAGTAATTCTCTACCTCTGAAAGCCCACTCTCAACCGTTTCCTCTCTCAAAGGCAGTTGCTCTTAGAGTCTGCACATGGCACTTGGGGCCTGCTGGTCGTTGGCTACTGCCCTCTCTACCTTGGGTCTAACAGCTGCGGGGCATCAAGATGAGAACGTCTCTTGTTCTAAGACTTCATAGAGTTTGGGACAAATGGGAAGCAATAATCACTTTTGTTATTGATCCAAGTGTTCGAACTTTCTTATTTATTTTAGTACCACAGTTTACTTGTTCTAAGATTTGTCCTCCTCCCCCATGTTAATATCTCTTAAAGTGGAACTCACCTTGCACTTGATGACATATCCTAGTTTAACTGACAGCATTTCTCTTTCTTAGTCGTACTTAAACTATATTGCATCTTACCCTTGATAAAAGCTAGGATGCAATTAAATACTCTATTATGGTTACGATTCTGATATTTGAAATCCTCCGGTAGCTCCCTGTGCCCCCACAGTGTAGTACCTCACCTCCTCGCCATAGTATACAATCCTTCTCACCCCCAGTGTTAACCCCGGGGCTCAGCCTCCATCCCCAGGTGATGCTGCCAGATCAGCTGTCGGTTGTCATGAACTTGCTGTAGTTTCCCGAATGCATGTGCTGCCTCCTGGCACTTTGAAACTTGACACACTCATCCTCATTTTTCTCTTTGCTCTTGTCTATCACCTCCCCTGAAAATCTGTTCCTAAGTGGCTTTTCCCAGCTCCAACCTACCGTTGGCAGTTTATTATCTTCCTGTGGTAAAGCCTGTCACCCTGCACCATGGACATGCCCGTTGTCCCCCTGAGAAGAGAAAAGGGACAATGAGGGCCCCAGCATTTGCAGCTCTAGTGTAGAGCCCCATTCCTGGCTTGTAGGAAATGCCAGATCATGAAGACAAACGGAGATCATCCTCTGGCTAAAACCAGCTGTTCTTTGCCTACCGCAGGATCTGGATCAATAAAGAGCAGCCAATTATTATTGCTGTTTTTCTAGGGATTTTTTCCCCATATATTTCCCAGGTCTTTACTCTTTTTATAGCACATCAATTCAGGCTTCAACCACTTCCTCCTCAGATCAGGTGAAATCATTTTCCTTCCTATACCCTCAATGTATTTCACATCTAGTATTCTTTTTTTAAAGATTTTATTTACCCATTTGACAGACAGATCACAAGTAGGTAGAGAGGGAGGCATAGAGAGAGGGGGAAAGCAGGCTCCCCGCTGAGCAGAGAGCCCGATGTGGGGCTCCATCCCAGGACCCTGAAATCATGACCTGAGCCGAAGGCAGAGGCCTAAACCACTGAGCCACCCAGGAGCCCCCATATCTGGTAATTTTTAACCAACGTGGATTTGCTGCATCAAATAGTTCCTTCTTCTTCAAATATAAATATATATATATTGATCAAGTCACTCGCATGTCTTAGGAGAATGGCATACCTTTAGTAGCAAACTTGAAATCTTGGCCATTGGTTTTGATTTTTGATTTTTGTTTTGGTTAGATTTGGTTCGGTTTTTGTAATTTTAAAAATCCCTCCAGCCCTTGGCTCTGTCTGACCTGATTGCTTTCAACTGTTTCTGCAACAGAATTGTCCCGGCAGCGAAAACTCTCATTGTTTACAGTGGCGCCCCCTTCTGAACACTTTGTTAATAAAAAGTTTTTTTTTTTTCTTTTTGTTTTTTGGCTATGGTAAATGTGGAACAACAATGAGGTATTTCAAAGAGGTGAACCACAGATAAATTTCTCTAAGGGTGGGGTGAGGGTTACTCAAAAAGGAACTTTACAAGGCTTTTAAAGATATCGACAATAATTATAACATAACGTGACTGATTGTTACCGTGCTCTTAACTGGGCAAACACTTGTTGGCTTCCAAGAAAGACTAACATCGTTGAGATGGTTCTAGCGGCCTTCTAGCACAGGGTCTCATGAGGCAGGGATTCTAGCCACTGGCTGTGCAAGGCATGAGGCCTGTTAGTGATTCTATTTTGTCCTCTGCAGAATGGGTCTTTCTACATTCCAGGTCCTTTCGACCCCAATAAATAATGCGGCGATTCTCTCAGTGAGTTGTACTATTGGTTTAAATAGCCAATTGTCTCTTTAAAAGGACTTTTGTTAAATTCCTTTAAAAAAATGTCCTTTCAAAAAAATCTTTTTTTTATTATTTATTTTTAAATCCCATATGTTTACTCTGATCATGGAACTTTGTCATTTTGACCATCTCTGCTGATTAAAATATTCTTCATCATTAGCACCTACTGCTCTCCTCTCCTGGTGGTCTCTCCGGAACGGGTCTTCTCTAGCTCTTCTAGCAGGAGATGGGTACTTCCCCTCTACCCCTGTTGCCAGACAAACCTTACCTATCCTGCAGGGTCAGGTCAGCCTGGTCCTTTATCTGTTGTTCTCCACTGAGTGGTTAGTTTTTCATAGATACCTTGCTTTGCTTTTGTCAGGATTTTCCCTGGACTATCAAAACCCTTTTCTTGTGCCAGTGAAGCTTAAGAAACATTACGGATGAGAGAACCAGGAACTCGAACAGATCATATTTATCCTGAATGTTCTGTCCAAAATGAAAAATTCATTTCTGAGGAGCTTCAAGATCTCTGAGAAGGGAAGTTTCACCAACTCTGTCATGTAGAGGCATCAATTCCAATTCTTGTCAATTGTCCTACTTTCCCAGCTAGTAATTCTAAACTCAGAAAGCCCACTCTCAACCGTTTCCTCTCTCAAAGGCAGTTACTCTTAAAGTCTGCACATGGCAATTGGGGCCTGCTGGTTTTGGCTACTGCCCACTGTACCTTGGGTCTAACAGCTGCGGGGCATCAAGATGAGCACGTCTCTTGTTCTAGGACTTAATATAGTTTGGGGCACATGGTAAGCAATAATTACTTCTTTAGTAGATCCAAGTGTGGAACCTTTCTTATTTATTCTACTACCACAATTTACTTGTTCTAAGAGTTGTCCCCCCCCCATTTTAATATCTCTTAATGTGGCACTCACCTTGCACTTGATGACATATCCTAGTTTAACTGACAGCATTTCTGTTTCTTAGTCAAACATAAACTATAGTGCATCTTACCCTTGATGAAAGCTAGGATGCAATTAAATACTCTATTATGGTTACGATCCTAATCCAATCCATTACTCTAACACTGACTACTACATAACCCTGTCGTTGACACTAATGTGGACTTTAAACCAATACCTGATCCTGACCATAAACCTGACACTGGCCCTAGACTTCACCCTGACCCTGACTCAGGCAAACACCAGAAACCTAACCCTGAACCTAAAAGTGACCCTGACCCTGACCCTAACACTAACCCTGACACTGAATGTGAGCCTGACCCTAACTCTAACCCTAAACCTAACCCTCCCTGACACTAACACGGGCCCTGACCCGAAAACTAACACTGAACCTAACCCTAAAACTAACCCCTAACATTATCCCTGACACTGACCCTAACCTGGTCTAACCCTAACCCTCAACCTACCTCTACCATAACCCTAATCACACTTTAACCATAATCCCGAACCTCTCCCTGACCATGATCATAACCCTAACTCTGAAATTTGCCTTTGTCATTTCTTAAACTTAAACCTGACTCTGGCCTTGACCTTAACACTGACCCTAACCCAGACTGTAAACCTAACTCTGACGCAAACCGTGATCCTGAACAAAATCGTAACCCTAAAGCTAACCCTGATCCTGAACCTACTCATAAAACAGAACCTAAACATAAATATCAGAATCGTAACCATAATAGAGTATTTAATTGCATCCTAGCTTTCATCAAGGGTAAGATGCACTATAGTTTATGTTAGACTAAGAAAGATAAATGCTGTCAGTTAAACTAGGATATGTCATCAAGTGCGAGGTGAGTGCCACCTTAAGAGATATTAAAACGGGGGGGGGCAAATCTTAGAAAAGTAAATTGTGGTATTAGAATAATTAAGAAAAGTTCGAACACTTGGATCAACTAAAAAAGTGATTATTGCTTACCATGTGCCCCAAACTCTATTAAGTCTTAGAACAAGAGACGTTCTCATCTGATGCCGCGCAGCTGTTAGACCCAAAGTACAGAGCGCAGTAGCCAACGACCAGCAGGCCCCAGGTGCCATGTGAAGACTCTAAGAGCAACTGCCTTTGAGAGAGGAAACGGTTGAGATTGGGCTTTATGAGGTAGAGAATTATTAGCTGGGAAAGTAGGAAAATTGACACAGAATCGGAATTGATGCCCCTACATGACAGAGTTGGTGAAACTTCCCTTCTCAGAGATCTTGAGGCTCCTCAGAAATGTATTTTTCATTTTGGACAGAACATTCAGGATAAATATGATCTGCTCGAGTTCCTGGTTCTCTCATCAGGACTGTTTCTTAGGCTTCACTGGCACAAGAAAAGGGTTTTGATAGTCCAGGGTAAATCCTGACAAAAGGAAAGCACGGTATCTATGAAAAACTAACCACTCAGAAGAGAACAACACATAAAAGGCCAGAACGACCTGACCCTGCAGGATTGGTAAGGCTGGTCCGGCAATAGGGGTAGAGGGGAAGTGCCCATCTCCTGCTAGAAGAGCTAGAGAAGTCCCCTTCCGGAGAGACCACCAGGAGAGGAGAGCAGTAGGTGCTGATGATGAATATTTTAATCAGCCAAGAAAGTCATAATGACAAAGTTCCACGATCAGAGTAAACATATGGGATTAAAAAATAAAAATTAAAAAAAAGATTTTTAAAAAAAGACTTTTTTTAAAGGAATTTAAACAAAAGTCCTTTTTAAGAGACAGTTGGCTGTTTAAACCAAAAGTACAACTCACTGAGAGAATCGCCGCATTATTTATTGGGGTCGAAAGGACCTGGAATGTAGAAAGACCCATTCTGCAGAGGACAAAATAGAATCACTAACAGGCCTCATGCCTTGCACAGCCAGTGGCTAGAATCCCTGCCTCATGAGACCCTGTGCTAGAAGGCCGCTAGAACCATCTCAACGATGTTAGTCTTTCTTGGAAGCCAACAAGTGTTTGCCCAGTTAAGAGCACGGTAACAATCAGTCACGTTATGTTATAATTATTGTCGATATCTTTAAAAGCCTTGTAAAGTTCCTTTTTGAGTAACCCTCACCCCACCCGTAGAGAAATTTATCTGTGGTTCACCTCTTTGAAATACCTCATTGTTGTTGCACATTTATCATAGCCAAAAAAAAAAAAAAATCTTTTTATTAACAAAGTGTTCAGAAGGGGGCGCCACTGTAAACAATGAGAGTTTTCACTGCCTGGACAATTTTGTTGCAGAAACAGCTGAAAGTAATCAGGTCAGACAGAGCTAAGGGCTGGAGGGATTTTTAAAATTACAAAAACTAAACCAAATCTAACCAAAACAAAAATCAAAAATCAAAACCAATGGCCAAGATTTCAAGTTTGCTACTAAAGGCATGACATTCTCCTAAGACATGCGAGTGACTTGACCAATATATTTATATATTTATATTTGAAGAAGGAAGTATTTGATGCAGCAATTCCACGTTGATTAAAAATTACCAGATATGGGGTCTCCTGCATGGCTCAGTGGTTTAGGCCTCTGCCTTCGGCTCAGGTCATGATTTCAGGGTCCTGGGATGGAGCCCTACATGGAGTTCTCTGCTGAGCGGGGAGCCTGCTTCCCCCCTCTCTCTCTGCCTGCCTCTCTACCTACTTGTGATTTGTCTGTCAAATGGGTAAATAAGATCTTTAAAAAAAGAATTACTAGATGTGAAATACATCGAGGGTATGGGAAGGAAAATGATTTCACCTGATCTGACTAGGAAGTGGTTGAAGCCTGAATTAAAGTGCTATAAAAAGAGTAAAGACCTGGGAAATATATGGGGAAAAAATCCCTAGACAAACAGCAATAATAACTGGCTGCCCTTTATTGATCCAGATCCTGCAGTAGGCAAAGAAGAACTGGTTTTAGTCAGAGGATATTCTCTGTTTGTCTTCATGATCTGGCATTTCCTGCAAGCCAGGCATGGGGCTCTGCACTATAGCTGCAAATGCTGGGGTCCCTCACTGTCCCTTTTCTCTTCTCAGGGGGACAACGGGCATGTCCATGGTGCAGTGTGACAGGCTTTACCACAGGGAGATAAAAGACTGCCAAGGATAGGTGGGAGCTGGGAAAAGCCACTTAGGAACAGATTTTCAAAGCGAAGAATGAGGATGAGTGTGTCAAGTTTCAAAGTGTCAGGAGGCAGCACAGTGCATTCGGGAAACTACAGCAAGTTCATGACAACCGACAGCTGATCTGGCAGCATCACCTGGGGATGGAGGCTGAGCCCCGGGGTTAACACTGGGGGTAAGAAGGTTTGTATACTTGGAGAGGAGGTGAGGTACTACACTGTGGGGGCACAGGGAGCTACCGGAGGATTTCACATATCAGAATCGTAACCATAATAGAGTATTTAATTGCATCCTAGCTTTCATCAAGGGTAAGATGCACTATAGTTTATGTTCGACTAAGAAAGTGAAATGCTGTCAGATAAACTAGGATATGTCATCAAGTGCAAGGTGATTGCCACCTTAAGAGATATTAAAATGGGGAGGGTGGAAAAATCTTAGAACTATAAATTGTGGTACTAGAATAATTAAGAAAAATAATACAAGAACACTTGGATTACCAAAAAAATTGATTATTGCTTACCATGTGCCCCAAACTATATTGTCTCCAAAAATTTTATATCATTTGATAGGTCAGATATATATAAAATTACATTTAAAGTTTTAAAAATATCAGCAAATATTTTCATTTAAATGCAAATTTCATAGAAAATCTACTTTTCCAAACACGACTTTTTATCCTATTGTTTTTTAATTTTGTCGACAACTGATAAAATGTTTAGCGGGACTATAAATGTTTGATCGAAAAAAATGATTAATAGATGTAGGTTCAAATTATTATGTTCCATTAAAAATGATTTAGTCTTGATGAACATCTGCTTGGTAATATGTTGTATCCAGATATAGTAAATTAATGACATATATAAAATTATAGGGAAATGACACCTTCCGTTCCATTATGAGTAGAGCTTTTAAAATGCTATTTGTCACAACCTGTCATCTTGTCATTATGTAGCATTATGTAACATTTAAAAAATGTATACTCTTCACTTTGAAGTCTTTTAGAAATCTAAAATATGACTTTCTATGGTTTGTGTTTCCATATTCCTTTATTGCCAGTTTGAACAAATCCACATGCTTGGATTCAAAGGTAATAAATTCCTCTTATTTGGAAAAATGATGTTTATTTTTGTTCTCTCACCCTTCGCAGGTGGTTTCATTTTAGCACACTTCAGAGTTATAATTTCATGCTTATTAAAAACATTTATTATGATATATGTAGATAAATGAAATTTTTATTTATTAAATTATTTGCCAAAAAAATCTGTTATTTTTAAAAATGTATTTCCTTCGAAGGGTTATTTTAGAGCATTCAGAGAGGATCTAGGAGTGTGGTATTATGCAATTTTTAAGTAGGTATGAAATGGTTATTTATATGATTGTTTCTTTAAGGCTTATGTATATTGTCCATTATATGCTATAAAATATTTTGAAAGTAAATTTAAGGTATGTTTTACATAGTTTATTTTTTGGAAAAAAATATTGAAATGACTTATGAAATTCAGTATACTCTCAACATTATTTTTTTCTGAAATTTACAAATTGTCTACTGAACCTATTATATGGCAGATATTTTCCAAAGTGGTGGTATCATGATATATGCCAACAACAGTTTAGATTTTTTGTTGCTTCTCAATCTAGCTCAGACGAAGTACAATTAGCCTTTATAATTTTAGCCATTCTAATAGATATGTAAGCATGTCTCATTATGATTTTAGTTTGTATTTCTTTAATGTCTAAATGTTGAGAAATTTGTCATGTGCTTATAAGCCATCCATATTTTTTTGGTGACATGTCTCTGCAATAATTTTCTTCACATGTAAAATTGGATACTCTGTTTGGTTATTAGTAAGGTTTTTTATTTTTATTCATTTTTTAATCATCAGAGTAGATGTCCATTATCAGATATATAATTTGCAAATCCCTTCTCCATCTTTACGGTTTCTGAATGGAGCTTTGATAGCTGTGTCTTTCAAGAAAGTGCTACTTCTTTCCTGGTACACGGATGCAGACAAGAACATTATCAATGTTGACCTTTGCAAAGAAAATCATGGCTTAAGATATATGTAGTATGCGGTTGTTGGGAGTGTTCTGTAATATCAAGCATATCTAGTTAGTTGATAATTTTGTTCAGTCTTACATATCTTACCAATTTGATGACCATTTGTCTATATAATCTTAAAATAAAGGTGTTGAAATTTTTTTCCATTTCTCTTCTAAGGTAGAAGTTATGATTTTTGTTCTTAGTTTTTCCCTATATATCCCCAAATCTGTTATTAAGTATTAAAAGTCAAGAATTATTATACTCCCTGAGGAATTCATCCTTTTACTCTTCTGTGTTTTTGACTTGATCTTTAAGTCTGATAATGAAATTTGCTTTAAAATCACTTTTCATTATCTTGATATAACCACCAAAGTTATAGTGTGATTAGTGTTAATATAGCATATTTTTTCTTTTACTTTTTAAAGCACTTCTATATTTAATCCTGACAAAAAAACAAAACAGCTTTTTAGCTCTGGAAGCACATTTCTAAATTATCTTTTTTTTTTTAAATGAAGCAGTAGCAATTTTTGTTAAGGGACCTAAACTGAAAGTAGGTTTAGAAATTTATTTATTTATTTATTTAGGAAAAGATTTTATTTTGTTTATTGACAGCAAGAGAGAGAAAGAGAGAGAGAGAGAGTGGAAGCGCACAAGCGGGGGGAATCACGTGCAAAGGGAGAGGAAGAAGCAAGCTCCTTGGGGTGCAAGTAGTCCCATGCAGGGCTGGAGCCCTGTACACTGGAATCATGACCTCAGCCAAAGGCAAACATCTGCTTAAACAACTGAGTCATCCGGGCACCCCTAGAAAATTAAAAAAAAAAAAAAAGACCTTTTAAAAACATTTTGTTTCTTTCTTGTATTTTTTTTAATATTTTATTTATTTGACAGACAGAGAGATAGGAAGAGGAACTATAAGCAGGGCAGAGGGAAAAGGAGAAGCAGGTTTCCCACTGAGCAGAGAGCCTGATGTGGGGCTCAATCCCAGGACCCTGGGATCATGACCTGAAAAGAAGGGACACTTATGGAGGAAGCCACCCAGACACCTCTTTTCTTTGTTTTTAATATATGGCAACTGATGCTTCCCAGCCACGAGGAGCATATTACCCATTGATTAAATCTTTGATAACAACCTATTTAAAAAGGTGTGTAAATATATACTTACTCAGATTTATACACTTTGTGTTTTCTTCATAGTTTGGGGCTGGACCCCATGGTGACAACACTGCTTTCAGCCTTTGCCTTCACATCTTTTGATACCAGGTATTTGGTCAGCAAAGCAAATTAGTATCAAAATTAATAAGCCCTTGGCACCATATCTCTGGAGCAGGGGTTGCTCTTAGCCAAGGCCCAGAGCAGTTGACCTCCCCTCGCTAGTGCTATAGCCCCAAGGACTAGGTCCCTGCCACAAGAACTCAGTCTTACATGTTATGCTAAGCAGACAAAACCAAAACAGGAAAGCTCCAACAGCTTTCACTGGCATGCCTCATCTCCCACTCCCAACGACGTTCAGGCAGTACCAGATGCCAGGGAGGGGTCTTGGTCCAACATATGGGCGGGAAGGAAGTAGCCACGAGCAAGTACCTGCCTCTCTGTGCCTTTCTTTCATGAGCAGGTTGTAAGGAGGAGGAAGAGGAAGGGGAAGAGAGGTGAACTTCAAGGGGTGAAGGCCTCAGGTAGGCAGCTGGCTCCTGCCAGTAGGAAAGGGACAAAGGAGAAGGCAGTGAGTGTTGCAGGGAGGGTGGGGGGTAAGGGTTACAGCTTATGACGGAATCTGGACAGGAGTAATAGGGATACTAGTCATTTGAGTCCACCATTGGCAAGCTGGGCTGGGTGTCAGGGCAGATAGGCTTCCGTGGCCAATGGCACATGAGAGAAGGTGGAATTCTTCTCTGAGGAGCAGGTTGAGCTTCAGGTGCTGTGAAAGCATAGACAGTATTGTTCCAGGTCCAAGGACAGGTCCAGGTACTCCTGGTTAGAGGTCAAGGCCACAGTATGATCCAGGTCTTCTACCAGCAGCTTGAAGGAACCACATGCCAGCCACCCCTCATTATTGTGTATAACTCTCTGGTGCACTTATTGGCTTATCCATCAAATGACTCCTTCAGCAGCTTGAAAACCACCTCCACAGACACTCCAGGATATTGGAGGCTTCCAGATTGAAGATTTTGCACAGGATCACCCCAAAAGACCAGAAGTCACTCTGGTGGATGTAGCTCTGGTCAAACATGGCCTTAGGGACCATCCACTTCACAGGCAGTCCACTGTTGGTTGTCTTTTTATAGTAACTGATGTGGTGATATCTCTGGCAAGGCTGAAGTCTGAGATCTTCATCATGTTGTCCTTTGTCACCAGCACTTCCCTGGTGCCAGGTCTTGGTGTATGCACTTCTTGGAGGCAAGGTACTCCATGCCTCAGGCTACCTAATAGGCACAGGATACCAGGTCCTTGGAGGAGAGTTGCTCTGCTGCATTGTGGCTGATATTGTAACAGTATTCCAGGTCAGGAGGCCTCTGGGCCTGCAGGTACTCCTGTATGTTGTCTTTGGAGGCATATTCCATGAGAGTGTACGAAGGACCATCCTGTGTGCAGAACCCAGCAGGTTGATGGTGTCCTTGTGCTGTCCAATCATCTTCATCATTTCCATTTCTGAGATTAGGTTTAACAGGTCTTTTTCTGTTGCATCTGACTTCAACATCTTCACAGAAACTTTAGTCAAATGGTTGGATTTGTCTTTGTCCAGCCCAATGGCCTCCTCCAACACCACCTGCCCAAAGTAGGCCTGTCTTAGGGGTCTGCCTAAACTGCCTACAACCAGCCTGCCTCAAGGCAGTTATGAACTCTAGATTATCCTCAAAAACCTTAAACCACAAGCTAAAAATTCTCTTCTTTCGGTCTCTGTCGCAGGTCTAATTTTCTTATCTTTCATTATTTATCTTTTTCCTAATTCTTATTTTCAGTATAGTTTATTTTGCTTCCAGGTGTTTCCACTGGTTTCTGTATGCTGTTTCATAGGGAAGAATTATCCTGTCATAAAATTATTTCTTGAGCATTCATTATATCTCTCAGTTAAAATGGGTTTATTTATGGTATTGATTCATTTGAGTTTTCTCAAAATGGGAAGAATTTTCAAAATGGTGCTTTCCTCAAGGTTCAGAGTATGTCTTCGCCTCATCTTTAAGCTTTTTGAAATTCACTTTACAAATTCTTGTCCCTCTTTTTATCTTTTTAAAATAAAATGTTTTATTTTTACTATTTTTTTATTTGAGTATAGTGATATTCAGTGTTACATTGGTTTCAGGTTTTCAATATCTCCATACATTATTCTATGATCACTATAAATATAGCCACCATCTGTCACCATATAACACTATTATAATATCATTGATTATATTCTCTACACTGTCCCAGATCTCTTTTTAAAACATCTAATTTTTATGTTTTCTGTTATTCCAATTTTCAACCATCATTTTACATGGTTACTTTAATAAAATATGCCTGATTACACACTCTTTGCTGAAAACCATAGCATTTGATTTATAGTAGTCTTCTTCTTCCTCTTTTTTTTTAAATTAACATATAATGCATTATTAGCCCCAGGGGTACAGGTCTGTGAATCGCCAGGTTTACACACTTCACAGCACTCACCACAGCACATACCCTCCCCAATGTTCATAACCCCACCACCCTCTCCCTACCCTCCCCACCCCCCGGCAACTCTCAGTTTGTTTTGTGAGATTAAGAGTCTCCTATGGTTTGTCTCCCTCCTGATCCCATCTTGTTTCATTTACTCTTTTCCTGTCCCCCAAGCACCCACATTGCACCTCCATTTCCTCATATCAGAGAGATCATATGATAGTGTCTTTCTCTGGTTGACTTATTTTGCTAAGCATAATACCCTCTAGTTCCATCCATGTCATCGCAAATGGCAAGATTTCATTTCTTTTTATGGCTGCATAGTATTTCATTGTATATATATATATATATACCATTCATTTGTTGATGGACATCTAGGTTCTTTCCATAGTTTGGCTATTGTGGATATTGCTGCTATAAACATTTGGTGCACATGCCCCTTTGGATCATATACTAGTGTTCTTTACCTCTATCAGAACCCCAGGAAGCTTTATTTATTTATTTACTCACATAAACACATGATCCAACACAACGTTTTTTGTTGTTCAAATGTATTATAATGTCTTACCGCTTAACACTATCCTTACTGTTCTCTTTCACTGTCTGACTAAATCCTCATCATCACTATGCCACTTAATGACAAAGAACAATTGAACTCAGAGTTTTCTCCATATCAGGGAATGAAGACTCCACCCTTCTGTTTGTGCAGGTAAAATAAATGTTGATATTGTCTGTCCTGCACATACCCCAACCTGTTCACCGGAATATTCACCATCAAAATATATACAAAATGAAAACCATACCTCACCACTTCTATTACCACCCAGCATGCTAAAAACACCATCATATGTTCCTGAATTATTGACTTGATTGATAGCCCCACTTCCACACATACTGCACTCCTTTCTCCCTGCAAATTTATTTTGGTACAGCAACTTAACCTAAAAATCAAGTCAGATGACTTTATTCTGCGGTTGAAAGTCTTTTGGTATCTTCCCCTTTCATATTAAATAAAAACTGAAGGCGTTTCAATGTACTAGAAGGTCATACATTAATACGTTCTTCCTCTCTCCACCACTATGAACTCCTCATTGGCCTCCTTGCTTTTCCTCAAAAGTAACTGACAAGCTGTTCACACAAAATCTATATACTTACTTGCTCTGCCTAGAGCAATCTTTTCCTTTAATATTTGTATAACACCCTCCTTCACTTCCTGGGTCTTTGTGCAAATAACATCTCCTAAATGAGATATAACTACCCAACACAAAATAAAATTAACTTTCATCCCAGAATTCTCCAATTGCTTTTACCTTCCTTGTATTTCTTTGTAACACTTATCACCATCAACCATCAATCATTATTCTATTACTGGTTTATTTCCTTATTTGAGACAGAGAGAGAGAGAATTGGGAGGGTGCGCAGAGGAAGAAGAAAACACCCCACTGCCTAGAAAGCCTGCTGCGGAGTTACATCCCAGGACCCTGAGATTATGACCCAAGCGAGAGGCAGTCACTCAATGGACTGAGCCACCGAAGTGCCCCTCTATTATTGGTTTATTTCACTATTATATTTCAAAAGAATGTAAGCTCTTTCTGGTCAGCTATTTTATATGTTTTATTAATTGAAGTATTCTCAGAAAGGTAGCTGGCAGATTGTAAGGGATCACTAAACTGTATTCTGTTGTTATTATTGGGCTCCTTTATGGGCTTTACCTCTTACGCTAGAAGTCTATCCTTCAGATGTAAGCAATAAGAATAGAACCCTGCTGCCGGGTTCAAATGAGTAAAAGCCTGTATTAAGTGGATATTTTAAAAGCTAAATGAATGGCTTAATAGTTGTATATAGGGAGAAAGGGAACATATTTTCCACAGTTTAGAAGTGGAGTTCTTTTATAGAGTTCTTGTACAAGCCTACACTCTTGAACGATAATGGGCAGTTGTACATTACAATTATACAAACACTTCGGTATTTATATCATTTTTTTTTTGTAATTCATGACTGGATCATTTGATTCCTTAGGAGCATTACAGCATTTCAACTTTTCACGTTCAATAAACTTATTGGGGTTGCTACCTTTTTTATTCAAATGGAGATATAGTCATGATTTAATCTAAATAAACTGTTATTGGTTGTGTTGTTTTCTAGGAATGAGTCGCACATGCTAGTTTAAAAGTTTTGTTAAATTCCCAAGTCTGTCACTGATAAAAGCCTTTTGTAGATTAGTAACTTGATCAAAACAGAAAAGTTATGTAACACTCAATTGTTATACTATCTTTGTTTCCATCTTGCATTGTTATAACGCCCATCTTAACTCTATTTAAGACAAGTCATCGACAGATGGCTTTCTGGCATTGATTGCATGATATGAAATCTAGCATAACTAAAAGTTTTTGGTTTTAGTAGCATATAAATCAATTTAGAAAAATATATGTATTTGAATATAAGATAAAGTTTTAAATTATTTGGCAATAGTAAACTAAACTTTTTTTTGTAAATTTTTCTTTTCTAAAAGTTCATTGAGCTCTTTTGCAATAAGAAACAAGTTACAAAAAATTAAGGTTTATTTACCCCAATTCAAAATTATTAGGAATATAATCATAGAGGTTGAAGTATTTAAAACATTGAACCCAAAATATTTTATTAGGTAAATTCATGAATGCTGAGCATTCACTGTTAAAATATACTAATACTATTGATAGACTGGTAGAAGCCTAAAATCAAATATTTATTAAATATTTATATCCATATCTTTTCATGGCTTGGTAATTCATTTCTCTAGCATTAAATAATATTCCATTGTTTGCATGTACTACACTTTATTTGACCTTTCCCCTTGGAATGATATCCTGGTTGCTTCCAAGCTTTTGTCAGTTATGAATAAAACTACTATAGACATCTTTGTGAGTATAGATTTCATCTTCTTTGGATAAATACCAAGAACTGCTACTGCTGAATCATCTGGCAAGAATATGTTTAGTTTTGTAAGAAACTGCCAAGTTGTTTTCCATTCTTTATTCTCAATAGACATGGAAGAACATTCCTGTTGCTCCACATCCTCACCAACATTTCATGTTCTGTTTTCAGTGTTCTGAATTCTGGGTATGTACGGGTGTCTCTTTTTTGTTTTAATTTGCATTTTCCTGATGACCTATGATGTGAAGCATCTTTTTATATGCTTATTTGCCATCTGTAATATTTTTTTTTGTGAGGTATCTGCTAAGGTCTTTGGCTCATTTTTAATCAGGTTTTTTCCCCATTGTTGAGTTTTAAGGGGTCTTTGTGTATTTTTGATTAACAGTCCTTTGCCAGATGTGTATTTTGCAAATTTTTTCTCATAGTCTGTGCTTTGCCTTTTCATTCTCTTGGCATTGTGTTTCACAGAGTAGACATTTTAAAATTCAGTGCTTGTGCTTTTGTAGCTAAAGTTATCGCCAAAACCAAGATCATTTAAATTTTCTTCTATATTACCTTCTACATGTTTCATGTTTAGGTTTATAATCCAATCTGAGTTAATTTTTGTGAAGAGTGTATGATATCTGCCTGGATTTATTTTATTTTATTATTTTATTTTATTTTTATTTTATATTTTTACATTTAGCTTCCCCATTACTCCAGAACCATTTGTTTAAAAGATTGTATTTTGCTCTCTTGTATTGCTTTTGCTTTTATATTAAATATAAAATATAATTGATAATATATATTCTGTTCCTTTAATCTAGTCTTTCTGTGGTATTACAATATCTTGCTTACAATTATCGTTATGGTCAACTTTTTTTAAAAGATTTTATTTATTTTTTTGACAGAGAGGGAACACAAATAGGCAGAGAGACAGACAGAGAGAGAGATGAGGAGAAGCAGGCTCCCTGCTGAGCAGAGAGCCCAATGCAGGACTCGATCCCAGGCCCCTGGAATCATGACCTGAGCCGAAGGTAGAGGCTTAACCCACTGAGCCACCCAGGCGCCCCATCGTTATGGTAAACTTTGAAGTCAGTCCTCAGTCTTTGTTCTCCTTCAACACTATGTTGACTATTGTGAGTCTTTGCCTCTTCATATAAACTTTAAAGTAAGTTTGTTAATATTAAAAAACAAAGAACTTGCTGGAATGCATTAATTGTATAGATAAACTTGGAAACCAGTGACCTCTTGAGCTCAGCAGGAGATAGACCATGGTCATCAGTTGTCACAGTGCTGCCTCTGGCAGAGCCTTTTGCAAATCCCTAGGTAAAATGAGACCTCAAGGATCTGAGAGATGTCTAAGAAGTACTTGATACATCCCTTGGGTATGGTTTATTGAAGTGTCAACCTGTCTGAAAGCTCGGGAATCTAGATAAGGGAGGGAAAATTAGTGATGATAAAACATATCACCAAACATGAATAAATTTTGTAAAACTAATTGTCATGGTTCATATACAGTATGACCAACAGAGGGACAATCAAAAGGAAAGCATCAGTTATGTTTATTGTGAAATTTTTCATTCAAAATAAAGCAATGTGAGGGGAACACACTATGAGAAAATTACCATTTTTTAAATGGTAAATATCTTACCAAATGGAATAGGTTTTATATTCTAAGTAGTATATTG